>NW_003852436.1:1890078-1951851 GCF_000181295.1 Otolemur garnettii
GATCTAAGGATGTGTGTCCAAAAATTTTAAAGGGTTAAATGAATATTAGCAAAATCCTAAGAGTAGGATCCTTAGGACAGGAGAGAGATGCGAGTTAGTAGACTACAAGGCAGGAGAGGACAGGGTATGAGATGAGGCCAACACTGTATAGTTTCTTCAGGAAAACAAGGTCCATGCAGAGTTCAAAAGAGGACAAGAAATGATATTTAAATTGAAGAGTATAATGGGAAAGAAAACTGACAGGAAGATACCATGGAAGTCCCTGGAGTGAGTGAAGCACTGCACTGGATAACTTTGGCCCTGGCTGAAGCTCTGCTGGAATGGGAATAAGAACGTGGGGGAATTGGCTGTAGGAGTTGGATATGAGAAGAGATTAAACGTGTGAACCATGATAACAATGAAAAAGAAAACAAGGTAAGTTATCCAGCTTCATTTCCTCTGCTAAAGCTGCCCCTTCCAAAATGCTTTCTCCCTTTCCAGAGGGTATGCTTCAAACATAGTCCCTTTAATATCACACTGAAAACCCTCTCTCACCAGGGAGTATGAAATCTCTCTGCAAGCACCCGGTCTGTGAGAGAACAGAGATGTCCTATATTTATCTACACCTTTTTTTCATATCCTCCTTTTAAAAATTGCCCATTTGCTATAAAAATCCCATAATGATATTGAAGGGAAATATTTCAAATGAATAAGATTACCTTTAATTCACAAAATTAACATGATTTCCTTCATTTTTACATTTTCCTGTCTAAGCTGTGTCCATAAATCTACAGATCTATCAAGTTATAATCATCGCATGACTTCAATTTCATTTCCTATTTTGTTCCCTCACCATGTACCAAACATTTCCCCTACATTTCTATAGTCATTATTAAGCTGTAAATGTATGGATAATAGTGCATCAAGTGGATGCCTCCTAATTTAAGAAAGTATCAGACATCAAGTAATATCCATTCCTTTCTGTTATAGAGAATGCTACAGTTGGCGTCAGTTTTTGTATTTTTATTTTAAATGCTATCTACTATTTCATCAGGAGTAATTCAAAAGAATGGGACCACCGGGACCACTGAACCAAAAGGTATAAATATTTATATTTTCTTTTAATCTACTTATGCTAAGGTGAACATGAATGACTTATAATGCTATTATAAGAGAATTGGGGGAATTTAAAGACACTTAGCCTGGGAGACAGGAGTAAAAATGCTCTACCCAACCTCAGAAGTAACACCCTAGGAAATCGGTCTTTTAATAGAGTATAACTGGATGTCAAGCTAGGTCTTCCCCCTCCCCTTACAGAGTTAATGTGCTGATGGTAAAAGCAGCAAGTAGCAATCCTCTCTCTTTGGATAAATTGCCCAAGAGAGATATAATAGTGAATCTGCAGGCCTATAACCTAATAAACAAGAATTATCCAATCCTGAGAAATGTGAGCAAGGCATAGCTCTGAACTGTATTAGTACAATAAAAGGATGAGGTGAGTGCACATATCAAATTGAACCTGTAAATCATACAGACTACCAGAGAAACTGCTAAAGCAAACGTGATAATGAAGAATAAAACAGAGGCTAAAAACCCAGGGCATTCTGTACAACACCTTGACTTTAAAATATACACACACAAAAAGACTGTCAATGTAATTATTATTGAAGAGCATAATTAAAGTAAAACAACTTTAGCTATAGCTTTTAGTTGAGCAACTGGTAATAAAAAATGGTCCAAAAAGAGTAATCATTTGTTTTGATAAAGATGAAAGGCCTTGGGAATAATTACAAACCCATGCAGGCAATGTGAAATGAAGATCAGTTAGTTTTTGGTTAACACTATCAGGATGAAAGAACCAATCCTGGGAGCTTAGTAATTTCAATTGACCATCTGGGGTGATCAAATATAACCATATATTGCCAGGTGCCGGTATACCATAGACCTAGGCACACTGAGACTGTGTCTACAGTGGAAATGAGCAGACCACAGGAGGAGAGCAAGGTCAACCCTGCTTCTCTCCACAAACCTGCCTGGAAGGCAGCTTTTGTACATGTAAAGGGATCCCCAAGGAATGCTCAATTTAATGGCAGCAACATGTTTGCCTGCTTGTAAGCATGGTAGCAACATGTCTCCGTGTGGCCTCATGATTAACATAATTAGCTATAGCACAGGACACCAGTTTCTTAAACATTTATTTCAAGATATTTTCAAGGGAAGTTGTATATCCAAGGTTACATAATGATACACAGTTCTATTTCCAGGAAAATGGTGTTTTAGATGCTCTGAAGCATCTCAAATATAAAACAGCTAGCATTAATAAAGTTTTAATGAATTGCTGAACTCACAAGATATAAGAGAAATTTCAGGGGAAAAAAAAGAAACACATGCCTAGGAGCTTGAAAAAGTCATCTTTACCTGAAAGCAAATGCTACTATCAGTGCTACAATGAAAGACATGGGTATAAGGTAGTAACAAGGGGGCAGTAGCCAGGTGTAACCTAAGATGCTGTTTAGATACCACAGTGGCCCTTAATTAGCAAGTCCTAGTGACAAAGAGTTTCTGGAGAAAAGTGTCCTCAACTTAGACTTTCCAGTTTTTCACTATTTAGCATCACTAAGTCTGAATTCCATCCTGAGTGAGAGTTATCAGAAACAGCAAACAAAAGAGTTAAACAGCAAGGACTCTATATATTGAAGTAAAAAATAGCTATGAAATGCTTACAATTTTTAAAAAACTGTATCATAAAAACAAGCAATAGGAGATAATAAAAATCATTAGGAGATTGAAAAATATAAACTTTAGGAAAAATATAGAAATTAGAATAAAAAATATTCTAATATTTTGTTGATGGTTTAATACAAAGTATACCAAAAAAATAAAAAATACTCATCTTCAATATTTTCTTGATGGTTTAATACAAAGTATACCAAAAAAAAAAAAAAATACTCATCTTCACTTTCTAGAGTCAATGGATAATTTTATCGCTTGTATTTTAAAGTCATTTTAATAAATAATCTATAAAAAAAGTAAAGTGGTAAAAGGATCAAATGCAACCATAATCATTTCAAGAGAGAATGAGTTTTATTCTTTAAAAAAATTAGTAAATTGTCTTTGCTTCATGGAAGACCTGTAAGAAATAATAAAGGTCATGAGAAATGAAGTCTTAAACATAGGTAGAACTGCTCACAAAACAAACTCAAATGCTAAAACTGGGTATAACAAACTCTGAGGATTAAGCAGCTATTTAAACACAGTTGAAGATAAAATTAGTATACTGAATGATGGAACAAGAGAAATTTCTCAGAATTTAGGACAGAGACCTACAGATAGAAAATATGCAAAAGGAGCAAAGATACAGAAAAACAGAATGAGCAGGTCTAATATATATTTAATCAGAGGTTCAAAAGGAAAAACTATATATAATGGAAGAGAGGCAGTATTTGAAGGTATAATATCTGAGAATTTTCCAAAACTGACAAGAAAATCCAGATACACAGAAAATACACATTTTAAAAATGACCCAAGAATTTTCACTTCAGAAAATGTTTTATTCATATACCCCATGCACAGACGTGCATTTTTAAGAAAATACAGGGCCATTCTATGTCAGCATTTATGTCCTATGTTATATCCTATATCATTCCGATGTCCATGTGCCTGGAACTAGTCTAGGCACTAATACACCAGAAGAGTTCATAATAATTTAGGTGTTTAGGTGTTCCTCTCTTTACACAAAAGGGGTAAATGTTGATCCCAAATTTTGCATAAATTACTTTTTACTGAATATTATTTTAAAGGCATTCAATTATATTGCTTTTTAAAAATATCCTAGTATATAGCCCTTGATAAAGAGGGAAATCATTCTATTTATTCTAATTCAATAAATTATGAAAGTTTTCACACATTACATATTCTATAAACAAGATATAAACATGTACCTGTAAAAGTAGCTATTTTTACAGTGAGCATAAGTTTCAAACTACTTAAACATCTGCCAAAGCCTTTAAAATAGAAGGATACATGGGGTAGGGGTAAGGGCTGATAGGAGCCTTGGTGAATACTCAGCACTGCCAATCTTTGCTGCATCATCCAAGGTCTTTTCATAGTTAAAGACTCTTAGGTTGCTCCCTTTTGCCTTTCTCCACTTCCCGAAGCCTTTGTAGCACATTTTAAAAACATGGAACAGAGGAGGAATAGATAATGTTGGCAATCATTTTCCCCCAACACTTAATTCTCAACACTTTGCTTAGTAGCCAAAGACAGGAAGGAAGAAAAAAGGCCTCTTGTTCCCCTCAGCTACCCCACTTTCCTTGTGGGATCTCAGGTCTCAGGACGAGCTGGAGAATCATGGTTTATCAATATGCTGCCCTTTTTTTCTTTTCTCTTACTCCTCAAATGTCCTTGTACCCTCCCTTTCGATGATTATAGTAGGGAGGGCCTGGGGTTTGAGAAAAGTATGTGTAACTAGTTTTGAAAATTATGCATAATTCACAAGAATACAACCACTTAAAATGAAGGGCTGAGTCAAATCTTGATTATCCAGATAGGATCTGTGTTCTCTTGGCAAGTTAATAAACTTCTCTGTGTTTCAGTTTCCTCATCTACAAAATGGACATTTTTTTTAAAGTGCTTATCTCATACGGATCTTGCAAAGCATAAATTAGTACACTACTATGGCTCTGTTTGTTGTGCCCAATTTTAGCTTTTTGTGTGTGTGTGACAGTCTCACTTTGTCACCCCCAGGAGAGTGCCATGCTGTTACAGCTCATAGCAACCTCAACCTCAAGCTCAAGTGATTCTTTTGCCTCAGCCTCCTAAGTAGCTGGGACTACAGGTGCCCACCACAATGCCCCCCGCTGTTTTTAGAGACTGGGTCTTACATTTGCTCAGGCTAGTCTTGAACCTCTGAGCTCAGGACAATCCACCTGGGCCTCCCAGAGGGCTAGTATTACAGGTGTGAGCCACTATACTAGGTCCCCAATTTCAGCCTTTGAGATTCATTTTGGGTCATATTTATAGCAGTACACGGGCATACAGTAAACATTCAATAAATGTCAATTCTTGTGTTTAAAAGTATATTTATATAATTGTAAGTTATACTTCAATTACATTTTACACAAATAAAATTACTATACACATAATTTTATACTGTACATAAATATAACTTTTAAATAATTTAGGTATGGTTTAGAAGGATGTCACCAAAAAGTTTCACGGTGGTAATTTCTCAGTAGGGAGATTAAGGCTTATTTTTCTCTCCTCCATTATTATTTATAGAATTGATTTTGTCTGCAATTAATGTGTATTGCCCCTATAAAAAAGAAAATTTCATTAAAAACTATAAATAATTAAAACAACTACCATTTTAGCATGGCTTCCTCAAACATACAGATGTTGAAAGACATTTCCTTATGCAACTAAGCTACTTAGCTTCAATTTTTTTTTTTTTTTTTGCAGTTTTTGGCCAGGGCTAGGTTTGAACGTGCCACCTCTGGCATATGGGGCTGGCACCCTACCCCTTCGAGCCATAGGCACCACCCTACTTAGCTTCTATAGCTTCTATACACATGCTTGACTTTCTGAAATATTCCTAAAGAAATTACCCTTTTGAAGAGTATTATTCTTACAAAAAGACAATATCATTTCATTGGCTAATATGTGTTTGTTCATATCAACACAATATTTTCTAAAATCCTCCAGTGAAAATGTAATTGAACTACATTCCTTAAGTTTAAATACATGTGATTCTCCAAGTTTAAATAGTGTTGCTGCTAATGGTCTTTATTACAGCATCAAAAACAAAAGGTATGTTTCATTCAATGAAAATCCAATGAATTCAATATGAAAAAAAACAGAAAACAGGGGTGGTGTCTGTGGCTCAGTGGGTAGGGCTCCGGCCTCAGAAATGGAGGGTGGCGGGTTTGAACCCAGCCCTGGCCAAACTGTAACAAAAAAATAGCTGGGCGTTATGGTGGGTACCTATAGTCCCAGCCACTTGGGAGGCTGAGGCAAGAGAATCACCTATGCCCAGGAGTTGGAGGTTGCTATGAGCTGTGATGCCACAGCACTCTACCAAGGGTGACAAAGTGAGACTCTGTCTCTAAAAAAAAAAAAAGAGAGAAATGAAAGAAGAAAACTACCACAACCACTGATGTTACTGTCAAAATCAAGCAGAAGTAAAGAGAATACTTTTGTCCAAGTCGATACTCTGAGATCCAAATTAAGCTACTTAATTTAAAAATGATACAGAATTAGCTGTTCTAAGCATTCAGATTCTCCAGTTGGGTGTTTCTAGCCACTCAGGACTTGACTGTGGAGGCAGAAGTAGATACCAATCAACGGTAACAATGGGACAGAGGAGCACAACTAGGAGATCACTGAAAACGAATTCTTCTTGATTTTAGAATGCAGTTGTGATTTGTTTGGCAAATTTATTGCTGTAATTCTGGGGTAATCAATCCAGTAACATGCAGAGGAGCTGGAAGACATTAGTCAGTATTCAATTTTTTTGTAATTCATGAAGTAATAATTCACATTAAGATAATTAAGAGCATCATGCTTTATGTACTTTCTATAATGAGCTCTAATATTAGATAAGAACTTGGAAAAGAAGTCTGCTTGGTTAATGTATCTTTGTTTGGTCTTATAAAATAGCCTAAGTACCCTAATCCCTCACCTCGCTTGCACAGAGCAGCAGTCCCTGTGCTGGAGACCCTGTCTGGTATCTGCTCTCCTTTCATTCACACACAGAACACCCTGGCAAAAGATCAACACCCCCATTTTTTTTTTTTTTATTGAGATAGAGTCTCACTCTGTCACTCTGGGTAGAGTGCCATGACATCATAGCTCACAGCAACGTCAAACTCTTGGGCTCAAGCAGTTCTCTTGCCTCAGCCTTCTGAGTAGCTGGGACCACAAGCATGTGGCACCACACCTGGATAATGTTTTCTATTTTTAGTAGATATAGGGTCATGCTGTTGCTCAGACTGGTCTTGAACTCCTGAGCTCAAGCAATTCACTGGGCTAAGCCTCCCAGAGTGCTAGGATTGTAGGTGTGAGCCATCGTCCTAGGCCAACACTCCCATTAGGCCAACACTCCCATTTTACACCCTCCCCCACCAACAGGACCAAAATCCAACCCAACACTACAGAAGTCCTTCTGCTCTGAAAGTGGCAGACATAAAGACTAAACTACGTAGGACCTAGTAACTCAAAGTGATTTTCTCCTAATTAAACACAGCCTTGCTTCCCCTTTAATAGAATTGGAATAATTGGCTCTTAAATACCAGTAAGAAGCCACTATGATTAGAATGCTATGAGTCACTGGATGAAGCAAATCTGTACATAAAACTGAAAAGATAAGTATTAACAATAAAATGTGTATATACAATCTTCTGGATAAATTCCTACTAAGATGACTAAGTATTGTTTCATATATAGGAGTTTTGTTCCAAGGGAAACATTTAATAAGTTGTGTTCTTAAGGAAACCATTACTAGCATGCTTCTTATTATAGATTGCTACAGATGCATTGTAAATATTTGGAAAATACACAAAGGAAAGAAGAAGAGTGGAGAGGGAGGAGGAGGGAAAAAAGCACGTGAAAGGGGGGGAAACAGAGGAAGGCAGAGGGCGAGAAGGAAGAGAGGAGGAGCAGCAGAAGATACCCTCACCCTTACTCTCACTGTTGGGGGACTGAATATCTTGGTAGCTTTTAAGACTGAGAGTGAATATATCCTTTGATTTTTAGTTTGCATTTCCCCACAAAATATACTGTGAACATATTTTGATCAATACATAATCACTGACACCATGTTTGGTCACAGCTGCATGCTATTCCATCTACTTAAGCAGCACATGGAAGGGTGTGGAGGGCATGGGGCTGAACCAGACTGTCCCATATCTCAAACCAGCCCCCATTTGTTACTGGCAATGTCACTCTACCTAAATAAAAAAAAATTTTTATGCTACATCTCTAAGTGGAGAAACACCAATAACTACTACATAGAATTATTATGAGGATTAAATAAGATGGTGTAGATAAAATTTTTAGCATAGTGCTTGGTACACTACAGTAAGGTACCTAATAAATTAGTTTTTTCCCAACTGCCACGAGTGCCCCACTCCCCACTAGACTGTTAAGTGTCTTAGAGGTACCAATGGCATCCTTATGTGAGGCCTCAGCACTTGTCACAGAATTAACACACAATTAAACCTTGCTGAATGGAAGGAGGAATGAATGGATGGGCTGCCATGGTATTAACTGGCTCCTGCCAGTTAACGATAGATTTTAGGCAACAGAAGATTGTTATTAAACATTTGGAGAGGACCCTCATCTCATCTTAGGTTTCTTTACAAAATTTTGACATCAGTGGAAGACAACACTTGGCCCCTGGATCCCGTGGTTTGTTTTACTCTGTCCACCTTACAGCCATGATCTTTGCCCAGAGATGCTCCCAGTCTTTCCCGCAGACACCAAGCCTTCTTAGCAGCCCTTTTCTCACTGAGACTTTGTTGGCCACCAGCAGAACAGCCACTGGCCCATTAGTTTGGTCCAACCACTATGTCTGCTTGCCCATAATTTCGTCATCTTTTCATCTCGTCCAGACACACATGCCAAGGCTTTGGGATTGCATCATTTCCACACAGTCTAAATATAGTAGGTCTAAAAAAAAAATGTTGGCTGTCTATAATCAATCATCACATGGAATGTTTTCTTGCTGGTTTGTTTTCAACTATAAAGACATATACTTTTTAAAATCTAAGAGAACAGGTACTTTCATCAGGATTTTGGATGGTTTTACTCCACCATTGTATTTTCCTACATTTGTCTTTCGAATTTATCTTAGTGTCAGCTAGCTCCCTAGTTTTCTTTTTTCTTTTTTTTATTAAGTCATATACACATAGATCATGAATACATTTATGCATATGTGGGGTACAATGTGTTGATTTTTTTATACAATCTGACGTGCTTACATCAAACCAATCAACATAGCTTTCATCTCATGTACTTGATTATTGTGTTAAGACATTTATGCTCTACACTAGACAGATTTGATACAGTACATGTTTTCTAACATTTTTAAATCTTTTATTGAATATCATCAATTATTCATCCAGAATTCTGGCCAAAATTTTGGCTTACTTATGTAAGGAAATGAAGATACAAAGCTAAGGCAAGGTACCTGAAAATGTAAGACTTAAAAGAATCAGACTACTGGGAGGAAATACACAAGATAATTGTTAAAAATCACCTGTTATCTATGTAATCCCTTTTAATTATAAAACAGACACCTTAAATAGCCTTTAGTGTTTACATTTTTGGTTTCTAATATTCTCAGCCTTTTTAAGTTTTCAGAGAAGAAAAGTTTTTGATTAAAATTCTTAACAAACTTAATTTCATGAAATATTATAAAACTCTGAATACATATTTTTCTATGTGATGAGATAAGCTCTATCTCCAAATAAATTGTGAAATACAAAAAAAAGAATAATAATCTAGATTAAAAAAAAGATTTTATTTAAGTTCCACAGCCAAACATTATTTCTAAATAGTTTATATTTCAAATTCAAACAACTGTTTGTTTTATCAAAAAACACATTCCTTCGAGAGTGGAAACACTATTTAGGGCAGTGCCTGTGGCTAAAGGAGTAGGGTGCTGGCCCCATATACCAGAGGTGGCGGGTTCAAACCTGGCCCCAGCCCAAAACTGCAAAACAAAACAAAACAAAAACTACTATTTAATAAAATTTATTTTAGCTTAAGAGATTCTGTGTAATAAGGGTTACTATGGATGGCAGTCAAATATGTCATAACCAGTAATCAAATTTGAAACTGAACATAAATATCAGGAGTGAAATATAACTAAGAGGGCTTTTTTCTTTCCTTGTGGTTTTACATCTGTGTCATCTCCCCATGTAAAGTATGTAGAGAAATGGAAAGTGCACGGGGCAGACAAGATGTTTCCCATCACCTTTGATAACGCTGCTCAGCGTCGACGGACACTCACATGAGATCCCCTGGGCACGATGAACTCAATTTTTCCTCTTCTATGACAGCATGTAATGTTTATTATTCATTTCATACCAGAAAAGAATGTATTATTCTTTTCATATCAGAAAAAAAATTCTGAGCTTTTTGCTCACACTTTGGAGATAAATAAAATATACTCTCAAGAAAAGGTATGCTTGGAAGAATTCATCAAGTAAAACTAACTTCTTTTTTTTAAATTTAAGATTACTATAAGAGTCTTGGCACCTGTAGCACAGTGGTTACAGTGTCAGCACGTACACCCAGGCTAGTGGGTTCAAACTCGACCTGGGCCAGCTAAATAACAATGACAACTGCAATAGAAAAATGGCCGGGCATTGTGGCAGGCATGTGTAGCCCCAGCTACTTGGGAGGCGGAGGCAAGAGAATCGCTTAAGCCCAAGAATTGGAGGTTGCTGTGAGCTGTGACACAGCACCCACAGCACTGTATTGAGGGTGACAAAGTGAGACTTTGTCTCAAAAAAAAGAAAAAGATTAATATAAGGGTACATACAATTAGGTTACGCTGTTTGCATTTGTTAGGTAAGTCCAAGATGCAGTCGAATGCTTAACCCAAGAGGTACGCCATATACCCTCCACTGTACCTGACAGATGTTAGCTAATATTTAGGAGGCAACAGAAACAACTTTTGAAAATAATCAGACTAGTGGTATGCTATTGCCTGGTATGGCCCACAGTGGACAGAATGCAATACTGCTGTTCTAAAATGTGGGAAAAATGAGCACAATACACTTAAATGGGAAAATGCATCAAATATGCTGGAACCTGACTTGTCATAGAGAAAATCAGTTACAGCAATTAAAGAAAATGCCAATGATAAATTCTTATCATTGCTTCAAAAGCAGTGGACAGTACAACAGTAACCACACCTAAAACTTCAGGAAATAATATACTCATAAAAATATAACACAAAATATTTATCATGCTTTAAATGAGTTATTAGCAAATTAACTTATAGCATATTCCATCTACTTGCAAAAGGATCTGCAGTAAGTAGATTGTATCTCAGTTATAAATAAACCAAATTTCAAAACTGAAGGAATTGGGCGGCACCTGTGGCTCAAAGGAGTAGGGCACTGGCCCCCTATACAGGACATGGTGGGTTCAAAGCCAGCCCCAGCCAAAAAATACTGCAAACCAACAAACAAACAAACAAACAAACTGGAGGAATTGTTCCCCAAAAGTACATAGATTTTGGAAACATATTCAAGTATTTAAGGAAAGGGAATAAAAAAATATACTAAATACTTGCCCCAAAGAACCTGTAAGTTATCTTTCGATGTCTGAAGGGTTGAAGATTTGGGAGGCACATTTTTTTTTTTTTTTACCAGAGCAGAAAAGCAAACTTATTAAAGTTGAAAACCAGAAAAGTATATCCAGTTGTCCAAGGTAACATAAGAAATGGAAGAAAAACTATATTCAGGTCTATTTCTTAAAAACATGAAAAGACTTTTCCTTTGAGTCTTTGTGTAAAATTGTTCTAAGTTTTCTGTATTACAGAAGAAAAATATATAAGATTCATATACAGGATATGTGTATTTTGTTTGTATGGCCACCCTATATATCTTTTATACATACATGATAGCAAGTTTGGAAGGCATATATGTATAAGATATCTGATACACCTTTATATGGATTTTTCATCTATATACAGGGTGTTCCTAAAGTTGTCTTACATAGGGAAAATGGTAAAATTTAGCTAAACAAAATTTTACAAAGAAGTGGCCAAAATGTAGAGAATATTTTGTAAATATGTTACAAAATTTTGTAATGGGGAAAGGGAAGAGAGAGGGGAGGGGAGAGGGAGGATGAGTGGAGGGATGGTGATTGGTGGGATCACGCCTATGGGTCATCTTATAAGGGTACCTGTGAATCTTTCTAAGCGTAGAATATAAATGTCTTAACACGATAACTAAGAAAATGACATGAAGGCTATGTTAACCAGTTTGATGAAAATATTTCAGATTGTATATAGAACCAGCACACTGTACCCCACGACTGCATTAATGTACATAGCTATGATTTAATAAAAAAAGAAAAATTTGTTATGATTATTTCATAAATAAAGGTATGTTTAGTTACAATTTCCAACTTTTCCTGTTATGACGACTTTGAGGACTTTTGTGTAATATGTAGATATGTGGTATATATACACATATATATACATTAAACGTATATAAGATACATTATATATCATTATGGGTATCTTTTATTACACATATATAAATACATTTGGAAGGTATGCATGTGTATAAAACACATAGATGGGAAAATCACTCATAATATTACCACTTCTGGAAGGCAACACCTTTGAACATGGCATCAGGCCAGCTGATCTTGTTCCCCCCATTCTTTACATAGGTTGCGTTATATTTAATAGACAATTTTGTGTTCTTTTCTTCAGTTAACATCTTTTCTGTTTAAGAAAAGTCCTTTTAAAGGCAATTTTAACAATTCATAAATATTCATAAACTTATACTATAAATATTACATTAAATCAGTCATCAGCAAATTAATTCACATATAGCATATTCCACCTTCTCACAAAAGGATCTGGAATTAAGTAGATGTTATCTTAGGAAAGTAAACAAAATTTCAAAATTATAGGAACTGCTTCCTAAAAGGACATGGATTTCAATTTATTCTCAATTATTCACGGTTTACTTAATTATTTCCTCCTCTGTACTTAAAGCTATTGGTTATGTCAAAATGTTTCTTTTCTTTTCTTTTCTTTCTTCTTCTTCTTTTTTTTTTTTTTTTTCAGTTTTTGGCCAGGGCTGGGTTTGAATCTGCCACCTCGGGCATATGGGGCCAGCACCCTACTCCTTTGAGCCACAGGTGCCACCCTTTTTTAAGTTTTGATTTCCGATAAGCAAATACAGACACAAATATCTTTGTGCTAAAGCTATTAAATCCTTATGAGAGAGTCTCTAAAATTAAACTAGTGGACAAATTACACAATTATTTTATAAATTTCTGGATAAAAATAAGTAAATTGCTTTTCTGAAAGATTGTGCCACCTTACATTTCCAACAGGCACAAGGGAAAGTGTTAGTTTGAAGTGGATATTTTTTATTTTAGTTCTTCAAGAGGGAGACCACAAAACTGTAGCTCCAAATAGGAACCAACTGACTAATTAGAACATACTATAAACAAATTATTTGCTAGACCCTGGGGATGCAAGCATCCTTTGCATATTTCGTAGACTCTCACAGTTTAGCATATATACCTGTACGGGTGTGTGTTCGTAGTATGTGTGTATTTGTGATGGTTATGGGTTTGTAACTACAAAACTTATGTAACCATCAGTCATACCCTTCATTCTAGTTGAAGCTTCTGACCTCAGCCTCTCTTGCTCATTGAACTGTAACAACCATTTTATAATGAATTAATGACAAAAAGGCCTAAGAGACTGACTAGTGGCTCCATAAACAGTTTTAATCAAAGTCCAAAAATGAACCCCTAATTAATACAAACAAGTTCAACATTTATTTTTATTTTTTCCTTTAAAAGCTCTACTTAATAATCATAAAACACATACTGAACATTTGCTGTGTATCAGCCACTATTCTAAGCAATTAGCAACCTATAACCAATTTAATGCTTGTAACAACCCTACAAATGAAATACTATGAATTCCCTCATTTTACATCTGGCAAAACTAAGGCCACGTAGCTAATGCATGGCACATGTGGTATTTTGATCTCTGTAGGTTGCATAAAAAAATACACTCTACCTAGTATATGGTAGGCATTTGGAAAATCTTAATCATTACTGGCTATATATGTTTCTATTATATTTTGGGCTATAGCTTGTGAATGCTTTGAGGTCAAGGATTACAGCTAGAATGCCTTGTATGTGGCTCGGCATTCCTCCATTTTAGAAAAGCTAATTTCTGGGCATAGTGGCAGGTGCGTGTTTACACGGACAGTTACAGCACACTGCAGCAATGAACCCTGTGTCCTGGGTGACTGCTCTCTATGGTGTGGCCACAAACATGCTATCAGTGAGTGAGAGGCAGAGGCAGGAAAGAAAGCAACAGGAGAAAGACATTTCCCAAGATTACTGATTTTGGAATTTTTCTTGATCAAGCTCAAAATAGAAAAAAAAACTTTTAAAAACTAATAGACATAGAAAGAGGTTTAGAATACAGGGGGACGCCCTCTTGTTTGTAAAATATTTCACATTTTCTGTATCAGTGTCTAACTGCTTACATAACACTTAAGAGATGATGGCTAACAAAGGGAAATTTTAAAAGGCAATAAGTTGGGGTGTCTATGTGCTAAAAGGAAATTCATTATAATTCAGTATTTCAAGATGGACTGGATTCAGCAACTTAATAATGTTTTTGCTCATGAGGTCAAACAATGGAAAGGTAGACCTGATGTCCTCAAGATCACTAAGGGACGATGACACTGTCCCTCCTCTTTTGGTCTATGAAACAACAACTCCTTCAACATAGACGGCCTCCATCCAACCACACAAAGTCATACAGCTTGTGTATGATCCCCCAAATGGAGGAGATGTGGAATTAGCATGTCTCTCTCTATTATGATGGTGAAACCAGCTGGAGTCCTCTATTTTTCATACAATAATCTCAGTAAAAGCCTCCTTTTTGAAGCTGCTCGAGTTAAGAGAACATACTGCAGGCATTCTCTGAGCATGGGTGGTTTTATCTCCCCAGATCTTTCATTCTAATTGTCTTCTAACCCTTCTCCATCAGTATGATTTGACTCATCTGATCCAAGTGTGTTCCGTTTGGGAGAGATGAATCAGCAGGAACTCCTCCGCCAACTGTTAAATTCTTTGTCCTTATGACCCTTGGCCTCTGGATGCAACAAGAACAGCAGGGCAAGATGCAACTGTTAAAAGCTATCCTTTGTTTAGTATATAGGTAAAAAAGATGAATCCATTTCTCAGTAATTTTAACACTCTAAATATGACCCTTTAAATTTCAAAAGTGTGTATCTCCATCTGTAAGGTCAGTTTATTTTGTGTCAAAAGAGATCACTGCACAGGGAACAAGTGAGCAAACTAACTCTGACACTGAAGCCTCGTCTTAAAAAAAGTCTCCACCTTCATGAATGTTTTGCAGTTACTTTCCACTTCTAAAACCTTTTAAATATATTTTGGCACTGAACCAGTTATCCCTAGCAAAATTTTATTAACATTTTCTATCTCAAATTAAGTGTACATGTTTTAAATTTTTCTAAGGGAAGTTCCTTAGTAACATAAATTCTGCTATAACAAATTCTGTCCAATAATATTTTTTTTCAAATTTTTTTGAAAGCTGATTTCTCCCCAAATGCTAAAGATTACAAGTCCCACAAAACATAAATAATGTAGAATATGTGGGTGACTACAAATGTAAATGACTGTAAAGCCTGAATTATTAATAACAAGTATCTACACTAGCTTAATCCTAGTCATGTGTTGTTTGGCCGCAGGGACATGTTCTGAGAAATGTGTCATTAAGCAATTGTGTTGCATGAACATCATGGAGGGCCCTTATACAGATTCTACAGCCTAGTGCATACCTAGGTTAGCCAAGGTTACATGTACAGGCTGTTGCTTCTAGGCTACAAACATCACGTTACTGTACTGAATACTGTAGGCAACTGTAACATTATAGTAATTATTTCTGCATCTAAACATAATTAAATGTAGAAAAGGTAGAGTAAAAATACAGTATCATAATTAAATGGGATCACTGCCATACAGTGTTGTGCCATGACCAAAATATTGTTATGTATAAATATATCAAGGCTTGCCTAATTCAGTTTTTTGTTGTTGTTGTTGTTGTTGTTGTTGTTGAGACAGAGTCCCACTTGTGCCCTGAGCAGAGTGCAATGGTATCATAGCTCATTGTAACCTCAGACTTAGGCTGTGGGTATACCGCTGCCTCAGCCTCTGGAAGCCGCTGGGATTACAGGTGCGCATCGTGGCGCCTAGTTGGGTTTTTCCATTTTTTTTCATAAGTCGGGGTCTCACTCTAGCTCAGATGAGTCTCAAACTCCTGAGCTCAAGCAATTCTCCCTCCTCAGACCCCCACAGTGCTGGGATTACAGGCGTGAACCACCATGCACAGCATTCTAATTCAGTTTTTATATGACACTGCTTTAAGAGTAAGTTAAATACTCTAGTCTTAGAATATTAATTGCTTATTCTACGTAAAAATGTACATAGAGTAACCGAAGTTGTTAAAAAATTACTCTTCTGCAAACATTTGAAATCACCCATAAGCTATTTGCATTCTAAGTCAAAACTTTGTTTAGAGAGAAAACAGAGAAACCACAGGTCAGCGGAGTCAAAAGCACCACAAACACTGGGTTAGTGGAGTCCAAACAGGTTGACTTTATTGCAATTCTTATGATGAGCTGCCAGGCTGTTCCTTGGATTCATCAAGTCAAAGTTCATGGCTAGATATGCGTACATAGCAGAAACAATCAGACCCATCAGCAAGGACCAGGAAGTTCTAGGCCAGGCATTTAGTGCCTGCCTAAGAGGGTCAAAATTGAGATGAGTCCGTTGATTAAATTCAGGGCATGTTATGTCCTGCTGTTGAAGAAAAAAAAATCCTTTGGTCTTAATGATCTAGATTGGTTTACTCGATCAATCAATACCACAACATAATTATTTGGTTGTTTGCCAAAATACTTAACTATAAATTAGTAAAAGGTGGTCTTTTAAGTGCTTTCCACTTTGATTTCTATTTTTAAGTTCAAAGAGGATAATTTCTTATAAAGGCTTCTTAGGCTAAGGGTGAGAAACATCTCAAAAAGCCTGGAGAAGAAAGTTAGGAGGGTTTTGCAAACATCTAGGGATAAATGTATAAATTAAGTATCTCTATGGAAAAATTCACATATAAAATATCTTTTTCTACTATTGAGACAGAGTCAAAATACACGCTGCTCACAGAATTGAATTCACTATGAATCCAATGATAGTCGAAACTCCAGTGTTGACACTCTCCCTACACTGACCATCTCCTTAAGTTCACCCAATTTTCATAGACCAAATATTTACCATATCTAGGTCTCACTAGAATAGGCCTAGTTCCTTATGTTGGCCACCTCCATATTTTGACCAGTTGGTACAGTCCCTTGGGTGGTCAATGTAGGGAAGTCTGTATATAGCAAATTTTAGTACTGAAATAGAACAAACAATAAAAAAAAAATTCCCAGGTTATTATTGGTAAATTCTATGGTCTTTAAAAAACTGTGATAAGAAATTTGGGCTGCATTTCCAGTTGAATTCTTAAGAGTTGAAGATCTCACATACTTTTGCATTATCGACAAGAAAAAAGAAGAGGAAAAAAAAGGAAGAAAGTAAAATGAAGTGGGAAGAGACAGAGAGACGCAGGAAAGAAGGAAATGTATTGCTGGCAAAAGCATGAAGCATTCAGCCCAAAGTTTAATTAATTTAAAATATGGTACAAATCTAAATATGTGGTCTCTGAGTGTGGTAACATTCTCCTATGAAAATACAACATCCTATGGCTCTTGAAAGGACATATGTTAAGAGATACAGGATAATTTTATGAGTAACAGAGCCACCTACACACTTTTAAGAAGTACTGACATTTGAATCAAAAGAGATCATGATGGAAGCTCTTGTTCTTTGAGAATAAAGATATCTTTCAGAGTACCACTCCTAAAATCTTGACAGCACTGCATTTGTGCAGTCCCAAAGATGGAAAGCTTCAGAGTTAAGGCTGGCATTGTCAAGTTCTGGTAACACTTAGTTTTTATTCTTTGTCAGGGTGGGGGAGCAGAGAGGGGAATCAAATACAAATGGGGGATCGTGCTATAATTTCATGCAATTCCTAGGGCAGTGCTATTTAAACCTCAGCATGCATATGAATCACCTGGGGAACTTGTTAAAATTCAGATTCTAATTCATTAGCCCTGGGGCCCAAGATTTGCATCTTTAACAAAAGTGATGTGGATACTGCTGCTGCATGAACACACTGTGAGCAGCAAGATTCCAGGGCACTGGTGCTGAGGACCTTTTCTATTCATTACCAAGCAACAGCAACACAGGAACTGCTGCACGGTTAAGTGTTTTGTATTATGAAAGAGTCAGGTACATGTGCTTCATATCAGGAGGGGATAAAATTTTCTGTCACCCACTGACTACTTCTGAAAACCAGAAACTGTGTCATCATGAACCTCAATTGTTGCAGAAGGTCTTTGCAGAGCTATTACAGGTGGCCATATGGTAGCAGAGACAGAGAACAGAATGATGAAGATAGTAATGTCCCTTTCAGTTATGTTTTGTGGTTTGGGCACGTGTGTTTTCAGTGGGACAAAAAGGAAAGGAAGATTCATTCACATCTGTATTTAAAAACTTATCTCATGTTTGCTAAATTACCTTTACGGGCCATTCTAACTGTATAACATTAAGTGATATAACAGTGTAAACATCCTCCCAGTATGAAGTAGTATATAAAAAAAGGCAATCACAAATATAATTACATCTTAAAGGAGTTTTTGTATAAACGTTTGAAAACTGTGAATTGTAATATAGACAGATAGATGTAAAAAGTTTACATGTAATTTATCATCTCTATTCAAAATAATTTCACTTGTCAGTCTCATTTTTAGCTGGTGAACCACTATAAATTATACATAGAATAGCACCATATTCTTCTTGTGTTAGTTAAATCACCTCCAAGAATCAACGCCCCTTTAGGGGAAGCAAAGAGGGTTTCCATATTTAAAAACATTCATTTTATATTATCTTGAATTACTAGAACTTGTACATTGGAAATCCCCTGCCCTACAATGTTATATATTTTTCAACTATGTTTTGTCAATGTCATCTATCTTGCTTAATAGGTAAACCATCACCACAGGAATTATCCCACACTGCTCCCACTATCTGTGATCCCTCAGAAATGGAATCAGGGCATCATGTTGGTTGGGGTACTATTGCCCGTTTAGCCATCATGTTAACTCCAGCCACAGCAGAAGAGCTAGAGACATGATTGGAAGAAGGCTGGAGGAGGAGGGAACAATTGCAGAAGTGAAAACAGGATTGGATGGAGGCTGCTTCATGGCTATAGTCAGTCTTTCTCAGCTTCTTGTAGATGACCATGGAAAATGGCAGTCGGCCATCACAGAAACAAGAACAAAAGGAGGGAAGTTTGAGAACAGATAGGGAAGGACCCCCTTGGATTTCTCTTTAGTCTCTGTCTTCAGTCTGAAACAGAGGTCTTTACTCTGGCCTCAACTGTGGAATAAAATGTCAGAGATCCACACTTATCTGCTATCTTGTGCCTCACGTTCTTAATTTTTTCTTAATTCTTATAACAACAATACCTCCCTGCCATTTCATAGGGGACGCAAAATAAAATGAGATAATATGGATGAAAAAGACTCCAGAAAATAAAAGGACTATGTCATTCATTATTATTTAGTATAATAATAATTATTATTACTATCTTTCAAATTTATCGCCTGGATTGCTACCCTGCTCTAAGTGGCCAACTAAAATATCATGCTTACTTTCCTAGGGGGAAAGTGGCATGCAGGTGTAGGTTTTTAATTTCAATTTCACATAATTTCTGTTTTTATGCCTAACCAGTCAGGCTTGGTAGCCACCTCTACAATTTTAGCTACGAGGAAGACTCAAGATGATGGGAAATGAAGCCTTAGCTAAGATACAAGGGATGAATAGAATCATCCAGACTAAGACAGGGAAGGAAAAGCATTCTGGGAAATAAATTAGGGGTGTAGGAGGGAATGACAGTGTGTTTAGCTCAGCAGGAGTACAGCACATGGCCAGAGAGCCGGACATTGTGAAGAATCCTGAAGTGGAGGACTGCTCCTGAGACTTCCTATCCTGGACCTCTGGCACAAGCAGAAAAATCTAGCAGTCTGAAGGCAGAGCCAATACAGATGGATCACTGTATCGTCTAATGTAATTACTCATCTTGACCTTTGAGAATAAATTAAAAAATTATACATAATGAGTAAAATCTATTAACCACCGAAGTGCCTGACATTTAGCAACATACCAGAAGCAGAGAATCCAGTTTGGCACCATGCAAATCACTGTCACAATGACTAGCATGCAATTCTAGCCTTGCAGGTTGTGCAATGTTACTGCAGACTATTAAGGAGAGAGGTCAGATGTGTCCAGCAACTAGGTAAAAGGGAATTCTGACCACAGTAAGAATGCAAAAAGAGCTTGATGTTGGTATGAGTCTGGGTCACGTCCGAAAATAGAAACCACGCTAAATATTTCAAGCAAAGGAAATTGGTTCACAAGGAAAAGCTGAAAAGCCAAACAAAGGAGGTGGTGGCAACTTAGAGACTAGGGTCAGTAGAAAGTTCTACCACCTCTAGAGGACTGGTGGAATAAAAATAAGGAGTATGGGGTGGGGGTGGGAGTCCATGAGATGGCCACCAAAAAAGGAAGACATAACCACTTTGAGATGCACCCAAAGCAGAATTAGAAAATTCTGCTCTCCTCTTCCACTGTGTCCCATCATTGCTTCCCATTGCCAGACCTTTCTGGAAACCAGCAGGCAACGGAGCCTGTGAAACTGGGGAAGGGCCAGGGGTGGATCTAAGAGCAAATTGGCAAAAGCTGGAGATGAAGACTAGCCATTATGGTTATCCAGTTAAGGCCTTGAGTTGCCATTATGTACACCAAATCACTTTCTAAATATCATTTGATTAGTGAAGGGAAACTATTCACTAACCAGGGAATTACATCTCTATTTTTTCTTCACAGAAAATAGAACTCTTTTGCTTTAAAGATAATGTCCCATGAGTTTTGTTAGTGTAACGTAATCTCCTTCAATGTTCAAGAATTGAATATAGACTAGTCACCCAACTATGGGAAGCTCCAGTTCCAGGGCTGATGCTAGAACAGTGATGGGCAAGATTCTTGAGAATCAAGAGGTAAATCAACCAGACGATTTTATGGGCCATATCATCTGCTGCAACGATTCTACCTTGGACTATAATACGAAGGCAGCTATAGACCATATTGAAACAAAAGGGTGTGCCTGTGTTACAATAAAATTTTATTCACAAAAACAAACAATGGGCCAGATTTGGCCCTCAGGCAAGGCCATACTTTGCTGACTCTGGTCTAGACCAAAGTTAGCCAAATAAAGGAAGCCCATTTTGAAGTAACTCTCGAAATGAAGCAAAAAGTAGCTAAAAAATTGAGGGTATGGCTGATATTGATTTTGTTTACTAATTATGATTGTATCATCTAATCTCAGTCTAATAATCAAAGGTTCAAAATATTGTTATCTTTTCCCCTGAATTACTTCTTTATCATATATTACTAAGAAAATCTCTTTAGTTTTACATTTCTTTTAACATGATTTTTATATTCATCGTAATTTCTGACTATTTTCTTATAGCATTTGAGTTGCATCTAATTAAAATTAAAATGAGTCTTTGAAACTTTTTCCATTTAGCTTTTCAAAATACCTCCATTTCTTTTGCTTAAAAAATTATTATGTCATTCCTTCTGAACTTTTCTTAAGTGAGGTTTGGTGGGAAACATCTTTGGCATAAAAATATTTTTTTCTAAAAACTAGTTTTCTAGATCTGATAGGGAAATGATAGTATCCAGGCAATTGTTTTGATAAAAATGTATGCAGAGATAATAACCACTAAAAGATTTCATTATCTGTTGGAACAGGAACTATTTTTCAAAGATTTTGTTGCAAGTTTTCTAAAATTACACAAAAAATTTTCTAAAAGAAAAGCTGACATCCACAGGCAAAATCATTTCCAGTAATGTTGCGTATCTTGTAGACCTTTGCAAGCTTTGATCTAATGCCCTTTGCTATTAGTTATTTGCTCCAAATTCATTTCTCCTCTCTACTACCCATTAGATAGGCGTATTTTCCATTTCTATATTAAAATTGCTTTTTTAAAAATAGCAAAAGGCTGTATCAGTCATATTCGGTTTTCCTTTTTACTTTCTCTAAAAAGTTGTCTTTTATCTCTTCCTGTACCTGGAACAGAAGCTCAGGTCACAGATCCTGAAATACATGCAAATTGGATTTGATTTAACCAATCCCTCAGGGCCTGACCACCCCTTTCTCAGTATGCCTTTTTCTGTCAAGGCTTCAAACTGGGGTTTGAATTCTTCATCTGTTCTTTCTCCTGCATGTGCCTCTATATTAAATTTCAGCACTATCATGTTGGTAAACCCAGCTTCTTCTGGTTTCCAGAACTCGCTTACACAATTAGCTCTACCAAATTGACACAGCCAGGCTCCCTCGAGACTTGGAGTCTCTGAATAAAAGGAAGAGAGCATGGCCTATGAAACAAAATATCATTCACGAAGAGATTTCATATAGTAAAGAGCCATTTTTTTAAAGTTATTCATGTAAGTGGTATGTGTTTTAAAATATTTAATACCTTCTTATACTAGTGAAGAGTGGTTCCTCTGATGCCAAGATGAGCCTGTTTGTAGGGCAGCTTTTACTATATTACCACATATTACTATATTACTATATTACTAGCTTTACTATTACCACATATTACTATATTACCTGATGTCAATGGAACTGCTATTCCTGCCTCCCAACCCCCAAAATGTAAGCACAAAAGGCTTAGCTTGAGAGGCTGCAGATTATAGCTCTAAAAAAGTCACCGGGTTCAGGACTGTGGCACTCTCTAGCTGTCCCACATTCTTCTGATTATTTGGGGGGAGAAGAAGAAAGAAAGTGGAATGGAAACCAATGAGTTATATCCATTCAAAATGAGAGGGGACCCAGGAGAAATAAAAATGTTGTGTATAAGCAAAACTCTGTAACAGACATTTACAGAAGGTTTATTTATAATCACCCTCAAACTGGAATCAACCCAAATGGCATCAGTGAGTGAATAAATACAGAAACGGTGGTGCATCCCTGCAGAGACATACTCAAGGGTGAACTAGTGGTACACACAACAACACAGCTAAGTCTCGATACATTATGTTAAGGGGAAGAAGCCAGACTTAAAACCCTCTGTATTGTATGATTCCATCTATATAGCATTCTGGAAAACGAAAACTATGGGGATAGAAAGCAGATCTGTGAAGAGATGTGGGTGGGAGAAGGATTTGACTACAAGGGGGCAGCATGAGAAAATTTCAGGGGTGATGGAACCATCTGCTGATGGTGGTCCATGACCCTTGTCAAAACTCATGGGCCTGGATAGACAGACAAGTGAATTTGATGGTATGAAAATGAAAAAATAAATGTTAAAATTCTGAAAATTAGAGAGGGGATGAGGGAAAGAAGGTGAGGGAGCTGAAGGGGACCTCTTTTGGCTATGTGAGCAATAACAGAACACAAGCAAACAGAATCCTACCATTGTCTAGTTTACAACTTGAGGAAGGAAGATTCCAGGCTTCTTCTCCTTATGTTTCTTCTTCCTGGTTAAGTGACCAACCGGGCTGGATTCTATGCCACCTGCAGAGATTTTGCCTATCCTGGCTTGAGCCCTCGCTGAAAGCAGATTATCACGCTACCTGATGGCCTTTGCTTGGGGCTTTGTTCTGCTTCTCTGAATGCCAAGATTAAGTTGTTTCTTTAACCTAAATGGTGGAGTCTTTGATGTTTTCTTGCAGTAGCATTTAAACAAAACAAATAAAACCTCAAGATCTATGGCCAGTATCAATGTCTGAGATTTTGATCTGGGGAAAAAAAATGAATTCTTTTTTTTTTTTTTCTTGAAACCTAAGAGTCTCAAGGGAAGCACAGTCTGCTCTCAATTTTTTTTTTTTAAATAAAATTTCATCATGCTCTGAAACTGAGAAGCTGTACAATGGCATACATCAATTCTCTGCGAATTTATCCCTTTCTAAAGTGAGACCCACTACGACCAACAGATGCCTGTACTTAATCATTCTCTGGGTTAGTGGGGTAAATTGTTTAGAATAACGGGGCTACCCTAGGGACTTGAATGAATAAAAGCAACTGGAGTCCTTTTTTTCTCCTCTCTTCCTATTAAAATCTCAGAGGACTTTGTATGATTTTAAAAAGATGTGTTGTAGGAGGAAAGGGGTTACATGTTGCATGCATCTCTGTTTTGCAAAGGAAACAAGATTTCCCATATTAATCTACTACCGGCCTTGCTTTCCAAATCAGAGGAGAGGATGTTAGTTTTAAAAAGAGTTTAAGGCTCGGCGCCTGTGGCTCAAGCGGCTGGGGCGCCAGCCACATACACCTAAGGTGGCAGGTTCGAACCCCCAGCCTGGACCCGCCAAAACGACAATGATGGCTGCAACCAAAAAATGGCCGGGCATTGTGGCGGGCGCCTGTAGTCCCAGCTACTTGGGAGGCGGAGGCAGGAGACTCGCTTGAGCCCAGGAGTTGGAGGTTGCTGTGAGCTATGATGCCATGGCACTCTACCCAGGGGGACAGCTTGAGGCTCTGTGTCCAAAAAAAAAAAAAAAAGAGTTTAAGATTAAAGTTATATTCATAAAAATCCTTCTTTCACTTCAAATGAAAAATATCTCAGCAAAATTCACAGTGACGGCATTGGGTTAGACAATTTTATGTCTAATTTAATGTCTCATCATTTTTATTACTTCTGTCATCCTCTAATAAAAACAGTTTATGAACAGAAGTGTCTAATTTATTGTAAAATGTGATCAGGAGTCTTTAGCTGCTGCGTACATTCTTAAAGACTGCTTGAAGAGGTCAACTCTTCTGGCTAGAGATGTTGGCTTTCTGCTCTGCTCTATGCTAACTACTTGCATTTGATAAATCCAATCAGATTTTCTTGATTTTATTTTATTTTTAAGTTATTCTTTATTAAATCATAACTTTGTACATTGATGCACTTATGAGGTTCAGGATACTGCTTTGATATACAATGTGAAATGCGTGCATCGAACTAAGTCACACATCCATCACAATTATACTCATTTCTTAGTAGTTTTGAAATGTACCATTGCATCATGCACATGAGGTGAGGTCCCCCCAAATAGTCTCCCTCCTCCCATATCTGTCCTCCCCTCCCCTCTCTCTCCTTTTCCCTTCTACTTTTGGACTAATAATTATGTTCTGCCATTCCTGAGTGTGTAGGTGGTTATATATTGATTTCATAGTTATATTGAGTACATTGGATACTTTTTTTCCCCATTCTTGAGAGTCTTTGCTAAGAAGAATATGTTCCAGCTATGATCAAATAAACATAGCTTTATTCTGAACTCTACTAGGCCATTAAAATTTCTATGAAATCCAACAGCTGATTTGATTTTTTCTTTTCTTATTTTCACTTTCACTCACTTTCCTTCTTTGAGAACAATATGAGTATCTGACAATTAAGTTTGCGAACTCATCCTAGAAAAAGTGCTATATACTTCACTGCTGAGTATCACTATGGCCACCTTCAAAGTACAACCTTAGACAATGATACCAGTGCCTAGTTTACCCTGTGACGCAATTTTAGAACTCTTTTTTCTGGTATGACCATCAGAGCTGTGATTGTATGGCACACAAAAACATGCACCATTAATGAACCCCACTTGTTGTTTGTTTGATACAAACAACAGCTGTGAGATGCTGATGTACCAAGGTTATGAAACCCTATCAAGTTGTTTGTACAGTGCTGCCAACGAAAGTGAATGGTGGCATGTTCGTGGACTTAATTGTCAGACCTCTTACCGCAACAGCTGGCAGGGGTGCATAGCTTCCCAAAGGGAACTTTGAAGGTGACCATAGTGATATTCAGCAAGGAAGTATGTAGTATTTTATCTAGGATGAGTTTGTGAACTTAACTGTTTGACCCATAAGTAGAGCACCAAGGGACTGTAACAAACTAGTCAACACATGGAGGTGGTCGACCTGAAGAACTTCCATTGAGCACATGTGCTGCACGTCAGGTCTATGAAAATTAGGTCAACTATGGAGGTTCTTCTGTGGTGATAAACTCGTAGAGTAGGACTGCCTGGGCCCGAAATCCAGTGACTATGTACAGGTTACCACTCTCTCCGAGCTTTAATTTCCTCATTTGAAGAATAATACGTAAAGGGCTGAGAACAGTGCCTTGCACATCATGAGAACTGTAAGAGCTTAGGGAGCCAGGGTTGCTGTTGTTATTAGGTTAGCACTGGCTGAGCCCCACATACAGCAATGGAAAGGGAATAAGTGAGAAGCTGGATGGACCCGACTTTAAATCCTACCACTTATTTACTCCTGTCCTCTCTGAGCCTTGGTTTCCTCATCTGTAATGTAGGATGACCCTCCAAAAAGGGCTGTCATACATAGATACAATGCCTGGCATTTCTGACACCGTGTGGTAGTAGTCACAACTCTAGGCCCTGGAGCCAGAATGCCTGTGAGACTTTGGGAAAATGTCTAACCTTCCTGAAGTAAGTGAGTGGCAACAGAAATGGTAATAAGTTCGTAGCACTGCTGTGGCAATTGTGTTAAACAAGGCGCACAAAGCCCAGTGGGGACTCCATAAAAATTGTTTAAAATTGTAAGATAAACACTACTCTTCAACAGCTGGTTTAAATAACACTAGAAAAGTGGAAAAATATATGTATTCCTAATTCAAGAAGGACATATTTAGACACTATGTTAAAAAATTAATCAAACAGTACTTCTCTATAAAAAAAAACACATGCACATACACAAACACCTCAGGGAAGCCAGGGTAGCCGGCTGTGACAGGAAAATTTACCTGCAGCTACAAATTATATCCTGCTATGGTATGTCACGAAATCTCACTGCCCCTTCTTTTTATAAGTTCTGAAATTTGTCTTTTCCCCTCTGCCTACGGTGACTTCTTATCCAGGCTATCACTACCTTGTTTAGTTTTTTCTTTCTTTCTTTCTTTTTTTTTTTTTTTCTACAAAAGACAAATATAAAACAAAACTTCTGATCATCATCCAATTCAAAATCACCTGTCTGCATTCTGGCCACTGTGCTGTCCCCCCCCCCCCCCCCGCCAATCCTGGACTGGTTGCTACATGTATGATCAGTTTACATTTTCTTTCCTTATTGTCCAAATACGGCTCTTCGCCTAAAACATGTCTTCCAAATTTCTAAATTAGCTCTATTTCATATTCCTTACTTTTTCTGGAATACATCTTCTTTCAAAAGTGTCTCGTAGGAAAAATTCTATCCTGTGAAATATGAACTGCTTAGCTGAAATGGCACCTTTTTTTTTGTTCTTCACTGCTTCTAAACGAACCTCTGAGGATATTAATTAGATTTGTGTGAGAAAGGGCAAGGGAGAAACGTGTCAGCTGTTGCAATCTAAGCTTAGCTCTATGGAGAGCTTTTGAATTAGTCCTCAAGACAGGCTGACAGTAAAGGGAGAGACGAGGGTATTAGAGCCGCACACGTCTCATGCTGAAAGCAACGCGAAGGTGAAGGGACAGGAAGTCAATACGAACCCCTCAGCAGTCAGGGCTGCCACCCCAGGGAGGGACAGTCTGGGGGCCAAGGGCCAGAAGCCTGATTACTGCAGGAGATCTGCAGGTCCACCGGTATGAGCATGGCTGGGTTAAGTGGCCTGTCCGCTGGATCACACATCTAATGGGGTTGACACCACTGAGGAGCAGCAGGATTCTAAAATGTTATCCTCCAAACCCCAGTGCTGCTAACCCATCCAGCTGGCCGGCAGCTCTGTTTCCAGCCTGCACCACTGTCAGCCCTGAGAGTACAGACACCCACAGTCGGATGCATGCAGCCACTCCCGCCGTGACATCTTCAACAAGTTCTAGACAAGAATAGAAGGCCAGGGCTAAGGGTTCCCCAGCATTTGGGGGATTTTTATTTCACTGACAGCGCTACCAGTCATGGAGCAAATGACCTTTAGATGTTAGCTGAGCTGTTACTCCCAGCTAGGTAAAGGTCTACCTGTTCCTCATTTCTTCCCAGGACTGTCTTGCTTCCTTTGCCAAGCAGCCCGCTAAGCAAAGAGAACACAGAGAGGGCTTCTTACATCTAGTGAGGGTGATCAGGACATACGTGAGGCAAAGGGAAGCCCACGCTGTCCGAACAGAAGCACCCCAAGACTCTGCTTCAGCTGGACAGAGACAAGACAACGGCACTGCTACCACATTTTAGCACGGGGGGTGTCTGTGCACTTCATATCTGGCAGCTTTAAATTCGCAAAATTTCCCTATTAAAAATGGTTGCCTTTTTATCTTCCAAAATTTATTTTTAAAAAACCATAAATACTACTTAAAAGAATGCAAAAATATAAGCACAGGCAAAATAGAGGTCTGTGAGGTTAAGATCTTTTAGAACATCGTCGTAAGAATTGCACTATTCTTTAGCTATAGGTACTGGTGTGTATTTAGAAGGAAAGAACAGATTGATTTTTTTGTTTTTTAATTATTCCTTCAGGGGAAGGGAGGTGTAGGGAGAGGGAAGGAGGGAGGGAGGTGGGGGTCATGGGTGTGACACACCTCTTGGGGACGGGACACAATTATAAGAGGAACTTTACCTAACAAATGCAATCAGTGTAACCTGGTTCTTTATGCCCTCAATGAATCCCCAACAATGAAAAAAAAAAGTAATAAGTAATTTTCATGTGTATTCAAAGAACAGCTTAAACTGATTCCTTCCTGTCTATGTACACCCCCCATTCAATATCAGTAGAATATAAAAGCTTTCAGTTTTGTTTTTAATTTTTTTTTAGATTTCTACTCCCTGTGAAGAATTTGGGTGAATTTTCAAAACTATAAGCTGTTCCATTTGTCCCCTAAGGTTCTGAGAACTTCATGGTCACCCTTCATTCAATACTATTTCACTGGGAAAATATAATTACGTGTTTATATCAAAGAAGGCAAATATAGTTTGCTTCCAAAAGCGTGCTTCAGTTTTGCCATTTGGGTTCATTGTTTAGTCACAACACATGGGCGAGAGGCACCCTGGCAGTACAATAATTAGAACTCTGGGTTCCTCTGCTGTTCTGAACCCTTCAGAGAAAAGGGACTAAAATAATCCAAAGTAGTTATACATATTATTGACCAAATTCCCTGAAGGTTCTTTTCTAAAAAGCCTAAAGGCCACGTACGGAGTGACTGAAAGCTTGCAGAGTGATTCCTGCCTCATGGCTTTTAAGATGACAGCCCACATTTCCTGCAAACAACATAATTTTGAAACCAATGCAGAGGGTGACTGAGGGAGTCACCTTGGCTCCTATTCGATAATCATATGCACAGTTATTACTTTTTCTAGCAATTTCTGATTATTCTAGTCATTGTTTCCTGAGCTGAATGATTCTGTGGCAGCCCTCAGTGGGCTCCTGATTCTGCCTCTCTACCCAGTGCAGGAAGCAAGAATATTGCCTCACAGAGCAGGGTCGAGAAACATGGGTTAAACTTAAGTACTACGGTGACTATGTCTTGCCCAGTGAGGTTTTCTTTCGTCTTCAGGTGAAGGACTGCTACCTTTTAAGAAATAGGTACAATAACTAATACAAAAAAAAATGCAAGAAAACAAAAACAAAAGAGCAATACACCATGTTTCTAAACTTTTTAGACCCCCCCACAATAAACACTTAGTATATTGCCTCAAAATATATTTACGCCGTGTTTTCTTTCAAGACACAGCAGCCAAAGGCATACTCCTGATAAGCTGCCAGCATGGGTCCTAAGGATGGGGACTCCTACAACAGTACTACTTAATTTCCCCTCCAACCATAGGGTGATTTCTTAAAAGCTCAAAAAGCACATAGAAATAGCCAATTCTTTTGAATTTGTTTAACTAGGAAACGAGATCCACAAACAAGGAAAACATCATTAATAACCATACTCATAAAAGGAATCAAATGACTCTCATTGAAAATTCCTTGGGCTTAACACCACAACCTTGATCTTAAGCCCCTTTTCCTCTTGCCCGCCTCTTCTTCCTTTTAAGAAGTTCCTTCAGAACTCTGGTTCTGAACCGCAAACATGTTTGACTTACACACTGGTGTAAGTCCCAAAAGGTGTTGAACCCAACCATGACACAGAATAATAAAAAGCCATGTGAGTGTGTGAAGGGCCAGGTGAGGACCCTGATCAGGAGGAAATTGGCATCACAGGAGGAGAGTCCACTTGCCCAAAGGCAAATGGCCCTAAGAATAAATGCAAAGTTGGTTGTGAAACCCTTTTCGTCAGTGTGACAGGATGCGTACACACAATACGCAAGTATATACATGAAGCTACATAGTTCAAACCCTCATATGACTTGGATACCTTTTGGGGTATCTATGAAAACTCCAAAGGACACCGAATAAAGGTTTGTTAAAATAGGCATACACGAAAAAGATTAAACTTATGCTCCTTGGAAAGGCAGAGGAAAATCAAAAGTTAACAGATCTTACAAACCACCCACTCGGACCACTGCACATAGACACTTAATTTCTATCTCTTAATAAGTAGTTTAATGTGGTGCAGTTAAGAAGGCCCCTAATTTGAACCACAATATTTAAATAGAATGCTTATTTAAATAGGATACACACATTTCATTCCCAAGCATGAATCAGAAATAAAATAACAAAAGAAAGGACAGGTCCACACTCTTGAATGTGCACCATTGTAATGACGATTTCGGCGTAGCAAATAACTGTTTCCATGACCTGAAGTCCTATCACTTTCTCCTACATAATTGAAGAGATCGTTGTCTTATCATTCACCTGGGTTTGTAGCAATATTATATATTCTGAAATAGCTGTTCAAGCTACATATTCTGAAAGATAAAGAATATGCAGGATGTGACTTTGTTCCCAGAAAAAAACCAAATAGAATTCACCCCTTAAAAGAGGATATCTGTAGGGCAAATAGGTTAATTCAACACAAAGCTGAATCCCAGGGATACAACATTTGAAAAATAAGGTCAGTGTCTATTTTAATGTTTAACAGTTTCTTAAATTCTGCCAACTTATGGAAACAAAGCGGACCTTAAAAATAACAGAGACAGTTTGGCTTTTCCCACCAAATCTGTTCTTGGCAGCCTGTGAACTGAGCTGGTCCTAAAGGATGCTCAGGCTCCTGATCAGCCCAGAAGCAGCTCATGGACAATTATAGCAGAGAGGAAGCATGAACCAGAGCGTAGACTTGGGGATAAGCTTAGCAAAGAAGGATGTGAAATGACTATAAAAAAGGATTCACTTTGTCAGAATTTGGGTTGGATAACATGGTAGCTTGTATTTGATCAATATACCACCATGATATCTCCTACCTTATTCATCATTCTTAAGATGTGACCTGGATACTCCTCTCATTGCTAGGGGGCGTGAACCTCACTGGGCAGACCCATGTGACTTCCTGTGCCAATGGAGTATGGCAGAAGTGACATTCTGTAAGTTGCAAGGTTAGATGGTGAAAATGCCTTGCTTTCTCACAATGCTCACTGTTACTAGTGGCCTAGTCACTATGCTACAAGAAATTCCCAACCAGTCAGTGGGGAAAGATGGCCTGGAGAAACCATATGGAATGCCATCAACTCTGCAGATGAGGTCTTCTGGAGAGTCATCATCAACTCTCCCCGAGTGAGTGAAGATGCCTCCAGACTGCCCCAATCATCAAGTCATCCCAGCTTTTGAGTCTTCTCATCCGAGTCCAGACACTGGGATGGAAGGCAAGTTGTCCCCCTGTGATCTGTCCACCCAAAATCTGTGACCATAAAAAATAGTTGTTGTATATCACTTAGGTTCTGGGGCAGTTGGTTATGCAGCAAAAGTAAAAGACATCTCTGGTGAGGCAGGTGGTAGGATGCACATTGGACCAGATGGAGAGGTATAATGAGAAATCATGCCAGATTCACAAGCAATGTGATTTTATAATTAGTTTAAGATATAAGAGAGAATTAGTAAAAAGAAAAAAGATTCTATAAAAATTCTAACCTTGGCCTGGTCTAATGCTCTTTCAGTAGGAGAAGAGGGCAGAGTAGGAGGGAACATATTTTTATTTGGAAAAATCAGTAAGGCTTGATACTAACCAGGTTTGCAAGATACAGGAGGCATAGGTGCGCACACACACACACACACATATCCCAGGTAAGCAAGATAAACTGAAAGAGCAACTGGTTGCCAGGAAGTGGGAGAAGAAAGGCAACTTCAATTTCAGACTCTAGAGCAGGGGTCCTCAAACCTTTTAAACAGAGAGCCAGTTCACTGTCCCTCAGATCATTGGAGGGCCGGACTGTGGGCCCCGGGATGAGTCGGCTGGCTGCTAAGCAGGACAGGCAGCAACAGCAAAAACACCCAGTGGGCCAGATAAGTGTCCTAGGTGGGCTGCATGTGGCCCACGGGCCATAGTTTGAGGACACCTGATTTAGAGGTCTGATGCAATGGTCCAGCATCCAAGAGAGCAGTCTCTTTAGAGAGCCTGAAATAAAGAGCTGGAACCAAGGTGAAAATATGGGCTAAGATCTACATAGCCTCTGTGTCAAGGGGATAAAGTACAAAACAAGCTCACTTTATGAAAAGAAAGACAATACTGAAACACAAGAAGGCCAGTCACCAAGCTTTATAGGGCCTCTAGAGTTGCTAGACATAAAAAGTACCATCCTGAGAAAAATGCAGTTAAACTGTGTGCCTTTTCACTCACAATCCCCTGTTTTCCTATTTCTTTGAGTCCGCGGCCACCTCCCATGCAGCACCCCTTCTCACACTCCACCTTCACCCCAGGCCTCCCAGGCAGCTCCATCCTCAATCCTCCCCTACAGACCCAGAGAAGAGGCCTCAGAATGAAACCTACCTTGCCATCTTGCTGACGCCATGGTCTCTCTCTAAATATAGTAAATGTGTCCTTCAAGTATTCTATATCTTGCCAATGATTTATCTTGCTTGATCTACATGTTTCAGAAGGTGTGCTAACATCTCCTACTATAAGCATAGATTTCTAAAGATTTCTTCCTGATTCCACTAGTTTCTCTTTCTTGATTTAAAATCTGTAATGTAGGTATAACATACTTGCAATATTTACTTACTGGACTACTGTTGGTAGTAAAGATTTGACTTTACCCCTATTAATGCTTTTGCCTTAATTTTTACTGTATTCAATATTACTATCATTGTTAAGGCCATCTTGCTTTTTAGGTGATAGGTGCGTGCATGAATGTACAAAAGCAGTGCATAGGCATCACCTTAATTAGTATTACAGATGAAGTAGACACAAAATAATATAACTTCCCAGTTTAGTAAGTAAAGGAATATACTTTATAAACTGCTAAATCAGATTTGCACACTTCATTGATGGTACTTATTTGATGTCGACGCACCTCTTTTGATGTCCCACTAAACAAACAATCCTTCAGGTATTGAATAGAGATACCTAAGTGTCCAGAGCTGAAATTATGTTCTCTGTTCTGGTGTGGAGAAATAAACCACCACTATTTATGTGAAATAAAATAGAAACCTCCTTGTTACAATTATATTAAGTCAACAGCCCAGGAGAAGGTGGGGAGGAGGGGCTACGAGACTGTGCTTCCGAAAACTTTCCTGTGCTGCCTCCTTCTTTTCTCTGTTTGTCCATATTTTTCTGTTGCTCCTTTTAACTCCCACCTTTTCCTCTCCCTTTTCCCCACCTCCTCTTTCATTCTACCTTAAGAGGCTTATTATCTATTTTCACCTTTCATTTTAAATTTAGTCTTTCTCCTTTCTTTCCATCTCCCTTTCTTTTTTTGAGACAGAGTCTCACTCTGTTGCCCTTGGTAGAGTGCCCTGGCATCATTGATAGCTCAGAGCCAACTCAAACTCTTGAGCTTGAGTGATTCTCTTGCCTCAGCCTCCCAAGTAGCTGGGACTATAGGCACCCACCACAATGCTTGGCTAATTTTTCTATTTTTAGTAGAGATGGGGTCCCGCTATTGCTCAGGCTGGTCTCAAACTTCTGAGCTCAAGTAATCCACCTGCTTCAGCCTCCCTGAGTGCTAAGATTACAGACATGAGCCACTATGCCCAGCCTCCATCTTCCTTTCTTTTCCTCTATCTCTTTTAACTTTCAACATGAAGAATTACATCTGCTCTGAAATACTGATTGTATATTAGCTAACAAGTACAAATGCCTAACGTGTGGCTATCACTTTATGGATGTCCCAGTGTATGTATGAGTAAATGGAAGCTCAGAAAGTTTAAGCAATTTGTCTACAGTCACACAGCTAGTGAGTGAACAAAGTTGACCTACAAACCTCCTCTGGCAGACTTCAGAGCACTTTTTCCACTAAAGCACACCACTGTCCCCAGGGCAGGCATATGTTACCAGGTGGAAGGACACTGCCCATCATTGCTGGGCATCCCTAGAGGTGGCCTTAATTACCAGCCTGAGGAATTCAGAATTGATCTTGTAGGCATCTGCTTTTTCCTATTGTTTAAAATAAAATCTGTGGAGCATTTGTCATAAACTATGTGCCTGCCATCATTACAGACACATTCTTTCAGTTTACCTTGTAAGTGTTGGGTGAGGAACTTTTTCTCTATTAAGGATTACTGACCCATGGGAAAAAAAATTAATCAAGGAATATTTGGAAGAAAAATAATGCATAGTGTTACACTGTTGGCAGGACCGCAAACTAATACAGTCTCTTTGGAAAAAAGGATGGAGAATCCTCAAAGAACTCAAAATAGACCTTCCATTTGATCACTTATCCCATTACTTGGTATCTATCAGAAGAAAAAAAAAATCATTGTATCATGAGGACGTTTGCATGAGTTGCATGAGATTGTTCATCACAGCTCAAGTTATAATTACCAAGACGTAGAAACAACCCAAGGGCAGGCGTACCAACCCATGAATGGATTAATAAACTGTGGTATATGTATACCATGTAATACCATTCAGCCATAAAATGATGGCTTTTGTATTAACCTGGGTGGAGTTGAAACACATTCTTAATAAAGTATCACAAGAATAGAAAAGCCATTATCCAATGTTTTCAATACTAATATGAAGTCAATAGAGGAACTAATACACATCCACACAAAAGAAAACCTCAATTCAATTCAAGTTTGAGGGAGGGAGGAGACAGGAGGAGAGGGATTGGTGTGCTCCCACCTAATAGGCACAATGTAAGGGTATATGGCACGCCACCTGTGTGGGGGACACAACTACAACAGGGACCTTACCTAACAAATGGTGACTCTTTCCATTCCCTGTCCCACTGTCACATACACTGTGCCCTAAAACTCATCTGAGAAATCTAACCTCCTGATTTTTTCTACTCAATCCAGGAGAGGAAAAGACAGAGATATGTCGTTTATAAAATCACTGGGTTATCAGAATGATGAGAATTTAGGGAGGCTTAAAGGCAACTTGAAGAGGAACTGGGCTTGAAAGAATCTGAACTGTTTTTAGAGTTAATATGTTAGCCTGACAACTTAAACGAATGTTCTTTCTTACCTTGTAATTACTGATAAAATCTTAGGACAAATTTTCTTGGGATGAGTTCCATTAAAAAAGTGTTAAATAAAAGAAAGCAATTAAATGAGAAATTCAACCACTATTTTTTATTGTAGTTGTTATGTTGCTTCATGTTGGCTCCCTGTGAATTCTGGCTGCTCTGAAGGAATCAAGAATTGCTCTAATATCACGGCTGAAATAAATGGCGCTGAAGCAGCTGAGTATACTCACGGGGAGGGAGAGAAGCAGGGCAGGCAGAATGGAGAAGAGAAAAGGGGAGAGAGAGAGAACACAGGTATATACTTCCTTACTAGGCTTCTCCATGGATTACCAGTGAAACATGTTTACTTATCCAGAACCACAGTTTTTAATTTCTAGGATGGACAGATGTATTTTCCTAGGGAAGGAAACTCTTCCCTACACAATATGCTATGTAATTCTCTAGCACAAAAGAGAGAAAAACCAGACCTCAGCTTCTAATATTCTACAGGATTGCTCACAATGTCTCCGTGACACACTCAGACGAATTATCTTTCTGATCTAGTCTCTCTGAAGATTGGTCTCTAAGAAGGTGACATCCTTCTTAGAGAGGATGTTAGTGAGGTGTTCTATAGCTTGGCGGCGTCAGAAATGCAAAGGGGTAAACAACAAAACCTGGTTGCTATTTATTGTGCTGCCTAGTTTGGATCCCGAAACCCTTGGGGCAGAATAAGTCTGAAGTACTGGGCAGAGGGAGCAGGTAATGAACTCTGCCACAATCCAATCTGGTAGGCAATGTTTCTAGGTATACGTAAAATTAGAGATGATCGGTTGGATTCCAGCTACTGTAGCAATGGAAAGAGTCAAAAACCTTATAGACCAGGGCTAGAGCTTGGATGCTTATTGCTGAGAGGGGCAGAAAAGAGAGGCCTTGGATTCCCAGTCAATTAGTGATGGCAGGGGGTGGGGATGGGAACTGAGGAATAAAGTGGGTAGGAATAACTCTAAATGCAAGAGAAGAGAGGCTTAAAACTTACAGCTGTGGCAAGGAAACAAAAGTGATCTGGGAAAAGTATCCTGGGGACTTAAGAGTAAAAAAAGGCCTACTAATTTTCTAATAACTCACAGCATTTCTGACTTCATTTTACCAGCGTAAGGCCTATTGTGTAGTTATCTACCCAACACCTAATGAAGAGGCTTCTATAATCGTGTGTGAAGGTAGAGAAGACACGGAGGTGTCCCCCCCATTAGAGGAACCAAAAGTAGATGTCATCTGACTTGTTTTTCTTTGAACTATGGGAGACTTACAAAATTATACTTGCCATATTTTTTGTCTTTCTGTCGAACTCTTACTTGTATTTCATTTTACTCAGGACACCTGAAGGGAAGTTTACAGCATCAGATCATAGAGCTCTGTTCTCAGACCTGTCTTTATGTTTTCATCCGTAACTTTGATAGGTACATGGATGCTACTGCAATCAGGTTAATAGATGATAGAAAACCAGGAGTCTAATCTTTCCTTCAGTAGACTCTGGTCTTCACCTGGACACACAGACACCTTGAATAAAGTCAGCATTTTCCAGCTTCCTTTGAAGTTTGGTACCGGCCTAGGTGCTGACAGAGGTCAAATGGGTCAGTTTCCACATGTAATGCCCTACTGGTCCCAGGGGCTGCTAGAACGTGCGTGGAAGATGGTTGAACAACAATATTACAAGAAGCTCTGATCCCTACAACTCATATAATTGCTGGGAAAACTCTGAAAAGGGTAAATTCATACTTCATTTTCATGGGAGGGACATTTCAACCTAGCTTGAGCCAGTATTACTTGGAGTTTATGTTACTTGTAGTACACTTAATCTTAAGACTAATAGCTAATATGATAACTAGGATATAAAGATAACTAAGATATAAAAAGGCATCAAAGTTTAACTAGCAGAAAAAAATAGGCTATGTAACCAAATAAAATTTACTGGGATAAATGGAAAATAAAACCACCTCTACATTTACTGATACATAAAACCTATCTTATAAAGATAGGATAGAGAAGTCTGTCTCAGTGGCGTAAGAGAAATCTTCAAAGCTCATGACCAAATCCAAGCTATAATGACACAGCAGCTCAAAGCGCCAACGTGTTCTCAAGTTATATACATAAAACATAATATCTAGATGTGGTTCATGATCATAAACGAAGGGAACAGGTCAAGAAAGACAATGGAACTGGAGAATCCATGCCAGCTCTGTAGACACAGCAAATGTTCAGCTCCCAGTAACTGGATTTTCACGAATGACGTTGCCAAGGGTTATTATATTTTCCCATTTTTTTCCCCACAGAAGTTAGAAATCTAGATTTCCATGTGTGTGACATCTTCATTTTTCCTACACATTTGTTATTAATTTTAATTAAAACTACAGATACCAAGAAAAGCCATGTCCTCATGGGAGATCTACTGGCTGCCTGCTTTCAGGAAACCAGTTAGGTGACAGGAGCTGAAAGCATCTCTCTTTTCTACTTTAGGGAGTCCACACCTGGAACCGTGTGTTTGTCCTGAGTAACAACTTTAAGGGGAAATATTAAGACGGAATAGTGGCAAATCAGTGAGGGGAACAGAGGTCCAGTTTCTGGAGTCAGGGAGATTAAGGTTTGAATCCCAGTTCTATTCCTTACGACACGTAGTAATGGCTTTAAGCAATTTCCTTAGTCTCTGCAAGGTTCTGTTCCCACCTGTAAAGTAGGTTATAATCATACTATCATACTCCATTGAAACTGAATGGAGATTATAGGGCCAAGCTCCTGCCAGATGCATTTTATGCTAAATAGTAAGCAAAAAAACTCGAAAATAAGTTCCTTAGGTTAAAAAAAGATCAAATAACAACATATCTGTATGTTTGTCTTTACATATTTAAATATCTGTGGGGGTGGCTTAGCCTTGTATAAAAGGTATACAGGCAGGAACAGAAAATAACAATGAGTACCCATCAAAGGGAGACATTTGGATCCAGTAAGAGAAACAATCAAATCGTTAAACACATTCTTTGGTTTCCAAAAACAAAATGGTAATTTCCTTTTCACTGGAGGAAATTAAACAGCTACCAGGCAGGTACACAGGATGGAGGTCAAGTAGACACTAGGCTGGATGTGGGAATGAAATGAACTAGACGACGCACTGAGACTTCAGTGATGATGTTACATGGAGGCAGATCCCTTAGCTTCTCAGATGTCCTTTCAGACAGACCCACTGACTCACACAGAACAAGCTGCCAACAGACAAAGGAACTAAAAGAATAGCTTCAGTAATTCAGATATTCAGGAAAGGAACCGCCAGAAAGGGTTTCACTGATGGTACCAAACACACAAGCACATACACATACACAATATTCAAGGCCAACCTATCTAACTCCCATCTCAGTAGGCGTAGTAAACGGTTACTCATCACACTGTATTAAGTCACGGCTAGTGTGAGCATACAGTTCTCAGATCTAATATTTTATTTTGTTGGCATCAAGCAAAAGGGAAATAAATGCAACATCTTTAGGAAATTTGTATTTGTCACCCTTTTTTCTTTAAAACCCTTGATATTGGGAACCTGAAATATTTATTCTTAGCATCATTTATTAAAAACTGTATCATATATTTATGGAGCACTTGATTTATGGCTGCGTTCAGAGACATAGAATACTTTTTTTTTTTTGCAACACATCCAGAGGCGGGTAGAGCAGAGATTTTTATAGGCCAGAAAACTGGGTTCCAAAGGATATTAAATGAATAAGTGGGAAGGCAGAGTCTTCTAATTCCAAATTCCATCTTCTTTATATCTTGCCACCTTGTATTTTTAAGGGGTCAAATAACTTTTCCCTTTGTGATAAGAATAAAAGCACACATATTATACAGAGAGAAACAGAAAAAAAGTCTGGTTTATCCATCCCTATACTAGATAGGTAAAGAAACTCTTTTCAGTATAAAACACCTAAATGTTTCAGGAAATATTAAACTGTTCTTATAAAACGTGTCTGAGTTTTTTTTTTTTTTAAAAAATCAGGCCAGAAACCAGACTGTGCGATTCCACACAGACAAGCTAGTCTCAAAGGCTATTGCCATAAGAGTGGCTATTACTCCTGGTGGCTACTCCTCCTAGAGCCAGGCCCAAAAGGGGAAAAAGGCCAAGCTTGAAGCCCCAAGGGACAAGAGGACAAAAAGAGGGACCCTGGTGTAAAGTTGGAGCTTGTGGAGGGCAGCTCTGAAATGGATAAGCTAGGGGAAAAAAAAGAATAAACCTGACCTGTAGGAGAGTTTTTTTTTATTGTTGTTTTTGTTCTTTGTTTTTGTCTGGACTTTGCCTGAATGTCATAGAGAAAGAAAAAAAAAAATCCCCTGGGTATTCCTCACCATAAGCACACATCTACAAGGGTATGACCTGAATTTACCCTCCGTCTGGGGGAATCCATAACACTTCAGCCCCAGATTATTTTAAAGTGGTCCTAGGCTAATGCACTGAGGTTTCCAGCAGAAGCAAATCCATACTCTCTTTCTCAAACTTCTGAGCTCAAGCAGTCCACCTGCCTCAGCCTCCCAGAGTGCGAAGATTACAGGCATGAGCCACTATGGGTAAAGAGAACTCTATACAAAACCTGCTCAAAAAGTCCTCATGGATGAAGTTCAAAAGAATAAACAAACCAATTTCATTAAACACATGAAAATATGAGCCTCTGTGGTGAGACTCAGAAAAACAATACAGAATCAGACATGCAAAGTGTACAGACATCAACAGAACACAAATGGGCTTACTCTTTTTAGGGAAACAGAGATTGAAAATGTAAGGAATTATCAAGAGACTCTAAAGCTTATTGAACAGATTTGAACCAATACAAAAGGAAATTACTGGTGGCACCTGTGGCTCAGTGAGTAGGGCGCTGGTCCCATATACTGAGGGTAGCAGGTTCAAATCTGGTCTCAAACTGCAATAAAAAAATAGCCAAGCGGTGTGGCAGGCGCCTATAGTCCCAGCTATTCAGGAGTGGGCTGTGATGACACAGTACTCTAATGAGGGTGACAAAGTGAGACTCTGTCTCTAAAAAAAAAAAAAAGGAAATTGCAGGAAAAAAAATATGCTAGTTCAAAGTGCAGGGACAGGCTTGACAGCCAATACAGGCACAGCTAATGAGACAGTTAGGGAGACAGATGGGAGATAGGACATAGAATGCAGAGAAGAGAAAATGCAAAAGGAGGTTTAGAGATACGAACAACAAAATGAAAACAGTCAATGTTCACTCACCACAAGAACATACAGAGGCGGGCAGAGAGGTAATATCCCACAGTGATAACTAAGGATTTCCCAGGTAGTGGGATCCACACCCACACCTCTCAACAGCAAAACCAAAGAACACCTCATACAAAGAGAAGACACTAAAAGTAGCCAGAGAGAAAAGACATAATACCACAAAGTAGAGACAAATAACTCTAAGCTGATTTCCCAGAAGTAACAGTGGAGCTAAAAAGATAATGCAATATAATCTTCGAAATGATGAGATGGTAACTGTCAATATAGAATATATTAGCAGTCAGCAAAGCTCCTATAAAGGGCCAAATAGTAAAGATTATAGATTTTGCAGGCCAATCCCTGTTGGACATATTCTTTCTCTGTTGCTGCTGCGGTAGTCGTTGGTAGGTAGGAGAGGGAGAGGTAATACCACTTTAAAATGATAAAAATAACATTTCACCATCTTTAGCTTGAAGCTATACTAAAACAGGCCTAGGACCTGATCTGGCCCAAATGGTCACCATTTGTAAGTCCTTGAGAGAGAAAATAGAATTATATATCAGAAATGAAGACATTTTAATAAAGGTATTTGCCCACAGACTCAAAGAAGCGTTAAGCAGAACACTTCAAAAAGAAGCAATGACACCAAAAAGTCTGAGGTGCAAGAAGAAATAATGAACCAAGCGCTGGTAAACACATATAACAATCCAGATAAACTTTATGTGTATAATAAAAAAGTGTTTAATATACGTAATGAGAACATGTACAGAACCAAAATACTAGAAGATGGAGCTTCTGCTCTGCATGTGATTTAGAAAGCTGCAGAAAGTGCTGCTGTCACTCGATGAGAGATACCTAAAATGTTAAGTTGTCTGGACCCTATCAGAGAACTGAGACAATGGGCCACCAAAGGACAAACTCCGAGGAAGGATGGACTCCTCCAAGTTCAGACCGGGTCACCTGGAAAGGGGGAGGCCACCTCTTACACGATATGAGGGCTAAGCAGAAATCAGCTACCATGTTAAAAAATGACTGGAGGTCAAATGTGGGCTGACATGACAGTCTGGAATAGGTGGGGGTCCCCAACGTGGGGTTTACATTCAAGAGTAAGCTCTCCTCATGAGCTTCCCCAGAGCTCTCGCCAGGAGGACCAGGGCAAGGCACGGCACAGCAACAGCCCACACCTCCAGGGAGGATCACCTTCCTCTCCAGGAAGGGCATGAAGACTACTCCTCACCCAGACTCTCATTTCCTGGGAAGCAAAAGATTTAGTTAAAAAGAAAAAAAGACAGAAATAATCCAAATACTTACTAACAAAATAACTGATGTTCAAAGCGAATAAATTGGTCTGGCACAGTGGCTCACGCCTGTAATCCCAGCACTCCGGGAGGCTGAGGTGGGTGGATTGCCTGAGCTCATGAGTTAGAGACCAGCCTGAGCAAGAGAGAGACCCTGTCACTACTAAAAAAAAAAAAAACACGGAAAAATTAGCCAGACATGGTGGTGGATGCCTGTAGTCCCAGTTACTTGGGAGGCTAATACAAGAAGATCGCTTAAGGAACCCAGGAGTTTGAGGTTGCTGTGAGCTATGGTGCCACAGCACTCTGCCCAGGGCAACAGAGTGAGACTCTGTCTCAAAAACAAACAAACAAACAACACACACAAAAAAAACAGAGTGGATAAACGATGGCATATTTACACAATGGAATATCTCACATGCCTAAAAGTGACTGAATCTCAGAAACATAATTCTAAGGGAAAAATCAGATACAAAATTATTCCATTTATGTAAAATTAACCTATTAAGCTGAATAAAATTTGCATATCAAGTTTATATCAAGAAAACTGAGTAAAAAATATATATCTACACATTTTTATACAGTGTATAAAACAAAACAAAAATGTGTGTATGTCCATGTGCACATATGTATTTCACCTTAGGGAAAGGATACAAGGATTAAATGTCTAAGCAAGGGAATGATTTATTTCTTTATTTGGGGGGGAATGATTTAAAAACTTGAAGATAGTGGCTGCCTCTGGGCAGGTGAGAGACATAAGGTCATGGGCACACATCCAGGGTTACTAATATGCTATTTATGGGTAATGTAGTTCATGCACTGAGTGCTAGGAATACGTTTTATTTACAGTTATCATTATTCTTTAAACTTTTCATACATGTTACATGTACTCATATGCACATATGATATATTTTGTGATTTTTTTTTTACAAAAAGTTCTGCCAATACACAGATAACAGTTATCAGCAGTTGTATTTGTGAGGGGCGGGGTGGAGGGGTAAGGCTACATTTACTTCTCATTCAAAATGCTTCTGTTTCTGTCTCGATTTGTTTGGTATAATACGAGCAGTAGTACGTATTCGTGCTTTATTTGCATGTTTTAAACACTAATGATAATTTTTAGCTTCTAAAACAATGTTCTAAAACAATGAATTATACCCATTTTCAGAAGACATTGGTCAATCCTACTTGTAATTATCTCTCCTTGAGGGACAGCAGCACTTTCTGTAGCTTTCTAAATCACATTTCTATTCGCTACCCGTTGAGAGTACACGTTTATATGGTTTTCACTTTTAAAAGCAGCAAAAAGTCATGCAAGAAAATTAAAACAAAACTGTCCATGTAACTATAATTGAAAGTCATTTACCATATTTGTTTACTTCAGAATTGATGGCACTTAAGATTTCTGTGATCAAATAATCATTTACTTTCACCCGGGACAAAGTAACTTAGTGATTGATAAGACTGCATATTCCATTACACAGACAAAGGACCTTGAAGTCCTGAATAGCCAAGGGGAGAAACTACCTTGAACAGTTGGCTGAAATTCCAAGACTCATCAGTGTTGTATTTCTTTTATCCCTAAATGACTTCGAAATTCCTTTGTTTGTAAACAATGGCCTATTACCAGAGAGAGGAGATCTTTATGGGGAACTTAACGTTTCCTAATATTCTTTCCAGGTCTAAAAAATCTTTTGGGCTGCATTTGAAAACAGCCATGTCATCAACAACTAGAAAATAATAATCCAATTATACTCTCTTCATGTGGCTTTATCAGAGACAGTAGCTGGAATGTTTAAGCATTCCTTACATAAAGCAGACCAACATCTGCAGAAATCTGTTTGGGACTCTTTTTTTCACTTTTTCTCAAACAGAACATGAGTTCCACAGAACAAGGGGCCTTGTTGTGTTCCTCTCAGTATTTTCAGAGCTTACTTCGGTGCCAGGAATATCCTAGGTACTGATGATATCTGTTTGCTAAGTGCACTTGCTTGCTTTTCAGCTCAGAAAATTAATTTCTTCCAACTCTCCATCCGTACATTTTGCAGGCCTTTATTCATGCCAACTCTGAGCCAATCTGAGCCAACTCTGAATACATATTGAGATTACAAATATGATTGACTAATATATTTTTGTATCCTTTAGAAGGTTAAGTCTATACCAAAGTGTAGTCTGGGATGACAGTCACATGCTGCACAATGGTGTTCCAGTCAATGACAGACCACATATACAACAGTGGTTCCATAAGATAACAGGACTGAAAAATTCCAATTGCCCAAAGATGTTGCAACCATGGTGATATCACAAGGCGATGCATTACTCATGTGATGATGCTGCTGGGAAAAAAACCTATTAAGCTCCCAGGTGTATAAATGCACAGGACCTATAATCCTGCACAACACGTATACCTGATAATGATAATAAATGACTATGTTACTAGTTCATGTATTTACTACATTTTTATTGTTAAAGTGTATTACTTATAAAAAAGGGAAACCTAACTGTAACACAGCAGGTCCTTCAGGAGGTATTCCAGAAAAAGCCATTGTTACCATGGAGGTGACAGACTGTGGGTGTTACTGTCCCTTAAGACTGTTCAGTGGGACAAGACGTGGAGGCGGAAGGCAGTGAGGACAGTGATATTGATGATCCTGACACTGCAGAAGCCTAGCCTAATGTGTGTTTGTCTTAGCTTTTAGCGAAAAAGTTTAAGAAGAAAATAAATAATATTAAAATGTTAAAAAGAGAAAAAAGCTCATAAAACAAGGATTGAGGAAAGAGCTCTTTTTTTTTACAGCTGTACAATGCATTCATATTTTAAGCTAAGTGTTATTACAAAAGAGTCAAAAAGTTAAGAACTATTAACAAGTTTAAAAGTTACAGTAAGTTTAATTTATTGTTGAAGAAAGGAAATTTTGTTATACACTTAGTATAGCCTGAGCATACGGTGCTTAATAGTCTACAGTAGTGTACAGTAATGTCCTGGGCCCTCACATTCACTCACTGACTCACCCAGAGCACCTTCTCGCACTGAGAGCTCCCTTCATGTCAGTGCCCTACATAGGAGTATCACTTTAGATCTTTTATGCCTTACTTTTACAGTACCTTCTCCCTGTTTAGATATGTTTAGATACACAAATACTTCCCATTGCCTACAGTATTCAGCGCAGTAATATGCTGTACGGGTTTGTAGCCTGGAGCAACCACACCATACAGTGTGTAGTAGCCTACAGCTTCTAGCTTTGTGGCAGTACAGTCTGTGCTTACACAACAACAAAACTGCCTAAAGACACATATCAGAACGTGTCCCCGTGATCAAGCAATGCATGACTGTATTCCTACCAGAAATGCCACAGATGAAACTCACAAACACAATTTTGAATGAACCACACCAGATATGAAAGAGGATAGTCTACAAGATTCTGTTTATATGAAGTTCGAAACACAGGTAGTTCTAATCTAAGGACATTGAAGTAGGGCTAGTGGTTAGCGCCGAGAGAGTTAGTGACCAGAAGGGTTAGTTATTGTTTTGTTTCCTAATCTGCGTGTGATCGTCTGTCAAGCAAACCATTCATGATGTGTGCACTTTTATATAGACATGTTGCACTTTTTTTTTTTTGCAGTTTTTGGCTGGGGCTGGGTTTGAACCCACCACCTCCAGCATATGGAGCTGGTGCCCTACTCCTTTGAGCCACAGGCTCTGCCCGACATGTTGCACTTTAATAAGAGGGTCACATTTCAAAAGAATAAGACTTTTAAAAAGCATATGGTTTATTATTGTTCATACAGTTCAACATGCTCTCAACACGTCCCCAGTCCCCTCCTGAAAGTCTCCACTGAACTCTAACCTTGAATGACTTTTTCTTTCCTCCCAACTGCTGTACCATGCTGTTTACACGTCCCTCTTACTTAAGCATCATGAGGGTTTGCACGTGCTTTGCATATATCAGGTATTCAAAACGTGTTACAGACATACACATTTAACATTCCATTCCCTGACCTGCTCCACTGGGCTTCTTCCCGTCCTTGTATTCAGCATAGCACATAACGCGTGACCTGTGAGAGTCAACTCTACGTGTGATGTCCCTGACCCTGAAGCTCTTTTCTCTGCTGGCTTGGACACACTAAAAAGAAAAATGCGCTATCCTTTTATTCTAATTATAAATATTCCATAAAAAATTCAAAACACAAGAAAAGAAAAACTACTAGTAATTGATCATCTGTGCTGTTTTCTGACTGGATCTTTAATAACACCGTCGGCATCTTTTTATGTCTGCACGTGCAGTTCTTACTGAAGTTCATCACATTTTGGAACAGAAAGGGATGACCAGATTTGGCAGACTGGGGGCATGCTAAAAAAATACATTCTACTTTGCTTAAGCAACTCTCCATCTATGGACAACTCCCGGTCGTTCCCAAATTTTTACTTTAAAAAAAAAAACAAACATCTTTATAAAATAGCCCATTCACCATAACTATGTGAGGAAAAATTCCTAGAGGTTTATTTTCTTGGTAAGAAGTATATATATCACAAAGAACTTTTTAGGGTCCATGCTGTAAAAATGTGAAGAAGACAATAATAATTTATGTTCCTACAATAGCAAATTCCATATTTCATCTATTCATTGTTTTTGCATGTTAACATCTCTGCAATCAAAATCCTCCTTCTGATCTGGGACAGTTTATACTCCCCACCAGCCAGGTGGTAGTCAGGAGATGATTATCACTACCTGAGCCACCGTGGAACACTGGCCAGAAAACCACCTACAGACCATGTCAAGAAGGGATTACAGTTACTGAATATCTGCAAATTCTTTGATACCTTCTTTAAAATCAAGGGTTAGCAGTGAATGTCACAGAATGGGTATCAATGCCTTAAAAAAAAAATCTCAAGAGACATAAGCAGAGCATCCTTTTATGAAATACTACATCCTCAAAGCCCTCAATGGCACAGATGACAACATCAGCGTGAAAAAACACAGATGTTGATGCTCGATGTTGACAAATGTTTCAGAATTATTGACATCTGTGAAAAAGGTTGAGAAAATATCAGCTTAACCAATTTAAAGAACAGCTTACAACGACTATAAAATACAATTCTAACTGAGAAGATAGCATTGTGTCATAGCCTAAGGCAGTTTTTCTTTCTCAATACATCAAATAACAGTGGGCCTTAAAATTGATGGTAACTGAGATTTAATGAAAGAGAATCCAGTGTCCCTACCACCTTCATCTAGTGCTAGGTACTGAGCTTTGTTCTTAATTGTTGTCAATATTATATAAAAAGATAGTGTTTTAACTCATACATCTTCATACATCTTTGATTACTGACGGGGATGAGCATTTTTTATTCCTTCCTTTTTGGGGAACCATTTATAACCTTTTTGTGAACTGCCTGTTTTTACCTTTGTACATGTTTTCCTACTAAGATGCTTTTCATTTCTTGATAATTTTGATAGTAGTTATTTTTAAATTAAAAATATTAAATCTTTGACTTATAGATGCCATGCAAACACTTTTCTCACTTTATTCATTATTCTAACTTTCTTAATAGTGGTGTTTTTTCCACAAATTAGAGACATTTCAACTCATAAGAGCTACCAGCTAATTTCAGATTTGATCAAATTTTATCCGTCTTCTTCAGAGGCATCCCTCCCTTATGAAAATTCCTCACAGAAGCGGAGGCAGGGATCACATACAAATAAATATTTCACAAAGCTAGAAGTAATTATATGCATCTGCATATATTCAAAATTACAAGACACTAGAAACCTGTAGCCAATTTCCTATCTTTGATCATATTTTCTTCCAAAGAACCATGTTCTAGGTCAGAGATTTTCAACCAGTGGGCTATGAAAGGATCTTAATTGTGCCACTAAAATTTGTAAAGATCATTAATTAATTTTTGAAAGCGATAACAGCAAAGTATATTCTTTCTTTTACTCTTTTTTTGGATCAACATACATGCGCCGTGGAAGTATAACTGTGGGGTCAAGTGTGCTGTGAGGTTAAAAAGTTGAAAAACACTGTCTAGGTCTTTCTAGACTAGCGCTCACTTGGGTTACTTCATCAGCTGCTTGGCAGTAATACTGTGATCAGCTGGGACAACACAGTCTGTCTCATGAGAAATGGCTCTTGATGGCCATTCCTCTACAGCCCTCGGCTCTCAGCCTCTCCTCTCGCCAGCACACAGGCCTCTGAGTGCTAGGGCAGGCCAGTCAGATGTCCCTAGGACCAGTCTAAAACACAAACACAGCCAAGACTGCGTGACACCCAGAACGCTGCGTGACCACTGGCATGGTGGAGATTGCCATGTACTAGGAATCAGGGCTTTCAGGTCCTCATGTTGGCTCTGCCACTAGCTAGAGATGTGATCTTTTTCTTTTTGGGGGGACAGAGTCTCACTCTGTTGCCCTCAATAGAGTGCTGTGGCTTCACAGTTCCCAGCAACCTCAAATTCTTGGGCTCCAGAGATCCTCTTGCCTCAGCCTTCCAAGTAGCTTGCACTACAGGAGCCCGCCACAACACCAAGCTAATTTTTTTATTTTTAGTAGAGATGGGGTCTCACTCTTACTCAGGCTGGTCTTGAACTCCTGAGTTTAGGTGATCTACCTACTTGGGCCTCTAAGAGTGCTAGGATTATAGGTGTGAGCCATTGTGCTCAGCCTAAAGATGTTATCTTGATGAAATAATTTTACCTTTCATACTCTCAGTTTCCCATCTTTGGATGGGAACAGTAAGAAATCTGATCTCTAAGGTCTTTTCCCACATGCATAATACTTGATCTCAATTCTCCTCACTTACAGCCCTGAAAATAAAAAGACAACTAATTCAGGTGCCTTTCTCCAAAGCTGCTATTCCTAAACGTTTTGCCTGTCTTATGTGGGCAGAGAGCAGGTTGATTTGTGTCTTCCTTCCTCATTGCACAGGACATGGTCGACTTGAAAGTCAAGGTTAGAAACATCAAAAAGTTTTATTAGACTTCTGACCCACTTACCTTAGCCAACACAGAAAAAAAAGCATGCCTAATTATTTTTCCAGTTGTTTTTGACAATCACAAAAATAGAGTTCTTTCAGCACTTCCTTTAAAAATCTATTCTATAATTACTTAGCTCTGGTAGGAATTTTTTTTTCTGAAATGTGGCCATTTGGGGATTCTTTCCTTTGTATCCATCTCATTATTTCTGCCACTGTTATATAGTTATACTCAAAATTAATACTATGATTTATAATTTTAATAGATTTGCTATGATGATCACACTTCTCATTATCGGCAGTATAAAAGGGTGAAAAAAATTACTTTCCAGGCTGGGTACAGTGACTTTCGCCTATAATCCTAGCACTCTGGGAGGCCAAGGCAGGGGGACTGCCTGAGCTCAGGAGTTTGAGACCAGCCTGCGCAAGAGTGAGACCCCATCTCTACTAAAAATAGAAAAACTAGCCAGGCGTTATGGTGGGTGTAGTCCCAGGTATTCGTAAGGCTGAAGCAAGAGGTTCACTAGGAGAGTTTGAAGTTGTTGTGAGCTATGAAGCCACAGCACTCTACCCAGGGTGACAGAATGAGATTCTGTTTCCAAAAAGAAAAAAAAAATTACTTTCCAAACAGCTTGCACTGTAATTACTCTAAAAGAAGAACAGGCTTTTGCTTGGGGCAGAAGATGAGCAACACACCCATGTCCATGGCTTCCAAAGCTCCTGGGGAAAGGATGAAACTGCTCTGTGACAAAGTAGTAGAGAAATACAGTGTGCTGGATCAGCAGCAATTGAAGAAAGAAGAAAACAGGGAGGAGAGAGGAAAAGGAGGCAACTTAAGACTGGACTCTGCACGGGAGTCCATGGCACACCTAAGATCTGCTCACAGCACACGGGTTGAAAATCACTGCTCTGTAATGTGCTAATTATGTTCTAGTCTTTATATATTTATCAATAGCTCCAAGCTCTCTCAAAGCTTTCTTAAGAAAAGTAGAAGAATGAAACATAGATTTCTCTCTTGGAAGAACAAAATGAGATATTTTCCTTGTCAATTGCCGATGAAATTCTGGAACAGACTCTGGAATCCTTTCACGAGTAGGTGTACCATTCTTTCTTCTCCTACATCCAAAGAGGAACTTCTGACAACCAATGGTCAAACTCTTACACAGCCACCATGGAAAATTCACCCCGGCTGTGTTATGTGTCTCTTCACCAAAAAATGAAGAAAATGGGTTTCAGAGAAGTATGTTGAGAAACTGCATGAGAAAGTAGAAGGACAAGCAGAGATTATTTTGACATCTGAGGCAATGTATATTTCAGGGGAGTGGCTGAAAAAATCAATTAAGGTGCCAGTTTGAACAGCCGTTTATACCACAGAGTTACCTGATAGGATGGCAAAGAGCAGGATGTACTGCCTGCAACACCCAAGTTAAAATAAAATCTCTGGGGCAGTGCCTGTGGCTCAAGGAGTTGGGGGGGGGTGACCCCATATACTGGGGGTGGCGGGTTCAAGCCTGACCCCGGCCAAAAACTGCAAAAAAAAAAAAATCTCTTTTGAGAACATGTTGCAATGTTGAGCCAATTAGTATGTGATATGCCCCCAAGATTTTCAGTAAAATTCTGTAGTCTGAAACAACACCATAATTGTGTGTGTGTTTCGGTAGGATCTTTGGTTTGGATGTTCCTATATCTGAAACCTGATCAGGTTTTGATTAATGCATTGTGAAAGAGCAACAAAAGATCACATAACTGAAAACCAGGAAAATATAAGCCCCTGTAAATCTTAAAAAAAAAATCTGGGAGAAGTATTTAAGTTTTTTAGGACACAGAATAAAGGGTAAAAATCAGTATCATCTGGTATCATCAAAAAACTAAGAATATCTTATTAATACCTAGATATCACTTCTTTTACCCCAATGCTGTTTGCATCACTTTGTAACGGTGTTTTCAACCTTTTCTTCCCTCACAGCACACTTGAACCTACAGTTAAACGTCTGTGGCACACGTAAATTATGTTGATCAAAAAAAAAAAAAAGAGTAAAAAAAAATATACTTACTATGCTTTGAACTTAGAACTTAGAAAATAATTCAATTAATGACCTTTAAAAATGTTCACAGCACACGTAAGATCCCCTCAAGACACTGGTTGGAAATCACTGTTCTATAATGTGCTAATTATGCTCTAGTCTTCACATATTTATCAGCAACCTCAAGTTCTCTCAAAAGCATTCCTAAAAAAGCAGTGGTTACCAGGAAGAATTAAATACATAATTCTTTCTTGGAAGAACAGGATGAGAGATTTTCTTCTTCAAATGGAGCTGGAATTCTGGAATGGACTCTGGAATCTTTTCACAAATAGAAAGGCCTTTTATCTCCCTCATGCATAGTAACAATAAACCTAAGTATCTCTGATCATAAATATTGTAAATCTACTATTAAATAAATAATGGTATCAAAGACGTTCAGAGCTTGATTTTGTAGACTGATCCAATACAATGCAAAGTCAATATGGAACATAATTTATTCCACCCTCTCCCTCGCTGACAAGTACTCAGCCTCAGCTGTAACTAACCTTGGGGGGGGTAATCTGCTGGAGGGCGCTGCACAAAGATGTGTGCTAGGGAAATAAATGCATAGTAGCGCATCACTTAACAATACACAGGTTGTGAGTAATGACTCCCTAGCAGTTCTGACATAGGAACATCACTGAGTGTGCTTACACAAAGCTGGTGGTATAAGCTGGGTGTGCCCGCTTCATGCCTAGACTATGGGGGCAGAGCATTGCTCCTTGACTACACGCCTGCACAGCAGGTTACTATACTGAATATTGTGGGCAACTGGAACACAGTGGGAAGTATTTGTGTATCTCAATGTGAAAAAGATATAGTAAAAACACAGTATGAAAGAGTAAAATGGTGCATTTGTATAGGACACTTATCAAGAATGGAGCTTGCAGGACTGAAAGTGGCTCTGGGTAAGTCAGTAAGTGGGTGGTGAGTGAATGTGAAGGGCTGGGGGTTACTGTAAACTGCAGACTCTGATAGACACTGCACACTCAGGCTGTACTACATTTATTAAAAAATAATTTTCTTTCTCTAATAATGAAACAGCTTACTGGAACTTTTTTGTTCATAAATGTCTAAAGATTTTTCTTAACTTTTTGGTTCTTTTGTAATAATACTTAGAGCAGTGGTTTTCAGCCTGTGGGTCACAACCCACAGGAACTGTATCAGAGGGCCGCGGCATTAGGAAGGTTGAGAACCACTGACTTACAGTATAATAGATTGCATGGCTGTAAAAACTCTTTTCTTTCTTTTTTTCCTGTTTTCTTTCTTTATGTACTTATTCTCTAAGTGTTTTTGTACTTTAAAAACTTTTTTTTTACTTTTTAAACATTTTTGTTAGAAACTAAGACACATAGATGTCATCAGTATCAGATGCCAGAATCATCTCTATGACTGTCTTCCACCTCCACATCTTACCCCACCGGAAGTCTTCAGGTCAATGACATGCATGGAGCTGTCATCTCCTATGATAGCAATGCCTTCTCCTGGATACCTCTTGAAGGACCTGCCTGAGGCTATTTTACAATTGGCTGGGTTTTTTTGTTAAACAGTTAGAAGGAGTACACACTAATGATCTATGTTAGTCAACAGGAATTTTTCAACTCCGTTTGAGTGTTGTGGGACCACCACTGTGCATGTGGTCTCTCATGGAATGAAATGTCCATATGTGGTGCGTGACTGTACTTGTGGTCAGCTTTCAAGCATATTCTCAGAAGGTATATAAATAAAACCACAGTTCAGTCTTTTCTTCAAACCACTTCTTGACCAACACTAGACCAACACTGTTAATAAGAGGAAAAAATATTGAATAGAACATCACTGCTCAGTTCACCCTTCTAAAAAATTAGGGTGGTCCGGAGACATGGAACACAAGAAACAAGGAAGAAAAGCTGTAACCCGCATATCAGATACCTGCTCCCTGACCCTTTCTTAAAGGCCATGAACAATTCAGGCTTTCAGAACAAATACTCAGCCCACTAGGCCATCTTCCACTCTCCCCGGTAACACTTGGGAACGGTTTCAGATTTGCTGTTCTCATGTTAAGAGAGGTGAAGACAAAGTCACATTCACCCTGTGAATGGGAAATGCCCACCTAAGTGGTATTGTTCACAAACAAGAATAACCCCCTCTCCAGAAACCACGCAATAGACAAGCCTGCCTTCCTGGCTCAACCAGGCATCAGCAGGGTGACCATGATGACCTGTGAACATGGCTCCGAGGTCTGCTGATAAAAGTCCAGAAAGAGCCTTGCCACTTCCCAATTTACAAAGTAGGCTCAAGATTTTAACTCATACCATATTGTGAACTAACTATACACGATTTCATAACTGTTGTCTTGAACAAAGAAAATAACGGAATAAATAAACCTAAAAGCAACTGCATATAATTCGGGCACGTGTCCAGGGTCACTACAGTGGGTCCGCACCAGGTATCACCAACATGCAGCCTTGAGTGGCCACAGTAGTCACGGGTCCCGCTGCTTTTCCTTCTTGTCTCCTGACTTTCTGTCACATGCCCACTCGCTTCCATTTCTCAGATGTTCTCAAAAACAAAGACACTGATCACAAAATCTTGTGTCCCCACCCACGATGGTTTGGAGATGAGGCACAACCTTTATTTTTGACACTGTGGGGTCCATCGGTGGTACTCATATATTACTCTGGGGATTGTCGATCCCATTTTCTAGGTCACAGGACAAATAAAAATTGCTGGAGACCCTTCTCCCATGTGAAAAATTGCTGGAGACCCTCTGCCTCTGATAAAAACTAGAAAAGTCTCCGTCTGCACAACTGAGGGAAAGTGTTATAGATATTCCCAACTCTAGGTCAGAAAGTCTAGCCTCTGAGTTGTGACAACTCCCCTCCTTAACCTCAATGCCCTCCCCTTTGGGCTAGCGGCTAGGAACTAAAAACAGAAATAAGTAATAAGCAATAAATAAAAATAAAAGCTAAAAATAGCTTTTATTAGCAAAGTTTGTGGCAGCAGGTATTTGCCTACTACCAGCCTGCTGGGTAAAGGGTAACATGGGAGGTCTGGTCCTGAAGCTTGACACTGTATTTTTATAGAATAAAGGTCATCATGGATCACTAGGATATTGCCATCTAAGACTGTAGCCTTTAAACCAGGCGTCCTCAAACTACGGCTCGCAGGCCACAAGCAGCCTGCCTAGGACATGGATCCGGCACGCCGGGTGTTTTTGCTGCTGCTGCCTGTCCTGCTTAGCAGCCAACTCATCCCAGAGCCCGCAGTCCGGCCCTCCAACAGTCTGAGAGACAGTGAACTGGCCCCCTGTTTAAAAAGTTTGAGCACCCCTGCTAAACCCATTGGACTTTGCACACATACATGTGAGTATGTACAAAGCACAAGTTTCACAGAACATAGCCACCCATATCCCAAGCAATGAATTAAAAATTTTTCCTCTATTTCGAATTTCAAAAGTGTTATAGAACCCTCCAAATTTAGTTTTTGAACTACGGTTAGAATAACAACTAATACAAAAGGTTAATGAAACAGGTGGAAATATAATTAAATGGATTTATTTATAAGGAAGCTCAGAAACACTGATGTGTAAGTTTCAGATATCAAGTTCTGTTCTTTCAGGTACTGGGATGATTTTCCTTTCACAAAATTCAAAACGCAAAGGTCTGGGAACATATATTTAATTTTTATTAAAGGGCAAGGCAGTAAGAGAAAAGTTTATTTTACTTCAATTCTAAGTCAACACATTAATTTAACGAGGTTACACCACAACAGGGAAATACTGAATGGAGACGATGTATTCTAATTGGGGCCTGGGAAGGGAAGCAAGAGGTGATGAGATGTGGGGGCCTCGGGGTAAGGAATGGTGGCCACGTTTTCTGGATTTGCGCATGTCACCTAATTGGCTCATCCCTAAGCCCCGTGGAGAATGCCTGGCTTTTTTGCTCAGAGCCTAAATGGAATGGAGACACCTGCAAGGCATCAGACGTCGGTGGCAAAGGTTTCTGCTCATCCTTATTACCTGAGTGTCAAACACAATCACAAAAGCCATTTTCCCAACTGCTAACAACACCACTTGGCATAATTCTCAGAATAGAAACCTTTCTCTTTCAAGCATTTTGAATCATTTCCAATAAAGCTCACTGCAGTTTGTGGTGAGCAGCGCCCAGCAGGAGAAGAGCTACACAATGTTACTGTTCTTTAAGGAGAAGAAGAGTCAGTTAAAAGACTGCAAGGTTCCAATGAGTAGACTTCACCTTCAAATCTCCTTATACGCTGAAAATGTGTAAATTCAAGGCTGAGTGTAATCAAGGATGTGCAAGATACTGCTTCCCCCATCTGAAGCCTTCAACAAATCACACACTGTAGAACAATAATAGTTGACAACTGCATTCAGTGTCCCAAATCCAAATTGGTGGCTGCCTTAAGAAGAATACAAATTGTTAACTTCCTTTTACCAGAAATAAAATGATTGCCAAAATTCCATTATTTGCAATGGCAAACGATGCTGGTTATTCACAAAATGAAGATTCTATAGCACCCAGTTTATATCTTTGTAAGTTTGGGAAAGGTATGTAAGTTGAAATCATTCTAGTAAAACAATGTGGCACTTCTAGCACCATTGTGGCAATGTGTCTGTCTCTTTCTCTCGGGCAGGCATGTGTGCACATGCACTCCGACACCTGATATGCCCACTGCAGCCTCCAGACATTGTTTATCTCCATCGTGGTTTGGTATCCAAATTTAATACAATGACTATGCTTTGCCCTGATTTTCATAATCTCAATGCAGTATGCCTATGGTTTCGGAGGTGAAACAAAATTTAGAGTCTTCTGAATACTGTATATTCTGTACAACCAAGGATAGCAAAATTCTTTCTAAAGATTTAGATGCCAGAATTAACAATGACAGTAGCAAATTCACACCTGTATAGAAGCAGGAATAGGACTTTGGAATGGTTTTGTGCATTCAAGGGTTTCCTCCAAGACCCCTTATTTATCTTATATTATTTACTTGTCCTTTAAACAATCTATAGAAAAATTCTCAAATCAAGGGGTAACATGGTGACTGGATGGGACTTTTGCTAACATTAGTCAAAGTTCATCATTTCGTGTCAAATTCAGAAGCCTCAGACTCTTGACCTCTTAGGATCATCTGGCACGTACGTCTTAAAATTCCCTCATTCCTAGGTTTCCATAATTTAACTTGTTTTAGCTTTTCTCTAACCATATGTTCTTTTCTGCTACTAATTCCCCATGTTCCTCTTCCCCTTCCCATCCTCCCCACCCCACCCCACCCATCTCTATCCTTCACCTACACCTCATCCTGTGTTGGTCCCTCCATCTTCATAGATTTGACTGTTGGACCATGTTAGTGATGCCAACACCTGTGTGCCCAGGCCCAGCAATCTCCAATTCAAAGTGTCCAACATTGAACACGTTTCCCTTCCAAATCTCTACTCTGCTTTGTATTCCTTCTTTATAATGTCAATCTCCATCACCCAGCCAAAAATGTGAATTATTTCTCAGTCACATTCAGACACCACTTTCTAGAAGTTATTTCTGAACTTTCTAGACAATTGTCATCAGCATCCTAATTAGTATTCCCTAAAGCCAGTGTCTCTTATACACAATCTTCAGTGTAGTTACTACAGCCATGTCCTTAATACATCTCTGATGATCCTTGCTTAATAACCTTTACTGGCTTTCTAGCACCTGTAAGGAAACGTCCCACCTCTTTACCACCCTTCTCATGTCAACACCTCACCACACAACCCATCTACTTGTCACTCTGGCACACTCACCTTCCTCCAACAATCAAATAAAGGTTTTCCTTTGCTCTAGGTGTTTCCATCTTCTTCTGCTCTCACAACTCTGCTTATTTTAAAGCCTATAACTCTTCCTTCAAATTTCCAAGCCACTTACTCATGGGTGTTCCTATAGTACTTTGTTCATGCTAATAATAGCAAACATTTACCACACGCTAATCAGCTGGTTCACTCTTCCCTGTCTGATAATAACCTCTTTTAGGAAAACAGTAGTTTTATTCAAAGAAATCTTGCTTGCTTTGCATTGCTAGGATGTCATACACCTGGCACATAGTAGGTGCTTAGTTAACAACCATTAATGTGAGTACACAGTGAAAACTACTTTCAAAATAAGAATGGGAAGATGTGAGTTTGAGTCCTAGCCAAACTAGCCATGACAGAACTCAACCTCAGTGAGCTTCAATTTCTTCATCTGTAGGATGACATTAATAGTACCTTTTCCATCTGAAAAGTGCTGTTATGAGAGAACCAATGAAATCAGGTAGAGGAAAGCACCATATCAAATATAAATTGCTATATTAAATATAATTCTAGTGGATAGCCTTTTAATGTCTATTCTTTCACATGAAATGTATCAAAGGTCAAGAAATTCTAGGTCCATGTCAAAACTGAGAATAAATATAAATACAATAGAGAACAGTTTACCTATATATTTTACATTCTAATGTCCCTAGAAATCAAAGGTAACATCAATTTAATGCAATTTGTTCAATACCATAAAATGTATTAAATATTAGCACATAGAAGCACAAGATAAAAGGCAACAGTTCTGGATAAAAATAGATGTGAATTCTAGCACCACATATTACTTTGTCAGCCAATATTTTATAGAACATATATATATATATATATATTTAATGTATGCATAAATACATCCCACATATTAGCCATTAACTTCTCACCAGAACCCCATGACATAGGTCCCATTGCATCATTATTTGCATTACAAGGAAAATGAAACAGGAAGATTGGTTAACTTGTTCCAAGTAGCAAAGCTGTGAAGGCAGAGCTGGGATTCTATCTGGGTAGTCTATGGCTAGTCTGGCTCTATCCTCTAAACCATGTGGCCTATCAAAATAATGGCATGACAGGCTAGCACAATGCCTGAGCCCAGTAAATTTTTGGCAAATGTTAGTTTTCTTTCCTTTTGCACATAATGGCGCTCAGGTGACAATGATGATACACGCAAGTGATCATGGGGTTGGCTACATTATCTCCCAACGATATTTGCATGCCATATGGGCTACAGGAAAAGGGGATTTTAGCTGTATAGTATATTACCCTCCTTTCCATATGAAAACTTCTAAAAGAGATCAAACCACTTTATCCATTAATGCAATCATTCAAATGGAATATATGCGTTTTTTCTTTTGGCTAAATGGCTGAAATGTCCTTACACTGAACTGAGACAAAGGCACAGAATTTGCTGACTCTATTCTTTTAGATTTTCTGGTTGTCTTTTGACAAATCTCAGCATATCAATTACATTTTCTATTACAATTTGAATGGTTCATATTGTATTAACTTGTCCCAGTTCTCCCTCCCCACTGATAGACATCTACTAAGCATACCTCTCACAGTGAAGATATTACAGTTCCCTCTTTAGCAAATCATTCAAGGAAGAATGGTGTGAAAACACTCTCTCCAAATATAGCTCACATCTCTGCTGTGCCCTTGGCTGCTTCAGACCTAGAAGAGCCCATAGGATTACAATCTATGGGGTAGACCCGTGTCCTTCCCACTTCTTCCAGCTGGGTTAATTCTTAACTCCTCTAGTTGGTAACCAGCATGGTTTTAATTGTTTCCTTAAACAGTTTTTTCTACTTTAATATTGGATTCTGTCTCTCCACTGTCAGCTGCATAGGGCTTCTTAGATTATGTACTAGTGTATTATCAATATTGTATCATTATAACTTAAAAATGTATTTAGCACTTACTATGTGTCAGAGAGGATACTAAATGATTTGCGAAAATTATCTCACAACAAAGCAATGATGTATTTCACCAATTTTAAAAAGATTTTTAAAAATATTTTAACATCTTTGAAATCAGCACGTTTCTTATAATCAATACCATGAAAAGTCGTGATATCATTTTTTCTGTGTACATACGGTTACATCTTAAAATCAATGGCATTTTGGATTCAATGAAATATGGTAAGTACCATATTTATCCCCATTTTGAAGTTTAAAAGAACTGAGACTCAGATTTGCCTGAGATACATTATAACAAGCTAACTAAACATCTGTGTATGTCAACAGAAGGGACTTTATTGAGTTATCTTCTTTCTAACAGTTAACTGTAGCATGAAAATAGGGCATCCATCCCATAATATACACCTTTAACTACTGAAGCTCAGACTCTGAGTTTCACTGGGGTCAAGTCCCAATTCTGTCACTAACTTAAGTGTATGATTTTGAGCATGTTGCTGTTAATCTCAACTGTATAGTCAGAATAACAACCCTATCCTAAGAAGGTTTCAGATGATAAAATGAGATAATTTATGTAAAAGTTCATAGCTCAATGAGAGATACCTAGTAGTTAATGAATGGTTAATTTAATATCATAAAACATATTAAGGAAGAAATATATAACTGGTTAGGGTTTTTTTGCTATTTTATTTCAGATAATACACTATCAATTAACATGATCAATTTTATTTCAGATAATATCGTATCACCATGATCTCTTTATTACTATCACACTCACATTTTGTATGGTCCAAATTCTAGTTCCAAACTTGCAACTGAAATTTATACCACAAATTCCAGCTAGTATTCTATAGTCATTTAATATTCTGCAGACATATTAAGTTTGAGTATCTGCTTTGTGCAATGTCCTGTACTTAACTACGTGGTATTAAGGAATCAAGGATAAATAAGGAATTATCCTGCTCTGTAGGCATTTTAAATCTAATGGGCAATAATGAGTATATACAAAATAAGATTCATGGTAAAGTATGATACTTGTGTTTTTAAACAAGTGCAAACAAAAAGGCTATCAGAGAACAAGGAGAGTTCATGTCTAGGTGAGATCACAAAGAAATTCTTCAGAAAAATGTAGTAATTAAGATGGGCCTTGAGGGAAGACAATATATGGCAGGTCCTAGAGCAATCTTAGGAACAGAGAACTTCATAAACAGAGACAAACAGACTGATTTCTTTTTCTACCTGTGATGGAGCAGCATATATCAGAAACACCCTACCATTGGCAACAGCAATACAAAGTGAATTTAAAAAATCTAGCAAACAGCTATTTAAGATCATAAAAGGAACAAAAATGATAAGGACTTGAGGGGCATCAATCCTAGAAAGAAAATATGCTAAGGTGAGCCCTATATTCCCTGCTGGTTCTTTGCCTCAGGGAAATTTGACAACTTGGGTCTCCAAACATGGTGATCAAACAAAAAGCAGCAGCTTGGAGCTTGCTTAAGTCTTCCTGGCCCAAGGAGAAAAAAAAAAAAAAATGAAGTTCAGGGATACCCAAGTTGCCAGGACATGGGAGACCAAAGATGAAGATAATAGGGAACCACAGAGTAGTAAGTACCATCTGCAGGCAATTTCCTCTTGAGGAATTTGATGATTCTGCCAAGTTAAAGACACTAAAACACAGAGGAAACATTCTGTCTCAATCTCTCTTTGACTGATGGCAGGATATGAATCCTTCCATCCTGGAAAGGACACTTATTTACCAGCCTAGAGAAGGCACTGGTAAGGCATCAGTAAAAGCTGGGAGCAGGTCTTCCTATCTTCCCACATTTCCCTGCCTTTTAAAAGACTAGAACTGCTCTCCCCTTTCTCTTGTCACTATATTGGATTCATAGTTCTCTGTCAAAGTGCTAGTTAAGCAAGGCCCTTACATTACTGCCTTGAGAGAGAAATACTTTTGGACCCTGTCCACTTAAAGGGTACGGTATGTGTTAATAAGCTTCTGCTTATTTTTCTGTTGTTAAATTTGGCTTTTGTTTTCAGGGGAGTGTCTCAACTAAGAACCTAAAAAAGGGAAAGAAAACAAATTATGGTTCTTCTTCTACAACTCCTTAACCTCTCATTATCAGGGCAAGATGCCTTGAACCCAATCAGAAGGAAGCCACTAAGAGGCTAAGAAGCTCATCAGTGATTCTGGCAATCTGAGAATACTGGAGAACAAAAACTGCCATTCAGAGAATTCCATCAAGTAGGGGAGTTATGTGGGAAATCATCAGAAGAGCCATACTCCAGGAGGAAAGACAGGCCAGAAATTAACCATCCCTCACAAAATCGACAACATACAGGCCAATGAAGAATGATCTGGACACAAATGTCAATAGTGTGAGGTTGACAAACATAAATCCGGAGGAAATGGCCTATAACTCTTTTACAGATAACATCCAAGTGAGTTTTCCTCCCCACTATATTTTTCACTGGCTGTGTGGTTTTAAGTAAGGCCATAAACTTGTGGAGCTTCTTGTTTTTCACTGGTAAAACAAAATGATTAATTCATACTTTGTAATCAATAAAGTGGTTAAATTTGATGATCTCTAAAATCTTTCCCTTCAGTAAAAGTCCAGTTTGATTTTATGGTTAATGAAAAAAATAATATAAGTTATTGGGGGCAATTTTGCCCCAATTACTGGGGAAATTTTGCCACAGGCAGAAAAAATATATCGACCCATTGATGAATAGGCAGGGCAAAAATTTGCATTGTGAGGGCCTTTTTGGCTGACTTGCAACCGGGGAGACTTGTGCACAAGGTAAAATGATGTACCTGTGTTCAGAAGAAAAAAGCATAAGGAATACTAATGCTTTCTAATAAGAATCTTCCAGGGGAAGCAGCAGGATTTGCATTAAAATCAGCAACAAAAGGGAACACTAAAAATAGACAAATGTATTACTGAGCACTAGGAACCACAAATGCAATTAAAGAAAATCTTATTTAAAATCAAGGCTGTAGCAGTTTAATCAGCACGTAAAACTGTTCTGGGATTACATGAATCAGGTATTACCCAATTAAAATTCTAACTAACTATATACGTTATGTGCATGTGTACAAACGTAATTTAAATC
>NW_003852436.1:1952009-1968815 GCF_000181295.1 Otolemur garnettii
TATAAGTCTGCAAGGACTCTTTTATTTCAATAGCATTAGCAAGCAGGAGCCTGACTAAATTATCTGAGAACATCATTTCTGACTAATGGGGATGAAACACTATGAAAACTATAACTATTCTTTAAGCCAAAACACACAGACAAGGACTATACTATGCCAAAGACATTATCATATGCACAGGGAGAGAGGTTTGACTTGGGGAATAATTAAATCCATAGTAATTTATACCTTACTCTTAAATAAGAAGTGTTTCTCATGAAACAAGAACTTCTTTGCTGCAAACACATAATACTTAAGAAGAGCAATATTATTATCTATTTTTTTTGTGGAAAGTAAAGTTTCCAGACACCTTTTTAGACTCTATTTTTACTGTACCTCTTCTGTTTAGATACACAAATTCTTACATTGCATTACATACAATTACCCATAGTATTCAGTACAGTATACTGTCCTGGTACAGTTTTGTAGCCTGGGAGCAATAGGCCATACCACATAGCCTAAGTGAGTAGTAGAATACACAGTCTCTGTGTAAGTCCACCCTATGATGTTCAAACAACAAAATCACCTAATGATTAAGAATTTCTCAGAATATCCCTATTGGTAAGAGATGTACAACTGGCTGACATTTATATAGCTTTGAATTGAAATCCCAATATTGCTGTTATCCATCAGCTACCTTGGGCAAGTTTCCAACTCCCAGAGTCTGTCAAATAAGTGAAGAATGGAAGATACACTTTGTAGGTCCTAGATTTCACGTGTTTAGGATGAGCAGCAACGGTCTTCCTTCCTTCTACTTATTCAATCCAACAAAGGTTTGCTCAGCTCCTTGCATGAGCAAGGTGATGAATTTACACAAGTAAGCCCAGAACTAGACAGAGCAATGCCTTGGCTTATAGAAAAAAAAATGATGGGATTTTCCTCAGTGGTGTGATCTCCCAAGGGAAGAGGAGAGTGTAAGAGAGAAGCAGAACTCGATGGCTACTTAGAATGGCCAATCTGCCCCTCACATAGTGGCTGCTGACAGGCTGTCCCAGTGTCATCTGGTCATCTCACTCACTCCTTTGTCAGAGCAATATAGGCTCCAATCCCTAAGGAGCAAGTGTCATGGCCCTCAGCTACATGACCCTCAGCTCATGAATACTGAAGCATGGTCCACTTTGACTGTTGGGTTGCCCAGGCAACTGTCATGGGCGGGTGGAGAGAGTTATATGTTGTATCACACTATTTGCATTTGAGTCCTGGTGCTTTGTGACCTTGGCAATTGAACACAACCAGTTTGGGATGACCTTGCATTCCTTGTATAGTGGATTTTTTTTCAATCTGGAGCACTTAAAATAACAAACACTGTATTCGCAAGGAAGACCCACTATATGATGTTGAGATACAATCTCATTCCAACTGCCTGCTACTTACAGAAGGGCAGTGAGTCCATTTTACCAGAAATTTCTATTCCTTGAAAAAAAGGGATGAATTTGGGACTAAGACTCACCTAGACACAAATGGCAATAGAATAATGGTCAATGACATTGAGCCCCCACTCAGCCTCCTGTGTGACAACACAATCCTTCTAGCAATATGGTGGTTACCAAACTGTAATGGCCTGCTTTAGATCTATTGTTCCTTTGCAAAATGATACATTTTAGCTACCAAATAAATCACTCAATAAAGAGCCAAAGTTGGAGCTATTTTTCCCTTTTCTCATTTAAATAGTTATAGTAGTAAATAGGATTAACTGTAAACAGAGAAAGAAGCGTAAACAGAGAAGAATATATGTGTATTAGTCAATGAACCTCAACTGTTTAACATAACAGTGATAGCATGCACTGTTCCAATATCTTAACCTACTCAAAAATTGCATTTTAATACTAAAAGTACCACTCATTCTGGAATGCACAAACTGTACTGTGGTAATTATGTGCCATCTTTTCTTTTCTTTTTTTACTTCAGATTAATAGGAGGATACAAATGACTAGGTTACTTTTTTTTTCTTTTTTCCTTTTTTTTTTCATTGTTTCAGGTTAATTGAGGGTATAAAGAATTAGGTTGCAATATTTGTATTTGTTAGGTAAAGTCCCCCTTATATTTGTGTCCTGCCCCCAAGAGATGTGCCGTACACCCTTAGCATTGTGCCCTGTAAGTGGGAACACAACAATTTCCCTCTCTCTTCCTCTCTCCAGGCTCCCTCATCCCCTGTTCCCACCTTGTATTGATTTGAGTTTTTCTCTTATGTGGGTGTAAGATCATCTACTGGCTTCATATTAGAATAGAGTACATTGGATTCTTGTTTCTCCATTCTTGTGATGCTTTACTAAGAAGAATGTTTTCCAACTCTACCCAGGTTAATACAAAAGATGTGAAGCCTCCATCTTTTTTAATGGCTAGTAATCAATGCTACACATATACCAAAGCTTGTTAATCCTCATCAGGTACCAACATCGTACTTTGAAGAACTTGAAAAAATAGTACTTTGTTTCATGTGGAACCAAAAAAAGAAAACCAAATACCCAATGCAATTCTAAGAAATAAGAACAAATTTGAAGGCATCATGTTACCAGTCTTTAGGATATGCTACAAGTCTATGGTGATGAAAACAGCATGGTACTGGCACAAAAATAGAGATACAGCTCTATGGAACAGATTAGAGAACCTGGAGATGAACCCAGCCACATATTTCCTCTGATCTTTGATAAACCAAACAAAAGTACACAATGGGGAAAAGAATACCAATTTAATAAATGGTGCTAGGAGAACTGGCTAGCCGCATGTAGAAGACTGACATTGGACTCACACCTCTTTCCGTTGACAACATTGACTCTCACTGGATAAAAGATTTAAATTTAAGACATGAAATAATAAAAATTCTAGGTGAAAGCATGGGGAAAACTCTTGACAACATTAGCCTGGGAAAAGATTTTATGAATAAGACCCCTGTGAGCAGTTGCAGCAACACCAAAAATAAATGAATGAGACGTGATCAAGCTACAAAGCTTCTGCACAGCCAAGGACATGACAACTAAAGGAAACAGACAACCTTACCGAACGGGAGAGGATATTTGCATGCTACAAATCTGACAAAGGGCCGATAACTAGAATCTACAGAGAACTCAAACTCACCAACAAGAAAAGAGCAAACAATCCCACTTAGAAGTGAGTAAGAGACATGAACAGAATCTTCACTGAAGAAGACAGATGAATGGCCAATAAACACATTAAAAAATACTTGTCGCCTCTAAGCATCAGAGAAATGCAAATCAAACCACCTGCGATATCATCTAACCCCAGTCAGAATAGCTCATATCACAAAGTCTCAAAGTTGCAAGTGCTGGAGTGGATGTGGAGAGAAAGGAACACTTTTACACCGCTGGTGGACTGCAAACAAATACAACCTCTATGGAAGGAAGCACGGAGGATCCTCAAAGAGCTAAAAGTAAACCTACCATTTGATCCTGCAATCCCACCGCTAGGTATAGGCCACCTTTTCAAAGATCAAATATAAAAATGTACCTGGTTATGCTATGGTTCAAAATGAATTCTAATTAGCTCCACTGAAGAAAATGGCTTTTTTCTTTCTTGCCTATAATGTATTTTTTACAATATGACTAAAAAAATGAACATACGCAAAAGGCTTCTTATAAATAATAAGCTAAGATATACTTTGCATAGTATCTCAATAGAAATGAAGAGAGAAAGTTAATTAGTTTTGGACAGCAGCAAGCCACAGTACAAGAGTCACTCAGTTCTACCAAAAGGGATAAGACTTTCTAATTTAAAATAATCAAGTTTTAATTAGGTAAAAGGATTTTCAAGACAGTCACAAGGTTAAGAAGATGAAAAAGACAAATGCCTTTTTAATCTACAAAACTTAGATTGTAATAAAGCACCACATCATGATTTTTCTGAGCATAGCCTTGGGAGAGGGTCCTCTCTGTGCAGTTTAAGTACAAGGTGACCCTCATAGATGCTAACTACTTCTTTAAATACTTGGTCTAAAAACTAGGTATGTCCCATCAAGGGAATGGCATCAAGATGGGTCATGGTTAATCAGAACATTTAAACAATATGTGTATCACCCCAGATGGGTAATCATTCAAAAAACCTATGCTAGTTACCAGTGTACAGGGACTGGACACACAAAACATCTTCACTCAGGAAGTTCCCAGTCTAGCAGGAGAGACGGCCATGTAAAGAATTAAACCCAATAGCATGGAATCAGTTTCACATAATAAATTTATGAGAGGCAGGAAGAATGTCTAAGTAATGGTATAGCACATGGTAATATCTAAAGAACTTAACTCTTAGAATGATAAGGATAGCACATAATTGCATATACCTCTTCAGTACTAAAATGTGAGGGGCATGAAGATACACAGGAGATTAAATTCACTCTAGAGTACACTTCAATGACTGTAACACAAAACAGCTTTAACTTATGTCAGTTTTTAAATTCTGATTTAAGAAAAAAACTTAGGCTTTTTCTCACACTCCTCTCATTGCCCAAAAGGTCACAACCTGACATATCTGTGGGCATTCGTCATTTGCTATTTCTTTCATGTAGCACAATCCTGACATGCTTCTTTTTGCCCCACTGACTTTAAATTCTGCTGTAACAAGGCAGTATGAACACAAAGACATACACATATCTATATAGGTAGTATTTATTGTCAACTATAAGATTTCCTTGTAGTAACATCCTAGACCCTTTCAAGTATTTGGTTCACCAGATGGCCAAATCGCAGCAAGATTATCTAGGCAGCACTACGTCCAGCTACTTTTTTCAGATTATTTTCTAGTTCTCTATTCTCAGCAGCTGGTCTGGGCCTATTAAGAGGTACCCTAACAGGGATTAAAACTAGGGTAGAAAATAGATGAATTTTCTACCACAGTCCCAGCAAGATAAGCTTTTCTAGGGACAAGGTAAGGAACTGTGTTTTTAATCATTCAGTTAAATATTGCCTCCAACCTAAGGCAAATGAAAGTACATATAATAAAAAGCAATAATCCATCCCTTAAGTAAGCAGTGCCCTGAGAATCATGGTCGGTACCCAGACTATCATTCACTCATGTTTCCAATGGCTGTTCACAGGATACCCTCTCCATGCCAGGCTTTAGGAATACAGCTATTAAGAAGAACCTTGCCCTCGTGGAGTTTATATTCCCATAGGGAAGACAGATGGAACAGAGAAAATCAATACATTCTTTAATAAATTTCAAGTGGTGATAAAAAATAAGGAAATAATAAAACAGAGAATGAGTAGCACATGAATTTTTTCCACAGTGGGCCAGAGAAAACTCAAGAGTGCAGAATGATGGGAAAGGGTGACCAGTGCAAATGTGAGTTGGAGAAGGAATCTGCAAAAATTGAGAGTAGTGACTGGTTACTCCCTCTGCTCCCTTCAGCAATAAAAACCCATGCTTCTATAAGGCCACCAAACTGTACTCTGCCGGAAGACCGTCCTCTCCAAGGACCAGTGGCATAATGGGAAACGGAACTTCAAAAATAATGAGTTGGTTAAATATGAGGGAAATACACAAATGGCTACTAGATATACTCCAAGTTTCGGAGTCATTCTCCAAAATTTCAGAAGGATAAAGAGTTATTTAGATGATTGATTGCTGTGTGAATATATAATAATTCTATTTTTAATATCTAAAACAAAGAGGCTTCCAAAGGCCCAGAGGTGAGAGTGAGCTTGGCGTATTTGAGATCAGCAAGAAGGCAAGTAGGTCTAGAAGGGAGTGAGGGAAGTAGGAAAAGGAAGTGGGAAAAGCCGTGAGACGGGAGGCAAGGGCCAAATCAGGGAGGGCCCTGCAGCAAAGGCAGGAAACGTCAACTTGGTTCCAAGTATGATGGGAAGACCTGGGACAGCACTCAAACCCAGGGTGACAGAGTGAGACTCTGCCTTAAAAAAAAAAAAAAAAAAAGATTTGAGCAGGGGAGCGCCTGCCTTTGATTTGTATTTTAAAAGTCTATTCTGTCTGCTGTCCAGGGAACCCACTGCAGGGGCAGGAACAGAAGCTGGTCATCGGCTGGAGATGACAGCAGCCATCCAGCCAAGTGCTCAGGACACTTTGGCCTGATCTGCAGGTAACCATGGTAAGATGTGATCTGATTCACAGTATATTTCTTCAAACAAAAACTATAGTTAACACTTAACAAGTGCTCAGAGTTGCTCCTTTATTGCCTTATGTAGTATCAGAGTTCACAATGGCTCTGATGGATGACACCCGAGGTTCATTTTACAGGTGACGACTCCAAAGCATGAACACTTGCTTCCCGAGCTCTCAAGTGCTCTGGCACAGCAAGAGTTGCAGTTTTTGACAGCTCCTTTTTCCACTGCTGCTTGTATCCTAGAGTGGTGGGATCTCACCTTCGCCAAATGAATGACTTCAAACTGCTATCTCTGGCCTTGGGTTCTTTCTGTTCTTTCTAGGCAAGTGACTGTAACAGAGCCCAGAACTGATGACTTTTTTATTTTTTGAGACAGAGTTTCACTCTGTCACCCTGGATAGAATGCACATGGCATCATGGCTCACAGCAACCTTAAACTCTTGGGCTTGAGCCATCCTCTTGCCTCAGCCACCCAAGTAGCTGGGAATAGTAGGCGTGAGCCACTACACCTGGCTAGTTTATTTATCTCTTTTTAGTAGAGACAGGATCTTGCTCTTGCTTAGGCTGGCCTTGAACTCCTGATCGCTCAAGTAATCCCCCCTCAGCCTCCCAGAGTGCTAGGATTACAGATGTGAGGTACCACATCTGACCCAGAATCCTCTATCTTATCATTACCCTATGTGGACTCCCAAACTGAATAACGACAACCACAATGAGTTGAACGAGGGACTTCCTACTTGGTAAAAATAACATGGTATCTCTACCTGTTAAGCTTAGAAGATTGCAATCAAGATAATGAATATTTAGCATCTAAATGAAATTTTACCCAATTTAATTAAAATGTCTAATCATTTCTGACTCATTGTACTTTTTCTGACTGTTTTACAGAAACTTATATGCTTTCCTGTACTTGCTGTGGTTGCCATCTGTTTACCTTTCCTGGTCTCCAAAATCTAGTTATTATCAGTGAATCATTAAATTATGATTGAAGTCATACTTACCATATATACATTCCTAATTTTAATTACTATTGTCAAGTATATTTTTTTCTATGTAGGATTTTGATACTCTCAAAGGAAAACACTATTTCTTTAAATAATTAATAAAGAATGATGTTTTATAAGAACTTGAAGGAGACTTTAGAATCATCCAGTACAGTGGTTGTCAATCCTGGCTGCACTTTAGAAAGTCTTGGGCAGTCCCATCCTGCCACTCCAAACCCACCTCCTGCTTCATAACCAGACCAATTACATCAGAATCTCTCCAGGCGGGACCTGGGCAGTCACTATTTTTAAACTCCCTGAGTAGTTCCAATAAGCAGTCACGGTGCTGAACCACTGATCTAAACCAAGTTTCCCTCAAGAAGCCAAACGCTCACCATTTTCAAATGAAAGAAAATGAGATCCAGAGTGGGGAAGTGACCTGCCAACTGCAAAGCCAATTTGAGGTGGAACCACAACTGAAACCAGGGTTTCCTAACTTCTGGTTCAATCTGCATTCAGCATCCCCCAGGCACAGAGGCGTACAGGGGAACAGGAAGGGGTTTCAACAGTTGTAATGATTCTATCAGTGGAGATCCTTTTCTTCTGATCATCTTTGTGTCTTGACTCACCTGTCGAACTATTCCAGCTTAGAGCAAAGGGACCCTGAAAAGCCGTGACAGGACCCTGCACCACCAGCACCACCAATACCTAACAAGTGGTTTTTTTTTTTCTCTTTCAAAGGAGTACCACATTAGCTAGAGAGAACACATTTGAAGACTTCAATAAACAGACTATTAAAAAGAAAAACTGCTCTACAGCTACACAAAAAGAGCCTCTGACTAACTAATCCCATATTCTGGAACTTGAACTAAGAAAGTAATCGTGGCTATAAACCTATGTTTTGCTACATAACAATGTTTATGTAAGTGAAAAGTGGGAAACGTCACAGTAATGCCATGGAAGCATCAACGAAATTTCAAAATGTACCATTAAATTTTTAAAAGCTACAAAAACATATGACCTCATATTCCTGATTTGGTAAAAGTAACTAAAATGAAAAAATACTCGTATAAGTAAGTGGCTGGGTTGTGGGTAGTTTTTATTATCTTTCTTTCTCTCGTTAAATGTTCTATATTTCACATTTTTCTATACAATATGTGTCTTTCATTTAAAAAAAGTTACATATATCTACCCAGAAGGGAAAAAAATCCTTTTATCATCAGGACACTTACACTAGACTGTTTCTTGCAGCTCAATTTATAATCGCCAAAATGTGGAAAGAGCCTAAATGCCCACCAACCCAGGAATGGATTAACAAGCTGTGGTATATGTACACCATGGAATACTATTCAGCCATTAAAAAAATGGAGACTTTACAGCCTTTGTATTAACCTGGATGGAAGTGGAATACATTATTCTTAGTAAACCATCATAAGAATGGAGAAGCATGAATCCTATGAACTCAATTTTGATGTGAGGACAAGTGATGACAATTAATGACATGGTGGGGGTGAGGGAAGGAGAGAGCAGGGAGAGAAAGAAGGAGGAAGGGAGGAAAGGAAGAGCAGAGAGAGGGAAGGAGGGAGGAGGGGTCTTGGTGTTGGACACACCTTTGGGGCAAGACACAGTTGTAAGAGGGACTTTACCTAAGAAATGCAACCACTGTAACCTGGTTTCTTGTACCCTTAGTGAATCCCCAACAATAAAAAAAACCCCAAAAGTTACGTATATGTCTTTTCAAAGCTGCAAGATAATGAACACATGTACAGAACTGAATTTGATTACAAACTTGTTTGATACTTATGTCCTTCTGCTTGTTGCCAGTATAAACGTTTTCCCCTTAGACCAAGGACACAAACCAGGAGCCCACTCTGAGTCACATTCTACAAGAAGCATAAACATTCTAACGGTCAAATTAGAATTTGTCGTGGATTGATGGGCACTTGGGCTTCTTCCATGACCTGGCGATTATGAATTATGCTGCAGTAAACATTCTGATACAAACATCTTTATTGTAATGTGATTTTTTATCTTCTGGGTATATACCTAATAGTGGAATTGTAGGATCAAATGGCAAGTCTATTTTTAGTTCTCTAAGTGTTCTCCAGATATATGTACACCATGGAATACTATGCAGCCCTAAAGAAAAACGAAGACTTTACCTCCTTCATGTTTACATGGATGGAACTGGAAAATGTTCTTCTTAGCAAAGTATCACAGGAATGGAGGAAAAAGTATCCAATGTACACAGCCCTTCTATGAAACTAATATATACTTCTCAAATGAAGGAAACAACTTAATTCTAGCCCAAGAATATGGGGAAGGGGAGGGAAGAAGATTGGCTGGGTGGTGGGAGGTTAACCGGAAAGATCACCTATATTTCTGTCTAACAAGGGTACAAGTGAACTTTTCTAGAAATAGAATGTAAATGTTTTGACACAATGACTATGCAAATTACATGAAATTTATGTGAACCAGCTTGATGAAAGTGTTTCAAAATGTATGTGAAAACACTACACTGTACCCCCTGTTTGCATTAATGTATAGAGCTATCATTTAATAAAAAAAAAAAGTAAAAAAAAAAATTAGAATTTGTCCAACTTCATTGATGAGACAAAAGTTAGGAAAAATGCTTAGTGGAGTAGAATTATATTTTTTCAAGAAATTGGAGATGAACATATTAACAGAGTCCAACTTCCCAGGGTCCAAGTTATTTAGCAACATGCACTAGCATGCTCCCTGTGCCAGGACTCCTCTAGGCTTGGGGAACTTAACTGTGTACAAAAAAATATCCCAAAGCCCTGACTCTCCTGGAGCTTACACTTTGGTGGGAGGAGACAGACAATAAACACGCTAAGGGTAGAAAGGGGGGAAGGTGTGCTGCGGAGAAGCAGGAGGGTACAGGCTACTACTCAAAGAGCATGTCTAGGCAGTGCCTTCCTGATGAGGAAGCCAGCCCAGTGGGTGTCCGGGAGGAAGACCAATCCTGCATCTTTTTGATCAATGGAGGGAAAAGCACCTTTTCTCTTCCACTATTCCTTAGGCCATTTAGAATTACATTTCTGATGTAGGTTTTGTCAGTTCGTGGCTACCAAATAGTCAATGAGTATCTTCTATGGAAAGTGGGGACCAAGAAAAAGAAACAGTTAAGGGGGAAATGTAGACTATGACGTACAAAGCCATTTATAACGGAGATACCAGGCTGAATCAGTTAAGAAACAAAACATTTCTTGAAAACACTCTTACCTATGTACTCATTATATATCTCTGCCTAGTAAGGCAATGAACGAGCTATACATTTATTGCAAAATTATTTCTAATTTTTAAAAAATGTTTATTATTCTAAATTATGTTCACATGTTGAATATGAAAATGCCTAACACTCCAAGGCATGAACTTTAACTTTCTGACAAATATTGCTTACTCCCAGAGAAAAAGTTTTCCTAAATTCCACTACCTATTACGGAATAGGCAAATTAAAAAATACCTCTCATAGTAGTCAATTTATAACCACAAATCTGAAAAGGTAAAAGAAATAAAATTTTCTTCTTTTGTTACAGAAAAAAATAAGAACGAGATCTAACCATATTCATTAATTTTGGGGCTTCAATATAGAAAGTACACTTATCCTACCATAAATCAAACTGCCAAGTGATGAATCCCTCAAAGTTTAAAGAAAGAGTCAAGGTCACATATTACCTATAGACAAGGCTTCTATTTAATAGAACCTCAATAATTTCGCATTAGTTGAAGAACAGTCATTCAGCACAATGCTGCCTTGTTTCTCTGGCTGTTATTTTAACAAGAACCTCCAGAGCTGAGATAATATGAACAGGGTTTGAATTTCCTTCTAATTCCAGTTCAGCAACTCTCAGTTTACATTATCATAGACACAGAATGCCAGCATCACTTCTGTCACTCAGCACTAAGTAAGATCCTCTTAGGGCACATACAAGATGAAGAATCTCTTCTAGAGAGAAACTGAAGACTTAGAGGCTATCAGAACACTAAGTTCTTTAGATGCCAAGTTTAACATCCAGAAAGGCAACAATAACGATTAAGCTCCTTCTTTTCAAAAGTTGAGACTGGTTTCTAAACAAATTCACGTTGCATCAGAAGCACAATCAACCCTTTCCAAAAACTAAAACGAGCTATAAATACAAAGCTCTAGGCTCTTTCTGGATCTTTCCAGATTTCACGGTCATAAAATTACTTCCTTTTGAGAAACCAGAAGATTTTAAAGATGAGAGGCATCAGGAGAAATGAGTATAGAATTCTTACTAAAGGTTAGAAGACAGAAGTTAGGATTCCTTCCAAATCTCCCAGATACATGTTTCTTTGATCTACAACGTATAACCAAGTCATACAATGTCTTGAAATGCCCAGGCCTTATTAAGTTACACTGCCAAGAATGTTATTTAACACTGAGGATGAATTATGGCTTTTAATAACAGAGCCTAGAATTCCTGGGTATGGAATATCTGTCTGTGGGCAGACAGACAAGTGAAGTGTTACAGCTTAGTGCAAAATACACACAAATATGCACACTAAGTAGACAAGGTGAGATTGTTTTAGTGTGGGAGAGCAAGGCCAAGCTTAAATGATAGCTTTTCTATATGTACCTTATAAGAAAAATGAAGTGGAAACCACGGCTCTTAAGAAATAATGTTTCTTCAGGAGCTAAATGATACAGAATCATACACTGTCAAGCTTGAGGAGGCCTTTAACACATCACCCACTGGAACCCTGTGTGTGAAACCTAGGATCAGCGGTTCCACAATGTTCCTGTTCACTGTTGATCTGAATGCCAGAGAAGCTTAACCTTTCAAGCGAAGCTCTCCCATCTCTAAAGGCTTCTATCCTTATGAAGTATTTTCCTTTGCTGAATCAAGTCTGTTTTCAGCAACTGCTCCTCACTGACCCTATTTTGATTCCAGAAAGCGAAGATGCCAAACGCATTGACCTTGGGGTTGAGGCAAGGACCGTAAACGAGTGGAGCAAGCCAAGGGCCAGGCCATAAAAGGTGAGGGGGACGTGGGCCAACCTGAGAGCTCCCTGCGCATCCGCACAGCCAGCCACTGCCCTGCTCCAGCTACCCCTGGCCACCCAGGAACGCAGGCACCTGTCGCTGGGTTTTATGATTCAGAGAAGTCAGAAATTTGAATTTTAAAAGAACTATCCTGATTTGTAAATATATAAGGAATACATTTTAGAGTTCAAACAGCTCTTAGAGATCAACTAATCCAAACCTCACATTTTATAAATAATAAAACAGAGGGTAAGAAATCAAAAAGTGACTGACCCAAAGCCAAATGATTAATCAGAGGTAGGCCTGGGGGAGAAGCCCCAATACAAGGTCCCCTTTCTTCCATTACAGAAATGTGTTCCTCCAAGCCAACAAAGCATTGAGACTCTGAAACAGGAGTCAGGATTAGATGACTTCCTGCACCTATGATGGAGTAATCATTGTCCACATCTAGCTTTAGAGTACCTTTTCAAACTGAGAGGGAGTATGTGGCAGCAGTGACAAGTAAGGACTGTGGACAGACAGCCTGGGTTTGTAAGCCCAGGGCTACAATTTCCCACCTGCTTGTCTGAGTCACCTCAGTTTGACCCAACTTCCTTACCTAAGAAATGAGGACTATAGGGTATCTGTCTCATGGCAAGGGTCTCACTCTGTGAGACTTAAATTAATACATACACGAGTGCCAAAACATCCCTGGTACAGAGGAATTGGCATTTGCTCAGTGTTATTACTACCCAAAGAGGGCTTCAGTATGCTAAAGAAATTGATCACATTACTTAAAGGAAAATGTAAAGCAAAACTACACATATTCTATAAAATTATGAGTCCTTAAATAAGGTTAATTAAATTATAGCTGTTTTTTCCATTACAGAATTCAAGACAGAGGTAGAGTCTTCAGCAATGTATGTAATGGCCATAAAGGTAGCATAGACCCATGAATTAAACCCTTAGCAGACTCCTATGGAAGAAAGACCCTTTTAAACCTGCATTTTCGCCTAGAAGAACTCTAGAATACATAGATATATTCCTTTCTGGGCTCCTTCTTTCCAAGGGTTGAGTTTATTGTTCAAATAGTTACTGCAACTACCTTCTCCCTTCCCCCGTCTCCCAGTTGCCATCCTGGACCAGGTCTCCCAAAAGTTTTTCCTAGACAGATGTTTAAGCTCCAACAGGCAAACATACTCTTTAAAAATGGAAAAAAATAAAACTTCCTCAACATCATAACTCAAGTCACAAACAGCCTGTATGCCCCACTTGCCACGTTTATCATGTATGCCCTTGCTATAATAAGATGTCAATGTAAGCCAAGAGCAAGTACAAATGCAACAGGAGAATCTTAAAAATGTTCATCAATCATCAGAGAGGGAGCTGGAACACCCTGTCTCAAATCACTGAGGCCACAAACATAAAGTGGCATAACTGCTCTGCCTTCTAAAGTATGAAAGGGTAAATAAATAAAGGATTTTTTTTTTTTTTTTGTCCAAGGATGCCAGGGCCTCAGCAAGTCCAGGGCATGATGATACCCTTTATATGTATTAATCCATTCAATTCAAACAACAGGCAACTGAGGTAGGTGTTATTATCCTCTATATCTTAAATGAGGAAACTGAAGTCCTGAAAAAGTTGAGTAACTTCCTCAAAGACCCACAGTGAGAAAGTAGCAGAGCCAGGACACAAATCCAAGTGGTTGACTCTAGAGGTTACATGCCAAATTGACCGGTCCCCTAAAGCGCCTCTAGAAGTTTCTGACATCATCATTTTCCTAAGAGTACAGGGAAAGAAAGTTCACAGGCAAGCATCAGCCCAGCCCCAGGGAGATAATTTGGGTCTCACTGTCTTTACATGCACCTGCAAGTTCACTTCTGGGGCGCTCACCACTTGGACGAACTCTCTCTTGTTGTTCTTGCACTAAAGATATGGTTTCTTGCATTCCTTTATAGGGAACATACAAATCTCTGGTCCGTGGACTTTTTTTTGTTGTTGTTGTTTTGCTTTTTATTTTTGAAAACAGGGAGAATCGCGTTTTTTTATTAAGCACTCTCCTTTTTGCTTCCCTGGGACAAAAGCATAGGTGTTGAAAGGGGTCGTTAGCATATAAGATACCACATTAGCACATTTTTGGAAACCAAGAACAATTGCATTGTAGAGAATTTCCTTTACATTTTTTTAGCCTTTGACTTTCAAACTACAGTATTACTAAATCTTTTACTCCCTCTGTGTCCTAATCAAGCATCATTTGTGTGGGAAATCAACTTAAACTGCTTTCTTTCAAAATGAGAGCCATTAATTGATCCAATGTACTGGCAGTTCTAGAGGATCTTTTTAGACAGGAACAAATGATGCCTCTTACCTTGCATTCAAAGTGGCTGAGTTTAAGATTTCACGCATATGCACAAAGAAACAATGAGAGAATCCTGCAAAATCAGTTAACAATCTTTGTGGAGTTTAAAAAAAAAAAACCCAAAACCTCCTTCACACTTCCCCCCCATGGAGGGTTTAGACATTAAGTAATATGTTTAACAATACTTTACATGACTCAAGTGCTCTTCCACAGCCCTCAATATCTTCGAATATCAAAGTTTAAGTAGTGCTCCCCTGACTCAAGGTTAGAGTACAATCTTTTCCCTTTGAAAAATGTTGAGTTAAAGAAAACATACCAAATATTTCTAAAGTGCTATACTGTAACTTTTCTAAGCTTCTCCTCCTCTTCACGACTTAGCACACTGCATTTTTCTGGCCCGTGTTTTAGAAGTCTGGAACATTTCCCCTCCCTACCTGTTTGGGTTAACGTTGACAAATTTCCCTGACTAAACAGCTGGTGTTGATTACTAGAGGTAAACCAATTGAATATTTCACTAATAGGTGACATGAGCTCTCAGCATGGAAACTGGCCCCCAAACAGAACACCCTGCAAAAGTAGCCAAAGCTTGGTGTTTCATTTCAGTAGCGTTACTATTTATTAAAATAAAGCTTGGAAAAAATAATACTTTTGATTAGGAGACTCCATTCAGAAAATGTTTCTGTCATTTTTCAACCCGTCTGTCCCCCCACCGGAGGCCACAACCTCAGCTGGGAACTCCTCTGTGGGAGAAGAGCCTACTTCTCAGGCATATAAACAAATACAAGTAGCAACCCTGAGCTCAAGAGGCAAGTAAGTGTCTGCTGAAACTAGTAGCTTAGGGGGCTTATGCTGACAAGCCTGGACATGTCTTTTTCTTTCGGCTTTTCTTGGTGGGGGGATGTCCCTACCACCATGGAAACACTGTCTATGTCAGACACAGGTGTTACAGAGTTGGGGTACAAGAAATACTATTTACAGTCCTGGTGCCTGCCAACATCAAGAAAAGCTTATTGTTTCTAGACTGAAATCACCTCATTCTGAGAAAGAAAACCTTTAGCATATTTAATGAACCTCCCAATTAGGCAAATAATGCAAAACTGGAAAAGTAGTTATACAACTTTACGGCCACCAAGCTCTCCCAGGCTTGCTAAAGGCTGTTACTATGTACCATCATGCCGCCTGTCAGTTTCTCTGGATGACAGCCTGGCACAGCACAGTACTTACAGTATTATTTGTGACGTGCCTAAACTAGAGGGGGTAGGTAACTCTTAATCTCCCGAGAAGAGCTGAAACCTGACTTGAAGGAGTAAGTTCACAGCGGTGAGCTGCCAGCAGGTAACCCTAGCCACCTCCTGATACACAAACGCCTGCAGCTGGGGTATTACCTGATGCAGGAGTATACTCTGACCCACGTATAGAGCTGAATGATCACATCTAATAGTTCTAAACAGGTACGGGGCCGGTCACTAACCCGAGAACAGTATCAGAGCCCTGCCCTCCAAACCCCATCTTCCAGGTCCTCCTTAGAAAAGTTAGGCCACCGCCAGGAACCCTGATCTAAGCGGCGCTATGTCAAACTCTACGGTATCCTTCCACGCTCTGCAATACAGTTCATCCAGTCCTCTTTGTAAGCCCCCCAAAGTGATGAGGAGCAAAACTTAATAGGTCCAAGGAACTGAGATGCGTCTTCTACATTGCTCGGACTTCCCAGAAAGGAGCTGGGAGGCAGGATCTGGATTCTTCTAGGCACTTCTGTCCCCTCAGACTCCCTCCTCCACCCCACCCCCGCCCGCGCTGGGCCACTCACCTGCATGGGGCATGGTGATGGTCTCATTGGTGTTGGAGCCCACGTTGAAGATGACCACCGCGGAGGCGTTCTGCAAGAACGCGTTTCGGATCTTATCCCTGTACGTGCAATTGCCCTTGGGGATGAGGGCTATCCAGTTCTTGCTGTGGGTCGGGGCGGCGAACTTGGTGTTGGGGTCGCAGGCCAGGCGGTCGTGGACCGAGCTGGCCATGACCACCTCCCCGCGAGCGTCCTGCTTGGGCGAGTGCTCCCCATAGCGCCCGCACTCCGTCTTCTCCGTGTGCAGCTCGGCGCCGCCGCCCGTCCCCCCTGCCCCGGGGTCCGGCGCGGACTCCGCGTAGGTGATGTTCACGAAGGCGGTGTACCATTCTTCCTTCTCGGCCACAGTGAAGTCCAGGCAGAGCAGATGCACGAAACAAAAGGAAAGCAGCCATGTTGAGAGAGCCAGACTGCGGCACGCTCGGATGAGAGACATTGCCATCTTTATCCGCCGGGGCCCCCCTCCCCGCCCCCCGCGCCCTCCCTCCGCCCCGTCCCTCC
>NW_003852436.1:1968882-1969821 GCF_000181295.1 Otolemur garnettii
GAGGGGCCGCGGCCGGGACGCACGGGCGCTGCGAGGACCGGATTCCAGGAGAGTGGATCGCCTCGGCCCCTTCCCCTCTCAGCCGAAGCGAGGCGGTTGCATTTTGCTTCTTGGACGCCCCGGGGGCGCGGGAGGAGGGGGCACGCGGGGCTTGCGGGGGAGTCCGGCTGCAGAGTGTCCTGCTCCTTTGCCTGGCTTCTCCTTCTCTCATAGGGGTAGCAGGGGGCCCCGACGCTCAAGGGGTGGCCGCTCTGCGCCCCCCAGCTCCGGTGGGGGGCGGGCGCGGTGGATCGGAGTCTGGGGTGCTGCCGCTCTGGGTGCTGCCGCGGGTGTCCCGGCCGCAGCCGCCGAGCGCTGAGACGAGCGGGTCCAACTGCAGCGGCGGCGGCGGCTACAGCTGCGCGCCGGTTCCCTCGGGCTGTGGGCGCTGCGCTCCTGGTCTCGCTGGGTCGCTGTGCTCGGGCACACACTTGTAGGGGAGGAGCAGGCTTGGGGGGGTGGGAGAGAGCGGACAGAGAGGAGTACGCGGTCCGTGTGTGTATGTCTGTATATGTTTGTGTGTGTGTGTGTGTGTGTGTGTAATGTGTGCGTGCAAGGAGGAGCTTAGTGTGATGTCAAAGCTTTGCTTGCCACGCTCACTTCGTCTGTATATCTGGGCAGCAGCGACCCCTGCCGGGGTTCAAATTCAACATCAATCTGTGACTTGCTCCAGGTGGGGGGCAAAAGAGGAGGGAACCCTTTGACCTAGGAGTTCAGAAATAACTTCCTGAGCCTTAAATATAGCGAAACATATCTGCCTTTCGTAAACAACTCTCTCATTTGCTGGAAGAACTACAGTGAGCTCCCTAATAACCCGTCCTAGAGCCTAAATGTAGAGCTGGTTAGTATCGGGGTCCTTGCAATACCACTTCTGGGATATTTAAGGCAGTGGCTACCAGA
>NW_003852436.1:1969911-1987650 GCF_000181295.1 Otolemur garnettii
CCAGCCCCAGCCAAAAAAAAAAAAACCACAAAGAACACCTCAGGCTAATGTCCTGCTGCAGACTTTCTAATTCAGTAGATCTGGAGCAAGGCCCCCCGGAATGTGTATTTCTAACATGTTCCCAGGTGGTGCTAATACTGTCCCTCTATTAGGATGGGTAGAAGAATTGCTTCTTGCCTCATGTCTCGAAGAAATCATGAGAGTTTTGTTTTCTTATAGGATAGGTGTTTTCTAACTCTAAAAGAAAAGAAATTGGGCCAGATAGTTCTCTACTGTGTTTATTCTGGTTGTCATGGCTGGAACAGAGGACTCACCGTGTCAACAGACAAGGGAGGTTTGTTTGGGTTACTGTTTACAGTGTACTCTCCAACTGTGCATAGAGATTACACCCAGTCAGCAGAGAGTACCGTCCCCCTAGGACATACATACAATCTTCTTACGACTGTGACACCACACAGTTTCTTACCAGTTAAATATTTGAGTGGTTGTTATCCCTTCTCATCAATGGTTCCCTTGGTTTGAGACACCTGCCATATGCAGTCTCTAAAACTATTTGTGTGATGGTTTTCAGCCACTCATATTGTATCTGACACTCAGAGAACCCAGGCTCCAATTCGTGATAAAAAAAAAATCACAAAAGTTCAGCTTTTTCCTAAGACTTTATCGTGTTTGCAACATTCTATGAATGAATGTTCACTGGTACAATTTTTCTTTTTCCAGCAGCAGTACAAACTGTTAGGGAAGAGCAGAGAGCTCCAGCCATATCCAGATTAGAAGCAGGCACAAGAAGAACTAGAAGAATTTGTCTCTATGGTATTTGATGCTCTGGATTTGTATGTGTTTTTACCTTATTCATTTTAGGAAGTAGGCTTCTAGGCCATTGGGACAGTGCTTTTTATAGTGCCTAATGCCAAGGAGACAAAAATGGAGACTACCTGGCTGCTGATTCCTGAACCACCAGAGATCTGAGTGAGGAATCTATTGCTAGAAACTCCCAGATAGGTTCTGAACAAATGCCTTTAGCAACCACAGTGGTTTCCCAAGCCTCTCTATCTCTTAGTAATTTTTTTACATCTTTGAGACTTTGAGAATCTCAAAGAACTTTACAGACTTTGAGAATCTATATTATTGAGAATGTATGACTATCCCTTACCCTTTATTTCCTTTAGAAAAGTTAGGAGTTGAAGAGATGACAGGGTCAAGGAGGCAGCATCATGACTGGCAGATTGCTTAATTACAGGGCCATTGGGCAAATAAGTAAAATACTGAGTGAAGTGGAAGCCATGTTACTTACTTTTGGAGAAGAAGTTTACAAATATGAAAGAAAGCTGTAAACAACCCTGAGGCATTAGATTGGATTAACAAGTATACAATCTCTTTTTAAAAACTATATAGATGTGTGCATATATGTGTGTGTGCTCCCACATATACCATAGCTCTCTCCATGTGTATATGTGTCTGGAAATGTACAAAGTGCACCTGTAACCTCTTGGAGGGAAGTTCTCAAAGCACTATGGGAAGATGAAAAGACATAACAGCTAACTGGAAAGGGCTTCCGTTGGCCAATCTTGGACAATTTGAACATCAAAATAACTGATGATAGTAACTGATTATAAACTATTGAGTAAACATGATTCAATACTAATATTTAAAAGATAGCATGAGTGGGGGAAAGAGGTAAAACTCTTATTTAGGGTACAAAAGTCTACTAGTAAGGATTAATGGAAGCAGCAAGTCACCACTTCACAAGACTGTTGGTTGATTTAGGCAGGAGTCTTCAGTGAACACTAAGGTTGGTGGGTGGGTGTTTGATATGCAGAAGAATGCTAGCCTACTCTACAGGTATCATCTGAAAAATATTTACTAATTACAAGAGGTAATTGGTGAATTTATTGAAGGAAATCCTGGGAGACACCAAGTTGAGCATAGTGATCATGGTAAACATAAGCAGCTGTAGAACAAGGCACACCATGTGCCTCGTGATGAAATGCACGAGATCACATCATCCTTTCTGTCACAAGCCTGCCAAGAATGTGTGGCCTGGTTCCAGACATAGGAAGACACTGGATGGACCCAGGGTGAGAAGTACCTTACAAAATGAAAGGCCTATGCTCTTTAAAACTCTTAAGGTTAGTGAGGAACAAAAAAAGAAGAGTGGGCTTGGTGCCTATAGCTCAACCGGCTAAGGCGCCAGTCATATACAACTAAGGTGGCGGGTTCGAATCCCCAGCCCGGACCCGCCAAACAACAATGACGGCTGCAACCAAAAAATAGCCGGGCGTTGTGGCGGGCGCCTGTGGTCCCAGCTACTTGGGAGGCTGAGGCAGGAGACTCGCTTGAGCCCAGGAGTTGGAGGTTGCTGTGAGCTGTAATGCCACGGCACTCTACCCAGGGGGACAGCTTGAGGCTCTGTCTCAAAAAAAAAAAAAAAAAAAAAAAGAGAACCAATCCAAATGGAGAAGACTGAAGAGACCTGGCAACTAAATACACCAAATATCCCAGATTGGCTTCTGGACAAGAAAGGAAAAGTTAATGTTGGAAAACATGGAGTGAAGTCTACGGATCAGTTAACTTATTTTATTGGTGGAGATTTCCTGCTTTAGATGTTTATATTGGAGCTTTGTAGAGAAATATCCTTGCATCAGGGATATGCACACGCAGGTATTTACCACTGATGAAACATTCTGTCTGCAATCTGCTCTTAAGTAGCTCAGAAAAAAAAAATACTGATTATCTATAAAATCTTGATTTCTACCAGATACACTTTCAGAGAAATCAAACCCATTTCATGATTAAACAAACAAAGTCAGAAGACCACTTTTTTGAGAGGACATAAATACGTGTCTGGCTTTGTACTAATGACTTTCCTCCAGCATTGCTCTTCTTTTTTTTTTTAGATGATTTTTTTTTTTTATTGTTTGGGATTTATTGAGGGTACAAAAAATTAGGTTATACTGATTGTATTTGTTAGGTAAAGCCCCTCTTATATTTATGTCCTGCCCCCAAGAGATGTGTGTGCCATACACTATGACCCCCCTGACCCCACTCCCTTGTTCCCTCTCCCTGCTTTCTCATTCTCCCACCCCCCACTTTGTATTAGTTCATCTACTGCCTTCATATTAGAATTGAGTACATTGGATTCTTGCTTCTCCATTCTTGTGATGCTTTACTAAGAAAAATGTGTTCCAATTCCATCCAGGTTAATATATAAGATATAAAATCTCCATCTTTTGTAATGGCTAAATAGACTCCATGGTATACATGTATCACAGCTTGTTAATACATCCCTAGAGTACTACTGTTTTTTCCAATGACCCTTCTCAAGTGACTGAGCCTGAGGCTTCTTGAGGAGAACAATGAACCCTTGCTCTATCACCCCTCCCAACTCTGTAACATTCCTATAGATAAAGCATCTCTGTATTTCATTTCATTTTATTAACAATATTTATTGAGCACCTATATTGCATTAGTGTTCCAGGTACTGACTTTAAAATTGAGAGCAAAACAGATATATTTCTTGTTCTCATGGAGTTTATATTTGGGGTTGTAAAAAAAAAAGCATACTTTTATGTTTTGAGTTTTAGATTATGTCATATAGTAACAAATGGCATGAAGAAAAAGGCAGCAGAATGTGGGAAGGGGCCTATTTTACATGAGATATTATTTTCTGTCAGGGTTAGATGCTCTAACTGAGGTGACTTTTGAACAGAATCTTGCAAGTGGATATTTTGCCAACTAGTTCCACCAGGAAGTGGGAACCATAATTGTAAGCACAATCTGAGGCGAGATTGCATGTGATGTGCTGAAGAACAGCAAGGAAACCCTAAGGATGGAGATGAGTGAGAGAAACAGAGACTGAAGGAGATGAGAAGAGAGACGTGGGGAGGAAGTTGTGTCCGGCCTTGAAGTCTGAGGTAAGGACGCTTGGATGTTATTCTGAATGAGAGGGGAAACCTTGGAATATTTGGGGGCAAGGAAATATACATTGTCAGATGTGTTTTAAAAGGTTTATTCTGACTATCAAGGCAAATATAGAAGAAAACAGTAGGGAGCTAGAATGGGAGCCTTCTGTAGTTTAGGAAACAGGGGGTAATGTCTTGTGCCAGGAAGGTTGCAATGGGCAGTGAACAAGGTGAGAAGTTGGATGCTTAATAGATTTCGGAGAAGTATACACAGTGTTCTCTGGTGTGTTTCATGTAGAATATGAAAGAAAGGCATCTAGGAGGACAGCTGTTCTGTGAAAGGGTCATATAAGCAAAGTGGTCCCCAAATGTCAAAGGAGCTGAGGGACCAAAGAATGAGGCAGACAAATCCAGTATGGCAGTGATGAGTGGTTTATTTGAGGAACTTATGGACAGAAGCATGGTCTTGGGCAGCCACAAACAGGCAGATCTCTGAATCGCAACCCTCCAGACTCAGGGCTTACATTTGTGGAAGAAGTATACATGCTGGAGGAGTATGTACACATAGCAGAGAGAATGCTGCAGGTGTCACAGCTTATGAGGTATGCAACAGCAAGGAAAGGTGAAACGTAGGGTAAATAGGTGTTGCTACATAAAGAATAATACATTACATTAACTAGACATCTTGGAGGCATTTCTAGACTCAGTCAGAAGTCACGTGGTGGATTAGCATCTAAAACAGAGTCACTCTTGTTGCCATACTATAGTCTGGAGCCTAAGCATCTGGCCAAATGGAGAAATGGTCATTTTCTGTGATGAGAAAGCTTGAAGGAGGAACTAATTGGAATATGGTTCAAGAGTTTGGGGAGGTTCTACTCAAAATGGCAATTTCATGTAAATTGACTCATAATCTTAGGAGGGAGATACTGTATCAAAGCATACAAAGGCTTTATATGTTAATGACATATAAGATTGCCAAGTTGCTTTCCCAAAGGTTGGCCTAAATAGGCACCAAAGCCAAGTGAGCTCCCTAAAATAGTCTTTTGAAATATCCCAGAAGATGGCTTAGTGGTGAATTCTGGCTTATGGAGGGTCCTCCACCAGCCAAGCAGCCCAGGCAAGGATGAATTGGTAGGTTTCCACTCTACTGGGGGTCTCTGGTGTAGGGAGATTTTATTTGGTCAAGAGTAGAGGCAGATTTGACTTAAATACATAGCAACATGTATGTGTCAGAGTCAGAAATAGCAAAGAATGGCGGTGCCCACTTCTGAGATCAAACTGGACTTTTCCTTAAAAAGTTCACAACCTTGGTTCAGCGCCTGTGGCTCAAGTGGCTAAGGCCCCAGCCACATACACCTAAGTTGGTGGGTTCAAATCCAGCCCGGGCCTGCCAAAACAACAATGATGGCTGCAACCAAAAAATAGCTGGGTGTTGTGGCGGGCCCCTTTGGTCCCAGCTACTTGGGAGGCTGAGGCAGGAGATTCATTTGACCCCAGGAGTTGGAGGTTGCTGTGAGATGTGATGCCATAGCACTCTACCCAGGGAGACAGCTTGAGGCTCTGTCTCAAAAAAAAAAAAAAAAAGAAAGAAGCTCTCAACCTTGACACTGCTTTTGCTTCTTGTTAATGTGCACATAATATTTCAAACATCAGGGGTGTCCAACCTGCCTGAGAGCCTTATGCTGATTTTGTGAAGCTGTTCTTTGCTTATTTGTGGTGTCAGATATCACAATAAGTATGCGGGGACTTTTTTTTCTTTTTTCTTTTTTTGCTAATCAGTTTTCCTTAGTGTTTGTATGTATAATGTGTGCATCAAGGCATCTTTTATTCTTCCAATGTGAGAAAGAAGAAAAAAAAAGGTTGGACACCCCTTTATCTAAAGGAATTCTACCTTAGACTTTCAAAATATAAATTATAACATTTGAAAACACAATTCCTCATGTACATACATATTTTAAAGGTTTAATAAAAGTTTTATGCAGAGAAGATTCAACATAGAGGGTTTGATCCCTATTATATTTTCATGTTAAATTGATTGATTGGATGAGTACAATTTTTCCATTGATACCTGTTCAGTTCTTCAGTAAATTGATTGGGTACATTTTTTACATTGATACCTGTTCAGTTCTGTTTATGACTAAAAGGGGAGAACATCCTTCAAAATATATTCCACTTAATTACAAACGGGGAAAAAATGTTCAAAATATAATAGGGGATTCCCATTACCTTGCATATAAAGGCCGGCATTATTTTTTAAGTTGATTTCCTATGGAGTAACATACTGTGATATTTAGTTTCCTATGTTCTGTTCTCTTTTCGGTCTTCTCTATTTGTCTGATGGGTAAGTACAATGTTGTCCCAGAAGAATGGGAGCTTTGATGCCAGACAACCCAGGATTAGAATCTCAGGTGCTAAACTCTGCTGAGCTATAATATTCTCTTTAAAACTGGAGAAGTATGGAGAATCCTTAAAGAGTTAAATGTAGACATCCCATTTGATCCTGCCATTCCATTATTATGTATTATGTAAATTATTATACCATAAAGACATTTGCACTAGAATATTTGTTGCAGCTCAAGTCACGATTGCCAAGATGTGAAAGCAAGTCAAGTGCCCATCAACCCATGAAGGGATCAAGAAACTGTGATATATGTTATATATATACCATGGAATACTAGTCAGCCATACAAAGATGTTGACTTTACATCTTTTGTATTTACCTGGATGGAGTTGCAACACATTCTTCTTAGTAAGGTCTCTCAAGATGGAAAGACAAGCATCCAATGTACTCAATACTAATATGAAACCAATAGGAAAACAACTCTATGCCCATATGAGAGAATAACACAGGTATATTTGAGTCGGGGCAGGAAGGAAAGGGGAAAGGGAAGGGGGATTGCTAAACTCTCACCTGATGGACACATTGTGGGGGTGTACAGCACACCCCCTGGATGAAGGGCTCAACTACTACTTAAACTTTACCTTAGAAACCCAAACAATGTAATCCAATCATTTGTACCTTCATATTAATCTGAATTTAAAAAATTCTATGAGTTAAAGAAAAACAAAACAAAAAACTGGAGGCTGGGTGCCGTGGAGGTTCCCACCTATAAGCCCAGCACTTTGGAAGGCTGAAGCAGGAATATTGTATAAGCCTAGAAGTTTAAATCTCCAGTGGGCTAGGAGCCATTGTATTCCAGCCTGGGGGACAGACCCAGACCTGGTCTCAAACAAAAAGAAAAGACAAAACTGGAATGATTACATCTCCTTCCTGGACTATTGGAAGATTCTGAAGGACATAGATACTTCACAATTAGAAGAGGAAGAGAGACTCCAAGGAGGGGTCAAGACAAAAAGAGTCTAAAAATTGTAATGTCCCTAAAATCTAAAGGGAGCTAATGTATCTGTTTGTTGATATGTTTATATGGTTGCCTTCTCTGTAGTAGGTCCTTTGCTGATGCTCAGAGGAATAAGACAGGGCTCCATCCATCAAGGAACATAGAATCCAGTTTTAGAGATAGATATGAATTTCAAAGGCAGAGTGTTATAATTTTTAAAACATAGAAGAATTCAGCCAGAGTAACAATTTGATGTAGAAATGAATAAGTGTAGGGATGTTCGAGCCAGGTGATTCTGCATCACAATTAGTCCAGACAGCCTTACACAGGACTAAGCTCGCAGAGATTGTCCAGGAAAGATGCCCCACTCTTGGTTATGTTCTAGGCTTCTGCTTCAGTGTCTGGCCCATAAGAGCCATCAATAAACGTGTTGAATGTAATGAAGAGCTGCAATTTTTGAGCACTTAAGGTATATGCAGGTACTTTTTTTGTTTGTTTTAGCGCTTTACATAGACAGTCTTATTTCATTCTCAGGATGATCTCACATGTTCATTGCACAAATTTGTAAAGGAGTGGAGTAACTTGCCTGAGGTCCTGAAGCTAGCAGGTGTAAGTGGCGGTTTCATTTCTGGGAGTCTGGCTCCGGCTGTGGTCTTAAGGGCAAAGCTACGGGCACTGGCAGTCTGTTCGTCTTAGATACTTACCATTTTGTGCGTCTTGACTGATTTAGAACTCCGTTTCTTTTGCCTTTGCCTAATTCCTTTGTTCTCCAGCTCTCATCTGTCCCTTTGCCTCATTTTTGTTTTCATGATCATCTTTTCTTGCCCTGGGTGGCGAGCTGCATTGCTTCCTTGAGGCCGGGTACTAGCCATACCGGGAAGGTATGAGAACTCGCAGAGTCCAACAACCCCTGTGACTTCTGCGGCAGGTACTGCAGATAGAAATGGAAGTTCATGGAAAAGTTTTTATGGACCATGTGCGTGAAACTAATGATATTCATCTCTTTGCTCTTTGTCCCCTTACTCACTTCTCAAATTTCGGAACAATAGACTACTTTGCTCAAAATAACCGTTTTTCTTTTTTTTCTTTTTTACTCCTTTGTATTATCAAGTGACTTCTTTTTATTTCAGTCTTTGATAGAATTTTGACATTTAATTTGGGCTTCTTTGCTTTCATCATAAACTCTTCCAAACAAGTTTCTGTCATAAAATGTTTTGAGGGGCTCAGGAGGAAAGTCAGCTTAGAAAAACTCATTTGGGACTTGAGCCAAAACCAACAGAAAACTCTTCACCATGGTACACCTGTTTTCTTTTTCATTTTTCCTCTGATTTCTTCACATACTAAATCATTATTTTTCCTTGAGTACATTTTCAAATCTGGCTCTTACTGCTGCCCCTATTCTTATTAAGGTCATTTGTCCTTTTTCACCAGAAAGCTGGAACAGGGAAGATAAAATCGACAAGCCAAGACATTCCGAGTACTGCACACTGACCAGGACAGCTGTTAGACCTAAGCATTTTTAAATTATAATTTGTCAGAATACCAAAAGGAAGAGAATGTGCCCTTTCTATTTGGCTGTTTAGAAGGATGGTTTGGTAGTTTCCCTTTACAATGAAGCCATTACCACAGGGCTGATGAAAAACAGTCTTGCACAACAAAAGGAGACAGCCTTAGGCCTGGAGAGCACAGGTGTCAGAGTTTTAATCCCAGCTCAGGGCCTGATTTGCTATTTAGGTCAAGGCGGCAGCATGACTAATTTTGTCACTTATTTTGTCATGCTTCACTATTGATGCTAATTCCTAAACATCCATTGAGCTATAATGACACAGAGTTGGTCACGAGACTACAGCACTAACATGTTACCACTGACTGATTAACCACTTAGTAAAGGCAGTGGGAGGGAGTGGGGAGGGAGGTTATAAAACAGCATTCATTAATTATTTCCCATAAGCCAGGCCCAGTGTCAGTTTTCATAGAAGTTATCTACATTGAATCTTTGCCACAGGGCTACAAATGCCTACTGTGAAAGTTCAGAGCAGACCCTTCCTGGTCCTGTTTGTCCTCAGTAAAATGAAGATGTTGAAATTGGTCATGTCTGCAGACCTTTCTGACTCTAACCTTCTTTGGATGGAGTAATTCTTTTAACGAAGTAATTTATATTTCCACTTCTGTTATTAGGCTTGATTTTGTTAGGGTCTTCACATGGACCTGGAGAACTTACTTAGAATTTCTGGTTGAGGAAACTAGCCATTCTATACTCTTAATAGAAGAGCTGGCTCTCTCTCTCTCCCCTGCCCCCCATCTTTCTGGAAAAGCTTTCCTATTTGAGCACGTTAACAGTTAACAATGAAACTACAAGAAAGATGTGTGGCCAGTCAGCTCGTCCAGTTCCATCATGGAGTGCATTGGGGTGACAAAAGTTAAGGATGATTCCCTTCACACCCATTATTATTATCTTTACATTATCAAAGATGGCGCTACTGTGCTGATCAGTTATCCTTTGTGAGGTGAACTTCACAGCGGCCTCTCCAGGAAATCCTTCTGTGTTTCTCCAGCAGGTTCACTTCCCCACTCCCTTTTGACTATTTCATACCTTCCTTTTCATCATGTCTTCCCCACACTCCTTATAAATGTTCCTACTCTGTCTCTGATATCAGAACAAATTTTATTTGGAAAAGAAAAACTTCAAAATCAAATTTCCCATCTACCCACTACCTGATCCCAAAGTGAAGCTACTTTTACATTGATTTGTTCTTCCTTGTTGTTTAAGTGGGGAAGAGGACCTCCGGACTCGGAAGGCCAACTCTTCTGCTTTCATTCAGAATCCTGCCCCCTCTGGCCTTCTCAGGTGTCCTCTCCCTCTCCCCTATCAGTGAGCACTTCCTTTCAACTGGAGCCTTCCCATCAGCACACACACATGCTCCTACCTCTCCTAAAAGGAAACTTTCCTCCCTGTCCCCCAAGATATAACCTCATTTCTTCCCCTTTTTATAGCAAAAATTTTCAAAATATTGGTTATAGAAATTACCAGTCTCTTCTGTCCTTCACCTACTATATTCTGGCTCCTGCCCAGATCACTCACTGAAACTTCTATAGTCACCAGTGACCACTAACTTGCTAAATCCAATAGAAACATTTCCTTTCTGGAATGTTCTTGCCCTCACCCTTCACAGGGCTAATCCCGCTTCCCTTGCTTTAAATGATGCCTTCACAGAGATACTTCCCCTGCTCCCCACTCCCGAATAAATCTCCCTTCAACTGTTGTATTTCACACCTCGTCTTTGTTTCTCTTACAGCATTTAATTACAGCATGCAATTATTTTGTCTATATACCTGTTTATTTGCTTTTTATTCTCTGTGGCGCTTAAATAGTGCTTATTGAAATCAGGGTTCAGAATTCTAGGTTCAAGGCTTAATGCAGATTGGCTCATAATAAACCTCTATTACTATTTTAAATTGATTAGCAAAAGTTTCTGAGGAAAAAGCAAAGTATGTGGGAGACCAAAAATCCTTAGCATATTGTATATACTGATACATAAGTTTCTTTCTTCTTATGGGAACTCCAACTCCAATTTTACTAGGTAAGACTGTGATCTGTAATTTGATGCATTTGCTCAAAAGCCATTATTCCAGAAATGTAATTCCTATCCTCCAAGCACCTATCAGATCTATTTGCCAGCAACTGTGCCACATTGATAGAGAGTGTATTTGATTGAAGTGGTCTATAACTGGCGGTTGTCTCTATCCATTGCTTTGGGGTCAGGTTCCCAGTGATTCTTTGCTTTTGAGGAACCTCGTCCAGTTATTTGAGAGTGAGCATGAACTCTGTGCTGGAGAATTCCCTGGAAATCAGACTTCTTGACTGATGAGCTCAATTTGCTATTTGATGTTTATTAATGATTTTAGAAACATAAATGCTCTTAGACACCAGAACATTTAGGACAGAGATTATTTCTTTCCTCAGTGAGAAAAGATAAAGATTAACTAATTCTAAATATGTTTTTTTCTTGGAGAAAATTTAAGAAAAGAATACTTACGTCTCAGGACTAAGGACTTCCACTAATAATTTCTACATGGTATTCCTAAATACTAGACTTAAGTGTTATGAATGTGAGGACTCTTAACTATATTTCCTAAGACTTAGGAAGGGTTGGCACGTAATAGGTTCTCAACAACTCTATTAAGGAGGAAGGAAGAAAGGAAGGAAGGAAAGACAACCAAGCCAGTTAAATGAATCAAGTCAACCCCAGTTACAAAAATTATGACTTCAGCTAATCATGTAAATTTGAAAATAGAATATTTACATCTGTGGGACAGATTGTTTAGGCAAAAGAACTGCACAGGCTCTGGTCTGAATTTCATATCCAGAAATTTCCCAAATGACTGAAATATAATACTGGTCATTTAAGACGCGAACTTCACATTTGCATTTCACCTATTCCAGAAAAATAATTGGTTATAGTTTTATAAAATAAAACATAATAGAAAGTAGGTCAGCTAAAGTAAGGAAGAAAACTAAATCAACTAAAAGGAGTGGAAATAAAAATGTGGCTAGCACATGAATATATTACTTATTACTCTTAAAAGATTAATTTGGTCAGAGTTTCATAATAAGATATAGAAGACAATATATTGAAATAAGAAGGCTTTTTAAATAAAAGAACAAAGACAATTTATCTATAGAGATGTATTTTTTCTTATAACTGATTTCATTGTTATTTACAACATTGTGATTATTATTGCTACATGATAATCAATGTCTCTAAACCTTTTTTTTGTAGAGATAGAGTCTCACTTTGTTGCCCTTGGTAGAGTGCAGTGGCGTCACACAGCTCACAGCAACCTTCAACTCCTGGGCTTAAGCGATTCTCTTGCCTCAGCCTCCCGAGTAGCTGGGACTACAGGCGCCCACCACAATGCCCGGCTATTTTTTGGTTGCAGTTTGGCCAGGGCCGTGTTTGAACCCTCCACCCTTGGTATATGGGGCTAGCGCCCTACTCACTGAGCCATAGGCGCTGCCCTCTAAACTTTATTTTTTTTCAAAAAGCACATCTATGTTCACATAGGCATTTCTACACTGAGTCTTTATAAAATCAAAGAAGTAAATTGAAACATAATGCAATAGAGGCACTTCCGTGAAGCTTATAAAATGGAGATAATAAGGGTATCGGCAAAACAGAAAGGCTAAAGTTCCCTACTATAAAGTGAATAGGACAGTGACCGCCTCAGAGCGAGCACAAAGTAAATATTAGCCATTGCTACTACGACTTGCTACTATATTGCACCATGACATCTGCTTCTCAGGCATTACATGAGGACTCTAAATGTGTAATTATCTACAGTGGGAATTACTCCTATGCTGGTAAAGCCAATATTATAGTTCACAAGGATCCACTTCTAGATACTCATCAGAAGAAAATAGAAATATATCATCATATGTACATATATATGCGTGTGTGTGTGTGTATGCATATCTATTTCTCTAGCTAGCTATAGATCTTGGGGATTTATTTATATAAATTCAGATATAGGTTTATGACCAGACTAGATGAGAGTATAAAATCTGAGTTGTTTTCACATTTCAAGTAACTTCACCCTTAATTCTCAACTCTCAGTCCATATCCTGAGATTTACTGGTGATGATAGTTGTCAGACGGAGAACAATCAGAGCACTCCATTTATCTCCAGATCTCAAATTTAGGAATAAGTTAATATTCTGAGGCCAGGCTACATATTAAAATCACCTGGGATGGTTTTTGTCTCGTTGTTTTTCTTGTATAATACCTGTAGTGATTTGAGTTCAGAATCAGAGAGCCTGAGATGGGGCTCTGATAATGGTAATCTTAAAAGAAACTCAGATACTTCTAATGTGTGGCTAGGTTGAGAATCATTTGGATAAATGGAGAAAAAAATGAACAAGAAGATTTTTGGGTTTTTGAGACAGAGTCTGACACTGTTGCCGCAGGCTAGAATGCTGTGGCATCAGCTGAGCTCACACATCTCAAACCCTTGGGTTCAGGTGATGCTCCTGCCTCAGCTGGATACTAACTGTAATGCCTCAGTTCTCATACTAGTCAGTGTTCATAATCGACTACATAATTTCCTGAACTCAGCAAATAAGATGCTGTATAATTTAAATAGTTACAAAATATCATCCAGATGACAAAAAGAAAAACAATGTCCTATGAATAAATACAAATGGTGTTAGAAATATTGTCATTTAACATGAATAAGTTTAATAAAAAACTAAGCAAAATGCAGAATACAATGAAGCCTCGCTTAAAATATGAAGCAGGAAGTAAAGAAACACAGCTATTATAAAGACAAAGGTTTTGAAAAGGAACTCATGCTCTATGTCTAAACTATACATAGAGCACTTACATTTAACAGAAACAAGTATGAGGGTGCATGCACCTCTCCTCTACATGGGAGCAGGGAGTGGACGGTGAGGTAACACTGGCAAGTGTGGGAAAGAGGGCAGAACAGAATAGCACGAGCAGCAACAGGTGTGGGGCCTCTGGTGGGGAGTGAAGACACAAATGTGGGTACTACGTCGCTGGCAGGAAGCAGCAGAGAAAAGAGCCAGTGGTGAACATGGTGCTGTGGGAAGGAAGGAAATGATGGCCAGTATGCAGGGTGGAGGGCAGGAGGTTCTGGGGCAGCAGAGGAGGCAATAGTCGGACACAATGGTGATAGTAAACCTGAACTTTAATACAAGAATACTCAGATGACTATTTGTTGTTGTTGTTGTTGTTGTTGTTTTTTATTAAACCATAAACACATAAACATGTATACATTAATGCATTTATGAGGTACAATGTGCTGATTTCATACAGAATTAGGAATGCTTACATCACACTGGTTAATATATACCTCATCTCGTTTACTTAATTATTGTGTTAAGACATTTATACTCTATACTACTAGATCCAACATGTACCCTTGCATTATGCACTATAGGAGTGATCCCAGCATTCACCCTCTCTTGGTCTGACTGTCCCCCTCCTCTCCCATTTCCCTCCTCCTCCCTCCTTCATCTTGGGCCATAGTTGTGGTCTATTCTTCATATGAAGGTGTGAATGATTGTAAATTGGTTTCATAATAGTACTGAGTACATTGGATCTTTTTTCTTCCATTCTTGAGATACTTTACTAAGTAGGATATGTTCCAGCTCTATCCGTGTAAATGTAAAAGAGGTAAAGTCCCCATCTTTTTTAAGGCTACATAATATTCAATGGTATACATATACTACAATTTATGAATCCATTCATGGGTCACTGGGCACTTGGGCTTCTTCCATGACTTAACTATTATGAATTGAGCTGCAATGAACAATCTGGTACAAATATCTTTGTTATAAAATGATTTTTGGTCTTTTGGATATACACCTAGTAGTGGAATTGCAGGATCAAATGGCAGGTCTATTTTTAGATCCCTGCGTATTCTCCATACATCTTTCCAAAAGGGACGTATTAGCTTGCACTCCCACCAGCAGTGCAGAAGTATCCCTTTTCTCCACATCCATGCCAACATCTGTAGTTTTGGGATTTTGTTATGTGAGCCATTCTTACAAAGGATTTAGAGGATATCGCAAAGTGGTTTTGATTTGCATTTCTCTGATGATTAAAGATGATGAGCATTTTTTCATGTCTCTATAGGCCATGTCCCTGTCTTCTTCAGAGATGCTTCTGTTCAAGTCCCTTGCACACAATGAAATGAGATTACTTGTTCTTTTCTTATTAATAAGTTTGAGTTCTCTGTAGATTCTGGTTATCAAACTTCTGTCAGAAACATAACCTGCAAATATCCTCTCCCATGCTTAGGGCTGTCTGCTTGCTTTACTTACTGTATTCTTGGCTGTGTGGAAGCTTTTTAGTTTGATCACATCCCAGTAATGTATTTTTGGTGTTGCTTCAGTTGCCCAGGGGATCCTCCTCATAAAGTATTCTCCCAAGCCAATTTCTTCAAGTGTTTCTCCTTGAAGAAACTATAAAGACTGTCTCCAAGAATCTTTATGGTTTCATGTCTTATTTTAAAATCTTTTTATCCAGTGAGAGTCAATTTTTGTAAATAGTGAAAGGTGTGGGTCCAGTTTCAGTCTTCTACAAGTCGCCAGCCAATTCTTCCAGGACCATTTGTAAAATAGGGAATCTTTCCCCAAATTTATATTTTTAATAGGCTTATCAAAGATCAAATGATGATAAGTGTCTGGCTTCATCTCTTGGTTCTTAATTCTGTTCCATACATCTTCCTCTCTATTTTTTTGTGCCAATATCATGCTGTTTTGATCACTATAGACTTATAGTATAGTTTGAAGTCTGGTAGTGTGATTTCTCCTGATTTGTGCTTCTTTCTAAGTAATGTCTTGGCTATTCAAGGTTTTTTCTGGTTCCATATAAAATGAAGTGCTATTTTTTTCTAGATCTTTAAAGTATGGTGGTGGCGCTTTGATAGAGATTGCATTAAATTTGTAAATTGCTTTGGGTAATATGGACATTTTAACAATGCTGATTCTTCCTAGCCATGAACATGGTATATTTTTCCATTTGTTAACATCTTTAGCTATTTCTTTTCTCAGAGTTTCATAATTCTCTTTATAGAGATCTTTCACATCCTTTGTTAGGTAAATTCCCAAATATTTCATTTTCTTTGACACAACTATAAAGGGAATAGAGTCCTTGACTATTATTGGTATATATAAAAGCTACTGATTTGTGAGTATTGATTTTGTATCCTGAGATGCTACTGTATTCCTTGATTACTTCTAAGAGTTTTGTGGTTGAGTGCCTGAGGTTTACCAGGTATACAATAATATCATATGCGAAGAGTGAAAGTTTGATCTCTTCTGACCCTATTTGTATACCCTTGATCACTTTCTCTTGCCTGATTGCAATGGCTAAGACTTCCAATACAATGTTAAAAAGCATTGGAGACAATGGGCAACCTTGCCTGGTTCCTGATCTGAGTGGAAATGTTTTCAATTTTACTCCATTCAATATGATATTGGCTGTGGGTTTGCTGTAGATGGCCCATATCAGTTTAAGAAAAGTTCCTTCTCTACCTATTTTCTTAAGTGTTCTGATCAAGAAAGGATGCTGAATATTGTCAAAAGCTTTTTCTGCATCTATTGAGAGAATCATATGGTCTTTGTTTTTTATTTTGTTTATGTGGTGTATTATATTTATAGATTTATGTATATTGAACCAACCTTGAGACCCTGGGATAAAACCTACTTAGTCATGGTGTGTAATTCATTTGATGTGTTGCTGAATTCTTTTTGTTAGGATCTTATTGAATATTTTGGCATCTATGTTCAATAAAGATATTGGCCTATAGTTTTCTTTTTTTTGTTGGGTCTTTTCCTGGTTTGGGGATCAGGGTATTTGCTTCATAGAATGTGTTGGGAAGTATTCCTTCTTTTTCAATATTTTGGAAAAGGTAATATAGTTACTAGTTCCTCTTTAAAGGTTTGGTAGAATTCTGATGTGAAGCCATCTGACCCTGGACTCTTCTTTTTTGGGAGATTTTGTATAGTTGATTCTGTTTCAGTACTTGATATAGGTCTGTTCAGCATTTTCAATTCTTTCTGATTAAGTGTAGGAAGTTGGTGTGCTTCCAAGTATTGGTCAATTTCTTTCAGATTGTCATATTTCTGAGAATAAAGTTTCTTATAGTATTCATTAAGGATTTTTTTGAATTTCTGAGGTGTCTGTTGTTATTTCATCTTTGTCATTTCTGATTGATGATACTATGGACTTTAATTTTCTATTTTTCATTAGGTTGGCCAAAGGTTTATCAATTTTGTTGAATTTTTCAAAAAACCAACTTTTTGATTCATTGATTTTTTGAATAATTCTTTTGCTTTTGATGTCATTTAATTCTGCTCTAATTTTAGTTATTTCTTTTCTTCTTCTGGGCTTGGGGTTGGAATGGTTTTCCTTTTCCAGGTGCTTAAAATGTCTCATTAAGTTATTGACTTCCTTTCTTTCCATTCTTTTGAGGAAGGATTGCATTGCCATAAATTTCCCTCTTAGGACTAGTTTTGCACTATCCCACAGGTTCTGATAATTCATATCTTCATTACTGTTTTGTTCCAAAAATTTGGTAATTTCCTTCTTAATCTCATCTATGACCCAGCTATTATTCAGGATAAGGTTATTTAGTTTCCTTGTGTTTGTTATCTTCAATCAACTTTTATTGTGTGATTATCTGAGAAAATACAAGAAATAATTTCTGTACTTTTAAATTTGCTGAGGTTAGACTTGTGACCTAAGATGTGATCAGTTTTGGAGTATATTTCATAGGCTGATGAGAAGAATGTGTATTCAGTTTTGTTAGGAAGAAATGTTCTGTAGATGTCTGTTAAATTTAATTGTTGTATGGTGAAGTTTAAGTCCAAAATTTCTTTGTTTAGGTTCTTATTGGAGGATCTATCCAACACTGCCAAAGGGGTGTTAAAATCTCCAACCATTATGGTGCTGGAAGATATTAAATTGCTC
>NW_003852436.1:1988426-1992245 GCF_000181295.1 Otolemur garnettii
ATGATTTTCTTACATCTGACTGCTTGCAGGATTTTCTCCTTCATATTATCTTTGGCGAAGTTAATTACAATGTGTCTAGAAGATGCTTTATTTGGGTTGAGTCATGCTGGGGTTCTGAAACTGTCTGCTATCTGAATTTCAGTATCTCTTGCCATGCTTGGGAACTTCTCCTCAATTATTTCTTGGAGTAGAGTATCTGGGTCTTTCAGACTATCCTCTTCTCCTTCAAGGATTCCTATGAGGAGAATGTTTGCTCTGTTGCAGTGGTCCCACAATTCTCTAAGGGAATTATCCATTTTTGCTTTCCACTTCTCTTCCTTTTTGAGCATTTGGGAGCATATAAAAGCTTTGTCTTTAATGTTAGAGATCCTTTCTTCTGCCTGCTCAATTCTGTTACTGATGGATTCTATTGTATTACTCAGATCTTTGAGGGCTGCAAGTTCTTGCCTCAAAGTGTCAAAATCTTTGGTGATTTTGTCTTTAAATTCATTGAATTCTTGAGACAACTTTTTAATTACTCCTTGAATTTCTAATTCCATCTTTGCCTCCATTCTGTTAATACTATTTGCAATCCAAATTCAGAATTTGATTTATGACATCTCAGCCATTTGTTTATGAATAAGATCTGCTCTTGTGTCTCCTTTGTCATTCCTTGGGGGAGTTGATCTACTCTGATTGTTCATGTTGCCAGAGTTTTTCTGCTGATTCTGCACCATGATTATTTTTCCCTGTTTGGCTAGAGAAGCTGGCAAGGTGAAATTGAATTGGGGGCTCCTGGAATTGTGGTTAACCAGCTATTTACCAAGGAACTGGGGCTGATGATTGCAGCTTTTCCCTTGGAGCTTTACAAAGATCCCATTCAGAACTACTACCTGAAACTCTGGGCACCTACTTGGTCTGGTGGGGCTAGATAGCGCTGACCAGTATTTAGCTAGTCTCTGTCCAATCCTAGTGAATCAGTGGCTTTGGGATGAAATTTCACTGTGGAGATATATAAGCAACTAAGACATTCCCCCCCACACACACACACACATAGGTGACAACTGGAAGGGGAGAATCCTACACTCCCACAACAACACAATGAGGGTACAACCTTGGTGGGTCCCTGGGTGATAGGCCCAGGTCAAGAGTTCCAAACCAATTGTCCTGGTCAACACAAACACCGATAAGGTGTGAGAGTTCAAAAGGTCTTCAGCATCTAGACAGTGGGGGTCCACTGGAAGCTCAATTTGACCCCAGTGGGAGGGACTATGGAGCTGCCACCACTGTCAGGGGCAGTGCTGCCACTGTCGGGGTGGTGCTGCCAGTCTGGGGTACTGGTGTGGGCAGGTCACAGGAGCCAGTGGGGAGCTGGAGGGCATTGCCACAGACTGCAAGGGTCACATGAACTGGACAGGGAACTGGAGGGTGGAGCCACTGACCCCAGGTCTCATGCTGCAGGAGTGGAGTGGAGAACTGGAGGGCAGAGCCACCGAACCCTAGCCTAGGCCACAGGAGCCAGGTGGGAAGCTGAAGGGCAGAGTTTCCAGCCTTGGGGGCTTCAGGGATGGCAGGAGCCAGGCAGGAGTTGCCAGCTGCAGGCAGCGGATCTCAGGAGCCAGGCTGGGAGTTGAGGGGTGGTGTTGCTGTCCCAGGGTTGCTGGTCTCTGAAGCTGGGTGGGGAGCCAAGCCACCCAGTGCAAGTGCCAAGCATGGGAGCTGGTGAGCCACGGTCCTCAGTGGTCAGTAGAGCAGGACCTGAGCTATGTTTTATCCAACATGGGGCAAGTCTCCCTCCCCTTGTGACTCCCCACCTCTATTAAAGTTATTGTTTCAGTGCAACTGTCCCACAGCTCATGAAGTGCCCTGCCCTAGCAAAAATCTGCCAAATGCTCCAGATTTTGCAGGGGGTAGTTTTCCAGACTGCAAGGAGAAGGGGGAGGGGTGGATTGGGAGTTCAGGAAGGTAGAGAGAATATTAGATCAACTTTTGGCCCAGGCAAGAGACTGCCTGGGCTTACAGCAGTATCTCTCCATGGAGGGAGCCCCAGCCCTCAGTGTTCTCTCCCCTTTGATGAAACAAAAGTTCCTCTGTTCTCCACTGCCTCAAGCTGCTATCCTGGGGGTGAGGAGGGGAAAGATTCCTGTCCTCTTTAAGATGGGTTTTGTACCTGAAATTTGTTTCCTTGAAGTCTCAGCTTATTAATAGGGGTGATGCGAACCTATCAATCCTCTCTCTCAGCTCCGCTCCCAATCTTCTGCTTTAGTGGGTTATTTCTGGCTATTATTTCTCCCTCTGGATGGGAGCCTCTGTTGAAAGTTGGCTTCAGTTGGCCATGTTGCCTCCCTCCAGGATACATGTTTAATGAATCAGAAACAAGGTTGATTCTGTTGACCAAGGCGGATAACTTTTTAATTCATAGTCACATTATGTATTCATATAATAGAGCCTTTGATTCTATTTTTCCAGGAAGGAAAAATGTCATTAGGAGAAACATTCCTTATACAGATTGAAACCTTCTTCAACATTTTTCATTCCAACCCCTAAAAAAAGATTCACAAAAAGAATTATTGTTTGCTTAACTTGAGAAACATTCAGTATATTGTGAAAAGAATTTTAATTGCATTCTTTGGAAAAAAGAAGGTCAGCAGATAAGTATGATCACATACTATGAATCAACTATTCTTAAAGCATAGATTGGGCCATCTTCTTGTTTATGAAACTAGGCTTTCCCCAGGAATATTTAGGAATTCTATCCAACAACTTCTGTAATTATCAGCAATATATCTCACAGAAAAAGTTGTTAAGGACATAACTCAAAGGGGGGGAAAGTCAACATTTGTGATGAGATGACTACACTGTGTTACCTTTGCCAAATTACCACTGAATATTAGCCAAACTTTGGAGCACTCTCAGATATGAAGTCCACCAAATAACCCTCCTGAATCCATCTCGTGGGTCCTATGTTCTTCTCAAGGCAACTTCATTGTTTATACCAAAAGAACTATACAATGTGCAGGAGGTTTAAGGAATCAATAAGTAACACCCTTTTTCCACTCCCAAGATTAGAGCAAATTGAGAGAGAGACAGACTTGAGAAAAATAAAGGCAATATATTTTTATGGCAGCTAAAAGCTCTTTGGAGAATATGATTATATTTGTTATGGTTAAGTAATACTAGTTTGTCTAACTAATGGTAAACTCTCAGTAATTTAACACAACAAAAGTAAATTTATTGTTTATATGATGTCCAGTAACAATGATCTTAATTGGCAGGTGGCCTTCAACGTGGTCGTTCAGTGGACCTTCCATAATGTGGCTCTATCCTCCCTACAGTTTCAAGTTCTTCTGCTGAAGTCTCTGCCTCCCATCAACAGATGACATGGGAAGTTTGTTTTTCCATTCTTGTGATACTTCACTCAGGAAAATGGTTCCTAGTTCTATCTTGGTTTTTACAGAAGATAAATAGATCTCTATCTTCTTCAAAATGATATATGTGATGTGCCCAAAATATATCTTCTCAATTTTCCCCAATTTTAGGGTGCATTGTAATAATTAGCTTATTCGAATTTACTGATAAAAACTAACCTTAATAAATCTTTAAGATTCTTTAGCTGGGTCTGCTTGTGTTACTTTTGAAATATTATTTTGACATAGAGTGTGTGTGTGTGTACTTGTGTGTGTATACACACTTATATATTTATTTTTTTGAATTTTTCTGTGGGATAAAAGAAGATATAGGATGACTGTTCCCTCCTGTAGCCTGAGTGTGAACAAAATTAATTTTACATCATTACATCTGTTACCCTGGACCTAGAATATACTTACTTAAAAAAAAAAA
>NW_003852436.1:1993063-1994255 GCF_000181295.1 Otolemur garnettii
ATATATATATACATATAAATATATACCACAGTTTATTAATCCATTCATGAGTTGATAGGCTCTATCCTCCCTAGAGTTTCAAGGCCAAGCACTTGGGTTGCTTCCATGTCTTGGCCATTATGATGTGAGCTGCAATAAACATTTGAGTGCAAATGGCCTTGTGGTAAAATGATTTGCTTTCTTCTGGGTAGATACCTAGTAATAGGATTGGAAGATGAAATGGAAGGTCCACTTTTAGTTCTTTGAGAATTCTCCACACTTTATTCCATAGAGATTGTATTAGTTTGTAATTCCACCAGTGGCCAAAAGTGTTCCCTTTTCTTTACATCATGCCAGCATCCGCAGATTTGGGATTTTGTCATATGGGCTAATCTTTTTGGAGTTAGGTGGTGATATCTCAGGTGGTTTTGGTTTGCATTTCTCTGATGATTAGGGACCATGAGCATTTTTTCTTGTGTTTTTTAGCCATTTGTCTGTCATTTTCAGAGAAGTCTCTGTTCAAGTCTCTTGCTCACTTATAAGTGGGATTGTTTGCTCTTGTTGATTAATTTGAGTTCTGCATAGATTCTAGTTATCAGCTCTTTGTCAGAATCATAGCATGCAAATATCTTCTTTCATTCTGAGAACCTATCTGTATGCCTTAGTTGTTATACCCTTAGCTGTGCAGAAGCTTTTTAGCTTGATCATGTCCCATTTATTTATTTTTGGTGTATAGCAAGACTACTTTTTAAAATTTAGCCACATATGATGTGTGCACTTATAGCCCTCAGGAGCCTGAGGCAGGAGGATTGCTTTAGCCCAGAAGTTTGAGGTTTCAGTGAGCTATGATGACAACACCGCACCCTAGCCTGGCAGCAGACTGAGACCCTATCTAAAACAAAACAAAACAAAACAAAACAAAATGGCTTGGTGAGTTTCTTCTTTTCTTCTTGTGAGCTGTTGTTCTGCTTCTCCCATCTTCCCTATCCACTTCACTGTCCAGGATAAGGATCGAAGGGGATGAGGAGATTGGAAGAACAGGGCTTGCAGTGGGTATAGCCAACTATAGTGACATAGATGTCAAAGTGTGGTTCTCTTTTATGGCCACTGTGCTGGGTTCCTTGAGAACCCCACCACTGAGGCTCCTCTTCCTGCATTTTCCTCCTGCAGAGCTGATTCTACCAGCCTGTGGCTTTATTCTTTCTCCTTAGCC
>NW_003852436.1:1995842-1996881 GCF_000181295.1 Otolemur garnettii
CCTTCCCTCAGCTACTGGGACTATTGGTAGTTGGCTGCTCTCTGCTGAGTTCTTCTCTGGAAAGTGCTTCTGACTAAAGAGAGTCATCTCATTAAAGTTTCACATTTGTGGGGTGGTGGCTATCCAAAGATTGGCCATTGCCTCAATTCAGACATCTTTGAAGGGCTTTCCCAACTTCAGAGGTTCCTCAAAGAATCAACTGAGACATTTGTCAGGACTTCAATAGAGTTCAACTTCTTGCTCTATCTATCCTGCTTCATTCTTTCATTCTCACTGGTCCTCATCTAGACAGCACTGCCCAATAAATACACGAAAGAAAGAAAGAAAGAAAGAAAGAAAGAAAGAAAGAAAGAAAGAAAGAAATAAATAAATAAATAACCTCTATGGTGCTTCATGATTTGGTCCCGAACAACTTCCCTGCACCCCTCCCTGGGGGTACCTTTGACATCATCTCTGCTCACTCCCTTCCAGCCACATGGGTCTACTTGCTGTTCCCCAGAGATCCTATATTTGTTCTCATTCCAAGGCTTGTGCTAGAAAAGTTGTGCTTCAAGTTATCCTCGTGACTTACCTCTCCCTTTCAAGACTTTGGTTAAATCTTTGCTTCTGGGATCACTCTGCATAATCTGAGAAGATGGACACTCTTCCTCTTACGTGCCCTACTTCCTTTCCTACTCTTTTTTTCCCACCTGGTTCTCACTGAACAGGAATGTAAATTCTGGGGTCAGGGATCTTTATCTACATTCTTTATTTCTGTGACTCCAGCACCTGGATTAGTTCTGGAATATAGTACACATTCAATGAACAATTCTGAAATAAATGAACCAATCAGGTATATTAAATTATCTTGTATTTCATTTATAAATAGGTTTTGCTTTTTCTTGTTGTATGAGAAATATAAGATTAAATCTAGTTTTATGGTTGAACGTATTTAGGTAATAGTATTGTAAAAGTAATTTAAGGCAACACTGGGAGCTATAAGAATGTTTTTCTTTAAAAGAGGTTTACATGTTTATTGTACTTTATTCTTTGAAATACA
>NW_003852436.1:1997423-1998612 GCF_000181295.1 Otolemur garnettii
TAAAACAGTCACTCAGTTTTAACAATGGTTTTTAAATAATCTGTTAATCATTCTCAAGCAATTTGGGAAATTCTGCTGTGAATCATTAGAAATATATGAAGGTTTGAGCTGTGAAAATTTTCTGGGGAATTATATTGCACCACAGGGATTCATCAGCGGGTGAGACATTGCCAAGAGGCAATTCTCTTCAAAACTCTGTAGTGCTGCTTATGTCTCTGGAGGGTAGATTTAACACCCACACTGTGGAATTTTGTCCAGTCATAGAAAAAGAAAACATGAGCTTTCTTTTTTAAAATTATTAAGTTTTGAGATGAATTGAGCTAAATAATTAGTGTTGGGAGGAATGTTCCACCATGTTGAAAAAAACAAATATGGAATATTGAAATATTATTTTGGCACTGACATGAGTTTTTTACTTTAGTGTCATACATTGAAAATCACAAAGTGCCATCCATTTCTTTATGTTTATTATTTTATTTTTTATTTATTTGCATGAAAAAAGGTAAAATTTATTCATAGGAAGCATTGCCCTCAATTTCATTTTAGTGAATAATGGCTCTCCCTATGAATTATGCAATGAGATCATCTCAACCTTTTTGTTTACTATGTTAAATTCTGAGGCTTTAACTCTTAATTTTATCCTGCCCCAAAAGATGTTTGAAATATACTCTCTACTTCTGGGGGATAAAATTGGGGTGTGCAACCCATGTTTTGTTAGATAAACTTCACTTCATGTTTCACATATATGTGACATCTTATAATAAAAAGAATATTAAATTAACCTACAAAAACAATTATAAGCAGTGTTTTTTAATGGCCAAAAGCATATTCCCAGGAATCATTCCCAACCTCTTAATTATATACTTTGATTGCTCTGTATGTAATTTTGTTCTTCTCTCATCTCAAGGTAAGAAAGGTTTTTCATTCTTTCAAGTACTAAGAATATAGATAATCATTAAAGATGCTAAAGCACTTTCTGGAGAAGTTGGTGTGGAAGGAAGATTGATACAGAGTTAGTGCTGAGTTGTGTCCTCCTAAAACTCATATTTTGAAGGCCTAAACCCTAGTGTCTCAGATTCTTGACTGTATTTCAAAAAAGGGTCTTTGAAGAGGTAATTAAGTTAAAATGAGGTCCTCAGGGTGTGTCCTAATCTAATATGTCTGATTTCCATATAAAAGGAGGATACAC
>NW_003852436.1:2000308-2001877 GCF_000181295.1 Otolemur garnettii
TATTTTTCCAGGGAAATGAAAACTACACACATGTAGTATGTGCTCTATTTAATTAAAAACATTTGGGCATATACTGTAGATACTTTTTTAAAAGGAACCTATCAAGGTCCAGGCATTTCCAAGCCTCGAGGTTGCAGAGAGTGGCAATACCTTGTGTTGAATATTTAAGGATGCTTTCAGCTGCAAGTAACAGAATTTCTGACTAAAAATCGCTTGAAAACCAATTGACATAGGGTCTCACATAACAAGAACTATAGAGTTTGATAGAAAAATACCATGCTTAAAGCACTCAGGTGCTTCCCACCTTTGCTCTTAGGCTTCAGGGTGTCACTAATGTTTCCTCTTATGGTTTTAGATAGCTGCAGAAGTTTCCAGGTATCACATGCAAAAACAATAATATTCCTCATAAAAAATGTGGGAGTGTATCATGTCCTGTAACTCCTTTTTATCTAACAAGAAAAATTGCTCCTAGAATGTGCACTCAAACTGTTGATTTGGGTTGAGTCGTATAACCATGTCTAAATTCAGCCACTGAGAAAGAGAGTAGAATTATGATTAACTGAGCAACTAATGATTCACAGGAGATCAAACCTTAGAACAAAATGTAGAACTCTGCCAGTGAGGGAGAATTGGGGAGGAAGTGGCAACAAATGGTATCTGTCTCAGTGAATTTTCCATAGACAAAGGCAAATTTTATGTTAGGTTAGAACTTTATGATTCTTTTTTCTAGTCCATTTGGAGTTGACTTCATATTTTAGCTTTCAGAAGGCATGCTATTTCTCTTATTCTTGGGCCTGAACTACTTTGTTGCCTATTCCAACATTGATTCCATAGATCTTGGTTTTTATTGACATGTTTAAAAAACTCTTAAAAAGTTTACATCGTAACATCATATCACCACCCCCTATTTGCAATGTGCATTATAGTATAAAGACTGTTTCTACATACATTTTCACTGTTACTCAAAATTAACTTTGGTTTTGTAGAAAGACCAAAGTTTGGGTAAGTCAAAAAGTGTCTTGTCCAGAGTAAGCCAGCTTTTAGTTTAATTGAGTTTGCTTTATGGATTCTTCGCCCAGTGTTCTTTCATCATTCCCCTCCTAATGCTCAGACCTCTATACATATTTGGTAAGCAAATAGACTGACATTTAAAATCTGGAAAAGTGTGCATTTTTTGTAAACATTTCTGTAATCTTTTTTTCAGGAGAGGTTAAGCAAGTATAAAGCACTGTTACAGTCCAGCCACTAGAGGTCACTATGGTTTCACAAAAGAAGAGTCAGAAAGATCAGAAGCCTAACCTGCTTTTAAAAAGATTCCAAGAAAAATGATAATTGTAGCTGTTATTATAACATTTACTGAATTCCCAAGGCTTTGGGAGTTATTAAAACTATATAAAGCTGGTTCTTAGTGTATATAACATTGACATTTACCAAACATCCTGATGAACTGAAAAAGCCAAATTTTTCTATGACATTCTGTTTATTTTTTTTATTACCATTCCTTTTTACATATAAAGATGGCAGAATGGGTTTATTAGTAGATAAGTTTCCTTCCGTGTACCTTCCTTC
>NW_003852436.1:2002933-2008021 GCF_000181295.1 Otolemur garnettii
AGGAGTCCTAAGAAGGTCCAGAGTACAGGCAGCAGACACTCCTTTCTCTGACCGCTAATGGTGCTGTTTTCCTTAGTGCTGGTCCTAGTACAGTGGTATGTGGAGAAGCCTCCTTAAGTCTTTAGAATATTGAAACTTGGCCTGCCTTTCCATGCAGACTTTTTCACATGCCACCTCCAGCGCCCCAGCCTCTGTCTTGGTGAACTGCATTGACTTCAGGCAGTTTTTACTGGTGACTGACATGCATCTTCTGTGTCACTTTCTTAGATTCAGCTATGCGATCTTGCTGTGGCTACCACAGATTCCTGTCCCTCAGTCTTTACATCTGTGTGATAATAAACTTACCATACACGTAAAGTACCTGAACTCAGTTTCACAACATGCAAAACACATAGGCCCTGGTGCATCATACCCTCTTAGTTAAACTAGAACTCACCCTCATTTTATTTCACTCCATCTACGAGTTATTTTTATTAGTGAATCATTATCATTATTAATGAATTCTCAGCTTCTTATGTAGCAAAGGTATTTAGTACAGAATACTAAGGCAACATAAAATGAGCAGAGAGACACAGATTATTCAGCCCTACGTTCTGACATTGTTCTTCTTCCTCTCTCATCTGTAGTTTGGTTTGGGGGAAGGAGGGTAATTACAAACTTTATAAAAGTTTTATTTGTAAAGTTCAAAGTGCACAGAAGTATATATAGAGAAGAAAATCCTGCTTTATCATTTTTACCATAGTGCTTTCTTCTCCAACTGGAACAAATATTCACCACGTGGTAAGTTACCTTCTTGTTGCAGGAAACTGCAAAGGCTAGAAAACCGGAGCAGATATTTATACAGAGTATCAATATTCTACGAGTCCACAATCACCATCTATAACTTCTGCTAAGTTTTCCTAGCCTTTGTAATTCAGTTGAGGCCATGTGTGTCACAAGTGCTGCCGATGGACCTTGAAGGAATCTATGTCAGTTCTGGACCGAGGCTGTTACGAGCCGATGTGCCTTCTCTATCTTTTTTTTTTTTTCATTGCCTTCTCCATCTTTATCTTCCTGTTCTGAGCTGACCACAGACACCACACAATTAGACAGCAAAGCCTCTAGTTGGACTCTACCCCAATGGACATGGTGCTTGATTTAAGTTTCGCATGTTGTAAACAATGTTACTATCCCTCAGTTACATTCCTAGACCTCTTTTTTGGATATATCACTTCCTTAAATTGATGACCCAGGATCTATATGAGGATCATTGAGGTACAGCTAAGTAATTCAAGCAAAACCATGATTTTGTCTTTGTCTGGACAGATAACATTCTATTGACTGTTTACTAAGATAGTAATTAACAGTGTCCTAGGCATTGGCACTGAAAGAGAGTAGGAAAGAAAAATATCTAGACTTTAAAATTTTATTCAAAGCAAAAACAAAACTTATTTCAAAGTGTTTGAGTAGTGACGGAAGAATGTAAAGGCAAAAATGACTCACAAGGATTTGTTCACAAATTATTCTAGCAAAGCTTTATGTACTTTGTTGGGGAAAACAAGATTAATCCCAGGCTTAAAGGTTTTTTGTGTGTTTTGTTTAAATGATACCTTGGAAATAAAATAAAAGCAAAAAACAAGTCTAGTAGAAGAATGTGACCTTATAGAAGGGCACTCTAGAAATGTCAGGTCACAGCAGATCAAAATAACTTTGAAAAGTGAGGGGAAAAGGTAGATAGCCTGTATTTGGGGCATCAGTGTGGCAGATATTGTGGGGGTAGTTTATTGCCAGCTTTAGAAATCCTCAGACCTTTCAGTCTTTTGGAGTCTCCAGACTTTGAATGTTCCTCCAATTCTGTCTTTCTTATTTCTAATTTGTTCACTTGGTATTTCAGCTATCATCAAATACCAATTGCCATTTTTCTTAATTCTTCAACTAATTTAATCTGTTGTAATCTGCAAGAAATGTGACAGTTGTGCAATAATCCTTGGTTTCAGCTCCTTTGATTCGTGAATGTTCTACAGCAGTGATTATAGACGCTCTGCCTCAGACCATCCACACAGGGGCCAGCTGGCATCTTGTGAGAGATGCAAATGGTCCCACCCTCACCCTAGAACTTCTGGGCTGGCCCCACATGCTGTGCTTTCACAAGTCCTCTTGGGTATTCTGAGACTCGCTAAAATTGTACAGCTCTGGTCGGTCAGAACTTTGACATACCAGAAAGTAAGGAAAGGATAGAGAAAGTCTGAAAGTTCTCACGGATTATCTGGCTAAGGCAAATCAACTGTTACAAGAATACGTATGGAAGGAAAGACTGTTGGAAGGAAATGACTGAAGGAACTGGAAGTCTGCATCACAGGGGAAATGTTGCTTAGTATTGCAGGTGTCATAATAGTAGATTTGTATAAATCTAAAAGTATATAAAGCTGTGTGCTAGAGTCAAATGGAGGGACCCACCCGAATAGAATGTCCCACCCGGGAAAAAGGGAATGTGCCAATTTCCACCCTTCCCACCCTTTAAATCCCCATCTGCCTTAACTCACATGCAGACTCCCTTCTCGGGCTCAGCTCACCTGCACCAGGTGGAATAAAGGCCCGTATTGCCCACACAGAACCTGGGCTCTGTTTCCTTTCATTCACGTTTTGGAATAATCTTTTCTTTTCAGTCTTTGACCTCTCACTGTGTAAGGTGTCTTTGTGAAGAAGAATAATTGTCAAAGTATAGATAACCTAAAATTATGTCAACTCATAGAAAAAAATTTTTAAAAGTATCAATAATTTTTTCTTATGTAATTTTTGAATGATTATAGTTTGGTAAAGAGTCAGAGTAACTCATTGCAGAAGGAGAAAAAATGTACAGTAAGTAGCAGAAAAAGAACCAAGAATCTCGATTGAAAAGTTAATGTTTAATTTTTAAAAAGGATGTGTAGCAGGGGACTCATCTTCCTCTGCATGTTCTATTCAGGTTGAGTTGCCTTTCAGTTATTAAATTTAATGCTCTCATTGTTTATTCTCCTGCTAATTTTCACCTTTTAGACCTAGCCTTTGTTTTTTTGTTGCACTATTTGCCATTCATTTCTTTTTTATATTTATAAAGGTAACCATAGGGCTGGTATCTTTACAAGAACAAGTTGGCCTCTAAGTCATGAGTCATTTAACACATTTTTCTAATCTCTGTGACCTCCAAGTTCTTCTCTCACCTACGACAATTCTGTGACTCTACAATGTCTAATTTGTACGGTAGTCTAGAAATCCCAAGAAGAAAAATAAAGGAAACGAATTAATTTGTTCAGGAAAAGCATTTCAGAAATAAGAATCCCAAAATTAATATTTATCTTGCACTAAACTAAACATGAATCTAGATTTAGGGATGGTTCACTGCTCATATAATTAAGCTAATGGTACAGAACTATGGAATCAGGAGCCTGCAAATGAAAAGAAATGGAGATACCGAATCAAATTTAGAGTTAATGAGCCTTTTCAGATTTCATCGTGTTAAACAATGTATTCCATTATTATAAATATTTGTAACAGTTATAAGTCAGATGATATACGATGCATCAGTGAATGCTCTTTGGACCAAGTAGCCTGTATTTCTCAGTTATTTTGAGAACTTTATCGTACAGATGGCATTTCCTCCATGTCTTGGGGCACCTGTGAATGATTTTTTACTGTGACATGAATCACCATATAATGCTTGAATGGCTGAAGGTTGCCTCTAGATTATCAGAGCTGTCAAAATCCATTTTTACATAACAGATCTAAATACTAATAAAAAATAACTCCTTTCATTTGCCCTTGTTATTTCTATTATTGTGATATAGCTCCTCTTCTTGCTTAGAAAATGAAATCTATTAATATTAGAATTTGTTCTGTCTCTATCATAAAAGCAGTCAAAATCACGCTGGGTATTTTTCCTAAGATAGGGTCCTAACTTTTATTTGGGCCTCCAAAATAGTACATTCATTGTGGTGGAAATCATGGATATGTTTTCATTCAAAGATACTGAAACAGTTGGTAAATAATCTCATTTTGGAAATGGCCACAGGAAGCAAACAGAAAATCGCCTCATACTCAACTGGCTTCAGAGTGTTCTAGAGAACAAGCAAACATTCACTCTTGCAAGAACCTGACGGCTGGGAACAGGGTGTCAAAAGGACAATAGCATCCACACTTTCCCTTCATCCTATTGGGTAAGTCTGTGACCAAGTATGAGACCCCAAAGCTGATCTTTAGTCCATAAGAGTTATAAATGTGTAGTATATGCCAAACAGTAAACTGGAAACTGAGTATACAAAGAATAAGGGATGATCTTTCTTCAGGAAACCACAGACTTCTGGAGAAGATGAAAATGCAAAATAAAAATTTCAACACAGCCCTTTAAATATTATAGCACCTGCATAGATAGACTCTAGGCAGCCGGGAGAAAGAGCTTCCAACACGAGGCTGCAAAAACTGGCTCGTGGGAAGGGGACTTAGAAGAGGAAGCGTCCTTTCTCTGCTGGCCCACACGGCACTGTCTGGGGAGAAGGCCATTCCCCGTAGCCAGCAGAACCAGAACTGGACCCTGGGTTGTCTCATGCTCCCTGAGCACGTTCCACTAACAGCCATGCCTCTCGGGAGAGAAAATCCTTCTGATAGTAGATCCTCTGTGAGTAACGTAAAACCTGGTGTGACTCTGTGTGTGTGTGTGACTCTGTGTGTGTGTGTGTGTGAGAGAGAGAGAGAGAGAGAGAGAGAGAGAAGACAAAAATTGATTGAGAAAAAGAAAGAGAAATTAGGGATTCTTACCCTCTGCTAGTGAGTGAGTACAGAACGGGAGAATTGAGTCTGTTTCCTCAGTTAGGCTTGGTGTCCTCCCAGGGCTGCTGGGAGACGTTTTCTGGGCACAGGAATAAACACAGCTTTTGAGCTTCCCCTTTCAGCTGAAGGTGCCATAGTGTAGGCACTTCCCACATTAAATATAATTTACATATAACTACATTACAAGAACTGAATTGAAATTGAAGTTGACTAACTGACATAAAGTTATTTTTAGATATTTAATTAAATGGTACAAAGTTCCCTCCTCCCTGTATTTTGGAGCCAATAATTTTCCTTGGGTTTCAG
>NW_003852436.1:2008524-2019370 GCF_000181295.1 Otolemur garnettii
GCCAATCCCAAGTCAAAAGGCAGGTACTCTCTCCACCAGGAGACTGGCAGGAGTGTGGATGCAGATGGGTTTAGATGTACTAACTTACCCCCTTTTCCTACACATACACTCAATATGTGCTATACTTAATGGGTGACTTCAAAGATTTTTAAGACATTATAAACTTACCAGTTGGCCTGAAAACCTTTCCTTTGTGTGGAATATGACTCACCTGCACCCACACTAGCTGGTGCGTCATGTGCCCTTGACACCAAGCCACCCAGACAACAATCCAGGTGTGGCACTTCCCCTCTCTAGGTCTATCTAAGATAGCACTCACTCGAGCATTGATTATACTACATTCAAAAGCTGGATTTTTGAAAATTAGAATCTTCATCATACTTGTGTTACGGAGGACGCGGTTTCCCAGAGGGAGAGAGGCTACCTCTGCCAACTCGCTGACGCGAGGAATTGCAATGACAACTTTATTTGTATAAGATGTCAGGTGTGTTGTCTGTTAAGAAGCAGCATTCTTTATAAGGCTTTCTCGAATCTTCGACTTACCCTTGATGCCCTGATCAGTTATCACCCGCAACTTTCAGAATAGTAGCTCACGTGCTGGTTTTACTGTTATCCTGTATAAATTTTGATTATCTGCTTCCTTTTGGTATCCGTATACTTTGTATCCTAAAAACATTGAAAACGTAGGTTTGCAAAAGAGATGAGCACTGAATACTTTACAAACATCATTCCAAATGTTCCCCATACAACCCTGCAAGATAGGTATTATCTGATCCACTTGAAGGAAGAAAGAACCAAGGAACAGTGAGATGAGGGAATTCACTAAGTTAACACACTGCTAAATCACTGTTAGGCTCTTCTGGCTGCGTAGCTGGTGATAAACCAGTACATTGTGCTAACCTTGCTTCTCCACTGTGGCCACACCCTTTACTTAGAGCTCTTTATTTCTTTCAAAGTTTAGTAAACACAAACAACAAATGCATTCTCCGTCTCAAATTTAGATGCTTTTGAAATATTTCGAGTAACAAGTAAAGTGCACCTTCAAAACTCCCATGGCGCACCCCACTTTTCTCCTCAGAGGCAACTGTGGTTATCCATTTGGTGTGTATTTTCCCAGAACTTTTTCTTAAGGTTTATAATGTAGTTTATATTTTGTGCTTCTGTATGTGTGTGAGGGTGTGTTCCATTTACAGGAAAGAAATCATATTATGCATGTTTTCCTCAAATTTTCTTTTTTTACCTAATATCATATTTTGGAGACGTTTCTGTGGTAGATCCTAGTTCACTCTAGTAGCCATTTCCTCGGTTTTCAATAATAAAAGGACTGTTATCTGGGCACATGCTACCCCAAACAGCTACATTTCCTGATTTCTCTGGCAGCTAAGTACCTGAATAAATTCTGGACATGAGATGGGCATAAAAGTGTCTGAAACAGGGGTGAGAGACTGAAGCTTTTCGTGTTGGAAGGTTACAGTAATTTAGCTATAATCAAATGAAGCTGCATTCAAGAAACTTCAATGAGATATACTTAAAAAGATATACTATGTTATTACAATCTAACTACTATGTACTTAAAAATATAAAAAATGAAAACCATTTGTTATAGTTAACTAACCTTTGAATGAATTTGTTGTGTCTGTCTTTTTGTTGGAAAGCATTTGAGTGTTTGGTTGCAGCATGGAGGCCCCAGTTTCAGTTGATCCTCTAGAGCAGCGGTTCTCAACCTGTGGGTGGCGACTCCTTTGTAACAATGAAAATGTATTGTGGCATTAGGAAGGTTAAGCACCACTGCTCTCAATGGGCATCAGTCATTTGCAAACTGAAGGATGTCTTCATTTGGCTTAGGCAGGAGAAAGTAGATTCACAGCAATAAGTGGCTGAGAAATAAGAAAGGATTTGGGGGCATGTTGCCAAAGGCACAGGCATTCTGCTGCATTTTATCATATTTCAATTGGATCTTTCTTAGCATCAAACAGTGACTTTAAAATGTCATCTACTGCGAGTTCAGTCGGTGCCATCTGTACTTCATTAGGTGCGTCGTCCCCGGGATGAGGCTGAAATACTAATTTGAGTGTGATGTCATGATCTTCAAAGTCAGTGACTCTTTCCTTGTCTTTTCCAGTTAATGGGTCGATAACAGCTGCATGTTCTTCAAATGCTCTGCGTGTATCATCCTGTTCGTCAATGACCTTTGCTAGCTGGGGAAATGTTCATCCAAAATTTCCCTCTGCAGAACTGTGTTGATGAAAGATAGCTTTTCTCCAATTTTTTGGATTCTTATTTTGCCACATATCATATACAGACTGGGCTTTACCTTGCAAAGAAATCGTTTTTATTTGACATATTTATCATACAGAAATGCTGCCTGCCTATAGAAATCTTCTTTCACAGTAATTCACATCGCTGATTCTGTTCTTCTTAAATGGAACTGTTTTCACAGAGAGACAGCTTTGGCTAACACCTGTCCCTGCAATGGCCAATGTCCTTTAGCATGATATACAAATCCACACTGAATATCTCATCTTTCACCTTCAGCGTATTATGAAACTGATGCTGCAAAACTGATGATGCTGTGTTGTATTTCCCCAAATAGAGTTAACGATACTTACAACTTGTTGCAAAGTGTCACTTAACATAGGAGGGTTAGCACAGAGATTTTGCTTTTGTGAGATACAATGAAAAGAAATGAGAGCGTCTGGATTTGTGCATCTTTTTTAATCTGTGCAATAAACCTCTCATGTTTTCGTGACATGGAAGGGGCACCGTCTGTCCACACGTTCATTGAATTTGCCAAATTTAGCCCAGCTTCACAACACTGATCTCGAAATTTTTTGAAGATATCTATTCCTGCATTTTATTTGCAAGAGGGCAAAAAGTAATTCTTTGTAGCAAAGAAAAATCTTCCGACCTGAATAAAGTATAAAATTTGTGCTGAGTCAGTAATATGACTCAGCACATATTCAAAGTAGTGGAATAATATATATTTTCCTCTTGAATTATTGATTTAAGTTGTTCTGTTAAGTTGAAAGCTAACTCATGCTGCTGATCCATATGGTTCTCCTCGAAAGAAGCTGTTGTTTCTATTTTGAGACATTATCAGGGTCTAAGCATCCTACAGCCACAACAATGCATTCTTTCACAATTTCTATATCTCTGAATGGCTTCCTTTTCCCCCAAGGATATAAGCTGTTTAAAAAATTGCTTCAGTGGCATTATTTCCAGTTCTTATTGCTGCTTGAAAGAGGTGTCTTTGCTTTTGCTTTTTATCTTTTAATTTCTCCAATAAAACCTTTCACACCTCTCCATCTAATTTGAAATAATTGTCATTCTTCTGAGTGTTATAATGTTGATAAGCATTGAATTTATTTAATGTTGCTATTGCAGCATCAAAAAGCAAGCAAATTAGCTCAGTGCCTGTGGCTCAGTGGCTAGGGCACCAGCCATATACACCAGAGCTGGCGGGTTCAAATCCAGCCCAGGCTGCCAAGCAGCAATAATAACTGCAACCAAAAAATAGCTGGGTGTTGTGGCAGGTGCTTGTAGTCCCAACTACTTGGGAGGCTAAGGCAAGAAAATCACTGAAGCCCAAGAGTTTGAGGTTGCTGTGAGCTGTGATGCCATGGCACTCTACCCAGGGCAACATAGTGAGACTTTGTCTAAAAAAAAAGCTAGCAAATCATCTTATCTTTAGTAGAAGCAAGATAATATTGCAATTCCCAATCCTGATTAAACAATCTGGTTTCTTCCTTCAGCGTTCTCTTGGTCTTCTTTGATACGATGTGCTATTAAGCAGACAGAATAAAAAAATACTGTTGAGCTGTGCAACTATTCACAAGTTCCATTTCAAAGAAGAACACAGTGCACTTTGTCAAAAGCTGATTAACAGACGGGCTAACATACTCAATCCCCATAAACTCTCACCAACCAGCCTCGTGCAGTAGTGGCACCAGTCAGGCAGGGGAAGGCTGAACTAAACCATGAGCATGGCAGCCATCAATTAGCCTTTAGGGCTTACTAATGTTCTAATTGTGCCAGTCCATCTGAGTGAATTCATTTCATTGAAATTTACATTGCACAAGGGTACACGTCAAATTCACTAAACGTAGAGTATAAATGTCTTAATACAGTAATTTAGAAAGTGCAGCGAAGGCTATGTTAATCAGTTTGATGAAAGTATTTTAAATTGTATATAAAACCTGCACATTGTACCCCATAACTGTATTAATGTACACAGCTATGATGTAATAAAAAGAAGAAATTTATTTTATCTTTGGAATTTTAAATACATTCATTTTAAAAATAAAAACATAAAAGATGAACAAAAATGTATTAGTAGAAATAAAATAATTTGTTCTGTAAAATTGGGATTCAGTCAAAAGGCCACACTTAAGGATTTAGAGGCCAGATCAAGCCTTGAGGCCACAGGTTCCCTGGTCTCCCAGTTCCCTTCTTTATAAGAGGGTTGGCACATCTGTTTGGGCCTCTTCTTCTTAGTCTCTCCCTCCATCCCATAGGCTGGGACCAACATAACATAGTGGTGAGAAAAAACGCCCAAGTCTTAATACCATGGATTGCCGTACCAGCTCTGGGCCACCTTCCTTAGCAAGAGAGAGAACTATATCTCCATTTTTCGTTAAACTGCTGTTACCTTAAAGTTTTCTGTTACTTGGGGACAGTGCCTATGGCTCAAAGGAGTAGGGCACCAGCCCCACATGCTGGAGGTGGCAGGTTCAAACCCAGCCCTGGCCAAAAATTGCAAAAAAAAAAAAAAAAAAAAAAAGAAAGAAAGAAAAGAAAAATAAAGTTTTCTGTTACTTGGAATTAATTGATTGTAATTTTAGAATCATAAGACTGTTGCAGCAAGTAGCAGAAACAGAGGCTGTGCTACTGACTTGGCAGAAGTGGTTAGGTGATGGATAGCAAAGAATCAGTCACTGTTGGCTAGAAAATTCACATCCCTAGTGTATCTTGAAAGGCAGACCATAAGCTGACAATGGGGGAGGGGGTAGGAAGAGAAAGTGGAGGATGTTAAAAGGAGTGCTTCTTGCCACCTGCAGAAAAGTCTCTCTTGACAGAGGTAAGTTCCAGCCAGAGAACAGAGCTAAAGATGGAAGAGAAAACAGCTATGCCAACTATAGCCATTCTGCCTGGAATCTGCAACTTGCCTTGTTTGACTGGCTATATGGGATCCTGTATATAAAAAAAAACCCTGTACCCCCAATGAAGCCATTGTAAACAACTCTGTGACGGCAGTCTTAGCAAGAGATAGCTCTGTCCCTGAAGTCTTTTCCAATCACCTTCTGCTAAGAATTTTCTGTCAGATGATGGAGACTAACCCAAGGCCACAAGACCCAGGTTACATTGGTTGTTTCAGAATCGATTATTTCAGAAGACCTTATGGTAACCAATACCACACTGAGAATGGGAAGGACGGAGTACTGAGGGTAGGAATGAAAACATTTCTCTTCAGGCAGCGTAGCTTAGTCTGGAGCTAGTGTTAAAGCCACCAGATGTGTAACCGTAGGAAACTGACTATTTCCTCCATTCCCTACAAATTTATTACATTTCTGATGGGGGGGTGGTGCAAAAAACCCCCCTACTGTCCTGGGTCTTGAGCTCCAGTGAGAAGAGAGAGGTATTTATCAAAGAAACAAATAATGTTTGGAAATTTATTTATGACAAGATAATTTTGGACAGTAGAAAATGAGAAGAAACTAAAGCAGCATCATAGTTACCACTAGTTGTAGCATCTAAGGAAAAGTTCTAATTCTAGGTTGTTTCTAAAATCCTTCTGGTTTAATCACTGCTGAGGTCTAGGGAGGCAATTATATTATAACTCTCTTCCCCACTTCAGTTCAGAACCAGCTGAGATAAGGTAAAGGAGTCAAGGATGATTACACTCAGAATGTCGAATCTATTACTGAGTGACTTAGTTGGGCCAGCTCATAACAATACCATGTACTGTGTGGTTTATAAAGCACAAAGATTTATTTCTCAGAATTCTGGAGGCTGGAAGCCCAAGGTAAGACTGTCAGAAAGGTCAGGTTTTTGTGTGGCCCCTCTTCCAGGAGGCACACTGCTGACTACTCAGTGAGGCAGGAAGAAGAGAGGTCAGGCAAGTTTTCCTGTAACTCCTAAGAGGGCACTAATCCTATCCATGGGGGCTCCACTCTTAGGAAATCATCTACTTCTAATCACCTCCCAATGGCCTTACCTTCTTAGGCGAGGGATAGGGTTTCAACATACGAATTTTGAGGGACATAAACATTCAGTCTATAATACTGAGAAAAGCTGAATTTGAGAATTTGTCTTTATTCTTTGCCAAAAAGTGAACTTTAGAATACTCAACCTCGGAATTAGAGGACTCTGCCACCCAGTCATTGGTGATACTGCTTTGTTACTTGTACTTATAAACAAACAATTTAAACACTCAATTTGACAAAAAAAAACTCAAACCAGGTAGAACTCTGATGAAAAAGGCCCTTTAGCACACATGGCTATAGATGACATTTTTAGTATCTTCAGGAATCTAATTTATAAGTATTTCCTAGTTGTTTGTCTTTATAACAAGCAAAATAGGTTGCTTAGTCCCTTGTAGTCCCAACATTTTATGTCACTAGATAAAAACTTCTTAGTACTTTCAAGTTTTCTGTACTAAGCCATGCTCATGTCTGCAAGTTTTATTTTAATTTCAGTCAAAGATTAATAAAAAAATTCAATTACAAAAAGTTAATTCTATAACACCAGTCTATACTTACACATGGAACTAGGAATATCAAAAAAGGGATTATGTTCTGGAACTTCATGGCTCATACTGCTGTGAAAAGGAAGATTACAGTGCTCACTTTATTTTTTTTTAATTTATTTTTTCATATACTTTTATTTTTTGAGACAGAGTCTCACTTTGTTGCCCTTGGTAGAGTGCTGGCTCACAGCAATCGCTAAGTCTTGGGCTCAAGCAATCCTCTTATCTCAACCTCACCAAGTAGCTGTGACTACAAGTCCCTGCCACAATGCTTGGCTAATTTTTAAAGACTAGTCTCTTGTTTTTTTTTAGAGACAGAATCTCACTTTGTTGCCCTCAGTAGAGTGCTATGGCATCACAGCTCACAGCAATCTCCAGCTCTTGGGCTTAGGTGGTTCTCTTGCCTCAGCCTCCTGAGTAGCTGGGATTACAGGCGCCTGCTACAACACCTGTGGGAGGGAAGGGGATGGGGGAAGATGAGTGGAGGGAGAGTAATTGGTAGGACCACATCTACAGTGTATCTTATAAGAGTACAAAATTTACTAGGTGTAGAATATAAATGTCTTAACACAATAACTAAGAAAATGCCATGAAGGCTATGTTGACCAGTTTGATGAAAGCATTTCAAATTGTATATAAAACCAGTACATTGTACTCCATGATTGCATTAATGTACACAGCTATGATTTAATAAAAAATAAAATAAAATAAAAAATTAAGAGGAAAAAAAAGACTAGTCTCGACTTCGCTCAGGCTAAGCTAAGTGATCCACCCACCGCAGCCTCCCAGAGTGTTAGGATTAACAATGCTCACTTTAAATGGTGTTTCTAATTCCCTCCACTGAACCCCATATAGGGATAGGAAAATCTAGTTTTAGGTCTTTGAGGCCCTACTCTGATACATCTGAACCCAAGTCCATGTCTCTCCTGAGGATAGGTCTGGCACCACGCTGGAATAACAGATTAGGTACCCCGGTGGGGGAACGTTAATTTGATATCTCAGCTCCCTCTTTCAACACAGCTTGCAATGTACATTAATATCAGGGCAGAAACTATGGCATGGGGCATTTTATTATCCTGAAATGTCAAACTCTCCTAGGAAAAGAATTTTTCTTGAAGAAAATTTCCACAATCTAGATGCATGCACTGACATTCTCTTTCCTGGGCATATTATTTCTCACACTCAGTTCTTATTCTGGTTTCTCTGACATTATAGGAGAAAATTGATGGAACGGAATAAATTAAGATCCCTGGTACTTTATCATTTTAACTGTTCAGCTCATTTAATTGCTACCTTGGGGAGACTGGGAAATGCTTACTGATAATTCCTTTTTGTTTGTTTTTGTTTACTTTTATGTTGTATTTACCATAAAGAATCTCATACTGTTATCGTGCTATATAAATAATAAATCCAGTAGCAAGTATGGCAATTAAAATGACAGCTTTATACTTTTAAAATTAAACTGAAATATTTTGTCTCAAAATATCTATAGAAGTGACAAATCTGGCCAGAATTGATTCTTGAGCCTTCATTAAAAATTCTAAAAAAATTTTAACATTGAAAAAAAATACTTAGGAAGGTTGGAGAAATTTTAATTTTAGAGATGTTGGAAAGAGGATTTCTTCCTTTTAGGAGGATTAGGGCTGAAACTTAGAATGTGTTTCAGCGTCTGCTCAATGTCAGGGTGTGTGTACACACACATATGCAAGCATGTCCTTGTTTCTTTAGAACTAAAATAACCACGCCAGCATAAGGGAGCTTTTCTATCCCATTTGCAGTCCAAAGCTATACCAAGGTTAAATGATAATTTTGTGGATGAGTGGTAAGGGACTAATCTTTGTTCTTCCAATTAAAAAAAAAAAGTCTCTTATGTTTTCTTTACTTTTTTCCCATGGGTGATATGTCAGGAAGAACAGTTTTTCAAAGAAATTTTCGGGCGAAAAAGTAGGTGCCACTCCTAACTTTCTAAAAACTATCAACTGAGGGGCCCCCACTTGTCAATCACTTTCCATCTTTAGCTGAAAGTTCCTTGAGTGGGAGAGGGGCAGGGAAGAGGGAGGGGACAGAATGCAGGGAGTGCTGAGGTTTGAAACAGTACTGACAAGGGACAGGTCAGGTCTCATTCACGTGGTGTTAGTTTATGTTCTCCATAATGTATTTCCCCCCAGTGGAGCTGTTCCCACGAAGCTGAATGTGACTGGGATGTGTCTGTCTCCCACCTGGAATGCTTACTCTTCATTTTACTAGCATCTAATCATTCTCCAGGTTACGCCTGGTGCTACTTCCTCAAGGAAACCTGTGAGCTCCCTAAATCTAAACTAGGATTCTTTTTAATATTCTCTCTTACCACCCTGTTCCTTTCCTTCAGAGACATGTATATGTACACACATAGCAATATAATGCATAATTATACATTAAGATTTCTTATTCTTTAGAAGTTTCTCTCTCGCTTTTTAGCATGTGCTCTAGCAGGACAAGTACCCTATCTCAACATGCAGCCCCTGGTAGGTGGATTGGTAGACAGCCAATCAATGTTTCCGGAGTGAACAAATCTGTAAATATTCTTCACTTTCTCCTATTGAAATCTGGGAGATTCTTTACCTTCATTTCTAATCAACTTCCTATTGGCATTTTTCCTTACCAGTTTAGATTTAGAATTTTATAGTTCTTTTTTCATTGATGATAGGATTTGATATTTAAAGGAGTTCTATAGTGATTAGTTCTATAAAGAAATGGGTCATGGGTTCTATTAATAGTCCGTATTCTTTTAAAGGCAAAGTTTATTTTCTCACAAAATTCTCTTCTGTGTACACTGCTAGGGCAATGTCTTTTCACAATTGCTTAAACTCATTCCCTTGGAGGATACTTTTGCCTTCCGTCACCCCCACGACGCAGTTTAATGGCATTTGGGGAGATTTGTTTCCTTTTTGCTTCTGGATGGCCACAATGATTTTATCAGGGCAACTTCTGGATGAGCAGGAGCCATGGGGCCATGCTGCCCAAGCCTTACAAAGCCCCCAGGGGAAAGATTAGGCAGATTAATTATCACTAATTACTCTTGAGCCAGAAGATCTCCTTTTAGTATGACAAAATATACAAAAATCCATCACACTCTTTGCTTGGCTGGTCAGAAAGACGGGATTCCACAATCCCAATGCAGGTGTTGACATTCTCTTTCCTGGGAAACAAAACAAAGCTCAGTAAACAAACAAAAGAAACTTTACTTTCCTCTGCTGTCACCTCTGGTTACCGTCCAATTAGTGTTTGTTTTCCTTTTATTCACAAGCATCTCAAATAATTTGATATCTAGTTAGAATGCATTCTTCTCCAAATAACAGACTGACTGGCTGAAGGTTGTTCAAACAGGAGGGGATGATTTTTTCTCACATAATAAGAAATCTGGAGGCTGTTGCTGATGTTTATTCAGTGGCTTACAAAATCAGGTCCTTTGGTGGGTGGCTCTGATTCTCAGGCTGCTTCTCACATGCTGTCAGAGAACTGATGGGGCTCCCAGCAGCCTCTCCTAAGAACACATCTGTGTTCAAGTGCAGCCAGCAGCAGAAGAAAGCACAGAGTTTATGCCTCACGGCCTTCTCCTTTAGCCAGTAAGAGGAGATATTCCTCAGAAGATTCCCAGCTTCCTTCACCTCCCCTCACATTTCACTGGTTAGATCTGGGTTCCTTGGCTACCCCAGTTAAGAAAAAAAAAAAAAAAAAGAAAAAGAAGAATAGTTGTTCCAACCCTTCTGTCTGTAGGTGACAGAATACGCATAAGGGGATTGGAGTTGTGTTTTGAAAAGGTGTAACAAAGGTCTGCCATGGACTCTGACCTGAGACTCTTGCAAAGGTTTTTGCAGTCTCATTTTTTTAAAAGACAAAACCTACATTCATGTTGGTGACATTCTTAGGTCTTAAGATGTTCTTTCTTCCTTTGGTGCCATATCCCCCATCTGAACTTTTCAAAAAAAGAATATTTGGCACAGAATTGGCAAATCACACATCTACATGGTAGATGAAACATATCATCAGAACGTGTGCTATTTTCAAAAGATTATGTCTGTCTTTCTATATTCAGATGCCTTTCTCCCTTCTCCCTTACTA
>NW_003852436.1:2019550-2033993 GCF_000181295.1 Otolemur garnettii
TGAGGGCAGCACCTGTGGCTCAAAGGGGTAGAGTGCTGGCCCCATATACCAGAGGTGGCGGGTTCAAACCCAGCCCCCAGCCAAAAAAAAAGGTGATATGTGACAGAAGTGTCCCAGCTTTTCTGTCTTTTTTTCTTTTTCTTTCTTTCTTTTTTTTTTCCTTGAGACAAGTGTTTCACTTTGTCACCCTCAGTAGAGTGTTGTGACATCACAGCTCGCAGTAACCTCAAACTTTGGGCTCAATAATACATAGTTTAATCACATTCTGTTCAGGCTAGAGATGGATGTATGCTAGGAACGCATGGCTCAATCACAGACTTTCGGTTTTGTTTATCACTTTGCAGCATCTCATCTGTTCCTGACTTCTAACTTGTGGTATCTAATGTCCCTAGATGACCCCTCAGGGGAGTTGGATTCACAGGTCACCTTATTAAGAGTGGAAAGAAAAAAATGGATAAATGTTATTGCTAATTATTGGCAATTCCCTATGTAATGATGTAAAGTTACTCAATGTGTTAGCCTTTCACATGAAAGAAAGAAAATAGAGTCTATAATCTTCACATAATCGTGGTTAGGTGAATAAATTGATTGACCTGACCTATTTAAGGTTTTTTCGTCTGTGCATAATTAATGATAAATGCATTCTGAAAGCTGAACCAGTGTTTTTGATAGTCTTGATTTTACCTCTTTGAAAATACCCCTCAGGTCTGCTTTTTGTTTGCCTCTCTGATTGGGCATGAGCAATCACCAGTGCATAGAAATTCGTCCTGACTTACTCAATGACACTCTCTTTTGCATACAAATGTTCTCTCTAATATTTCTTGTTGCTGTCATCAAATGTCCTTACTACATCATCGACAAATATGGAGACTCTGCTCATCCAGAGTTTAGTGTTTAAATAAAATATATAGCTGATTTCATCTGACACATATTTAATGATTGTTGTGCTGCATGGTAACTGGGCATAAATGGTAAGCTGCTCATGCCATAGCGAAGGAAAATATATTTATATAGACAGACTTAGCATTTTTAAACTCAGCAATGGGAAGAAGTTGGGGGGAAGTGAGAATAGGGATATAGTTTGTGGGCTCAAGAGATTGAATATTGGATGGTGCCTGTGGCTCAAAGGAGTAGGGCGCTGGCCCCATATACTGGAGGTGGTAGGTTCAAACCCAGCCCTGGTCAAAAAAACAAAAACAAAAACAAAAAAACAACACACACACACAGAAGAGATTGGACATTTACCTGTTTCCTCTTAGCTCCATCAGCTCCAACCTAACAAAAGGTATCTATCAGCATTGATTATTTTGAAAATAAACTCACTGAAGGACTAGAGTGTCAGACAACTGTTGACAGAACAACTAGGAAAGGAAAAGCTTTCCACGTATAATTATTTTGGCATAAGACTTCAAGAAGCAGAAGCCCTTCATGGTCATGTGCTGAGAAGTCAGAGAGTTTGTGTCCTTATTTTCAAAGGGCTTCACATTACCAGTTAGGATGCGGAAAACACTTCATAAGCCTGGGTGATCATGATAGTAGATCCCCTCTCACTGATAGAGTAGGTATGGTAAGCAGGATTTTAAGTTTGCTCCTAAAATTTCTGCCCTCCATTTCTGTATGCCTTATATAATACTCTCTCCATCCTTTCAAGGACAAAACCTATGAATTTGATCAGTTTTCATTCCTGTGATTAGGTTACATTACAAGACAAACATGAAGGGATTTTTCAGAAGTAATTAAGCTTCAAAACCAGTTGACTGTAAATTAATCTAAATGGAGATTATGCCATGTTGGTTTGACCTAATCACATGAGCCCTAGAAGGGAGAGTGTCCTTCTGGCTTTGAAAAAGTGAGCAAGGTTTTAAGACAGTCATGTGTCTGGGCTCTGAGGATGTCCTGGGACCTCAGAGCAGCCCCTGGCAGCAGCCAGCCAGAAAATGTGAAACCAAGATCCTACAATTATAAGGGACTAAATTGTGCCAACAAATTAAATGAGCTTGCAATAGATCCTTGAGCTCTAATTGAGAGCAGTCTTGATTGCACTCTTGTGAGATTCTCTGCAGACCCAGTGATGCTATGCCTGAATGTCTGAACTAGAAACTATGGGAAAATAAAAAGGTGTTGTTTTAGGTCACTGAGGTGACCTAGGTGTTATTTGCTAGACATAAGTAGAAAATTAATACATTTGGTTTTAATTATTCTTTCTTTGTTGTTGTCATTGAGACAGAGTCTCACTATGTTGCCCTCGGTAGAGTACCGTGGTGTTATAGTTTATAGCAACCTCAAACTCTTGGGCTTAAGTGATTCTCTTGCTTCAGCCTCCCAAGAAGCTGGGACAACAGGTGCCCACCACAATGCCAGGCTACTTTTCATTGCAGTTGTCATTGTTTAGCTGGCCTGGGCCAGGTTCAAACCTGCCACCCTTGGTGTATGTGGCTGGCATCGTAACCACTGCGCTATAGTGATGAACCAGGTTCTACTAATTCATTTAACAAACATTTATTGAACACTTACTATATATATTCTCTTTTTTTTCTTTATTGAATCATAACTGTGTACATTAATGGATTTATGGGGTATAATGTGCTGATTTGATAGACAATATGAATGCTTATATCTAACTGATTAAGATAACCATCTCCTCAGAAATCCAAAAAAGTCCTCAATAATTACTACTAAAGTCTCTACTCTCAGAAATATGAAAATGTGATGGAAATGGACCAATATCTGTAAGCACACCACCTTCCTAGACTCAGCCAGAAAGAATTAGAAGCACTGAATAGACCTATATCAAGCACTGAAATAGCATCAACAATATGAAATCTCCCAAAAAAGAAAAGTCCAGGACCAGATGGCTTCACATCAGAATTCTACCAAACCTTTGAAGAGGAACTATTACCTATATTGCATAACCTTTCCAAAACATAGAAAAAGAGGGAATACTCCACAACACAATCTATGAAGCTAATATCACCCTGATCCCCAAATCAGGAAAAGACCCAATAAAGAAAGATAACTTTAGACCAATACCATTAATGAATATTGATGCAAGAATGAATATTCAATAAGATCTCAGCAAACAGAATTCAGCAACACATCAAAAAAATTATACACCATGATCAAGTTGGTTTTATCCCAGGGTTACGAGGTTGGTTCAACATACATAAATCCATAAATATAATACATCACATAAATAAAATAAAAAACAAAGACCACATGATGCTCTCAACTGATGCAGAAAAAGCATTCAATAATATCCAGTACCCTCATAATCAGAACACTCAAGAAAATAGGCTTAGAGAGCTCATTTCTGAAACTGATAAAGGCCATCTACAGCAAATCCATAGTCAATATCATACTGTATGGAGTAAAATTGAAAACATTTCCACTCAGATCAGGAAAGGATGTCCATTGTCTCCACCACTATTCAACATAGTAATGGAAGTTCTAGCCATTGCAATCAGGCGAGAGAAGGAGATCAAGTATATTCAATGGGGTCTGAGGAAATCAAACTCTCACTCTTTGCTGATGTATGATTCTATACCTGGAAAGTCCCAGGGACTCAATTACCAAACTCTTAGAAGTGATCAAGTAATACAGCAGTGTCTCAGGATACAAAATCAATACTCACAAATCAGTAGCTTTTATGTATGCCAACAAAAGTCAAGCTGAAAATATAGTCAAGGACTCTATACCTTTTACAGTAGTGACAAAGAAGATGAAATATCTGGGAATTCATCTAACAAAGGATGTGAATGATCTCTATAAAAAGAATTATGAAACTCTGAGAAAAGAAATGACTGAAGATGTTAACAAATGGAAAAATATGCTATGCTCATGGTTGTGAAGAATCAACATTGTTAAAATGTCTATACTACCCAAAGTAATCTATAGATTTAACACAATCCCTTTTTTAAAATTAAATCATAAAGAGGTAGATCATGTATACATTAATGCATTTATGGGATACAATGTGCTGATTTCATATATAATTTGGAATGCTTACATCGTACTGGTTAATATATCCCTCACCTCATTTACTTAATTATTGTTATAATCTCTTTTAAAGCATCATCATAATACTTTAAAGAGCATGGAAAAATAGTGCTTAGTTTTATATGGAATCAGAAAAAAACCTCAATAGCCAATACATTACTCAGAAATAAAAGCAAATCAGGAGGTATCACGTTGCCAGACTTCAGGCTATATATATTCTCTTAAACTATCTTGCACTTGGATAGGCAGAGAAAATTAGGTTTTCTTGAATTTTGTGTAACTGATTGTATTTTCATAGGTCTTCATCAACTGGAGTAAGCAACAGAGAAAAAATATTAAACTTGTTAATTAAAACCAGTTCTGTTTTTGCAAATTTTAAAGCTTTGCATTTCATGTAAATATTCAGTAAAGTCCAGCTCCATTGAGAATATTTCTACACTTTACATCTAGCCCTACTCTACTCCCCAAGTCATCATGTTGTCCTTAGGGAGAACTTAAATGTTCCTGTGTGATCCTTGTGGTGAAGTGGAACAGAGTGTGTCAGTACATCCACTCAGAGATCTCTGGTCCCTCACTGGTCTCAGTCGTGATGTGGATGGCTTGGGGTGCTTGCGACATGGTGACCACTAGGTCAGGCCTTATTCCATCCCTGACAGTTCTGCTGGTACCTGCTGGTGGTCTGTGCCTGGTGTAGGTCATGGTTGGTGTCTCTCCTGATTGGGTTGGGACCTTTAGGACTCCCTTTCTGACACAGCCTCACTTAGCCCCCTTTCTGCATCCCGTTTATCTGTTCCTGACTTGGGAGCTCCATCCCATTCCTTTATGTAAGTAGATCTAATGTCAGAACTCCTGATTCTAACTCAGTTTTCACCCATCTCTTTCTCCATCCTCTGCCCTCATCTCCTGATGGCATGTGGAAAATTCTGGGTCTTACAAGAACTGAGACAGCTGAGATCCACTCTTCTTTCTGCTTGATCACAACAGACTATTGAGTTCCTTTTAATATAACCCCAACCCCATGCCACATCACTGCAAAGATGCAAGGCAATCTACTTCCAGAATCCTAGAGGTGAAGAAGGGCAAAGGTCCTTAGCCTCGGTGTTCCCATAGAGGTACCTATCCATTTCCTCTACCTAGAAGAAATCCTGACGGAGACAGATTTAGGCACACATAGCTCACCCCCACCTCTCCTCCCTCCATCCTCTTCTTTTACTATAATCCTTCAATGCTAACAGAAACAAATTTTGTTTTATTTCTCCCTTTTATTCTCTCAGGAGAATTTCTGAGTACTCTTGGATCAGGAAGCGTTTGGGCCACCTAATTCCTTATCTATAATGGAGGATGTGGATTGCTAGAGAAATACAGGTCAACCAGTAAGTGAGTCTAAATGGGATGACATTTGAAAACTATTATACCTGATTACAACCCCCTATAATAAAACTTCCCAGTCTAAGGGTATATATACTTTTATTTAGGGGTCACTTCTCTCCTCCCCCCAAGGTTAAGTCTCTGCCTTGAATCTACTTCCTCATTTTCCTAGCCCCCAGGACTCACAGGGGACACTGGGTAAATCTGGGAAACAGTCCACTTCCATATCTAGAAACAGATCTTGGATCTCAAAGAAGCCTGTGGTCTCCCGGGATTGGATGCCACCTCCAAACCCGTATTTACCTTCATGTTCTCTTTGGCCTTGGCTCTGTGGTTCACAAGGTGAAAGGCTGATAGCCAGTTAGCCTTGAGATTAGGATGATGTCACTTTTTTGATCTTCAAGGGCTCTTAAGCCAGCATTTGCTTTAGATCTATTTGCTATGTGTACCCTTCCTGGCCCATATGTAGATACTGACTCTGATCTCGTCAAGATGTAATTTTTTGAAATATGCTTGAGCTTCTTCAATAGGCTTTCCTCTTCTGAATGAGGCCCAGTACTTGTAAAGAGAAAAGATCTAAGATCTGTAAGATCCCTATTTTTCTTTCTTCAACCTAGTAACTGTCTGTAGTTGCCTCTGTAGATAATTGTACTTTCTTTTCCTGACATTAAGATGATTCAACTTTCAAGTTCTTGCCTGACTGTAACATTTTGGCGGTGCAAATAAAGGGTTCCCACGTATTCTTGAGAATCTTCAAATGGATGCCTTTGTGCAGGAAACTCGCAGATTGTTCCCTCAGATGTGGAAAGAAAACGTAGCTTATTATTTAGTCAATAGTGGCCTTCTTTTTCTCATGAACCTAAAGCATTTATGATGCAATTATTTGACAACTCTTTTAGGTAATGCTTCATAATTTTACCTAAAAATATACATTTTCTCAGTTTCCACATTGCTGGTGTCCAGGAGGGCATCTGTGTATTTGAAAATGCTATGGTGGCTTGAGCAATGAAGGAGAGATGTTCTGCTTGGATCCATCGGGTACGTTATAAATAATAAATACAATAACATAGTAACAGTCTATCCATCTTTTCTTTTCCATCCTTTTTTTTTTTTTTTGAGACAGAGTCTCACTCTGTTGCCTCCTCAGGCTAGAGTACCATGGCATCAACCTAATTCACAGCAAGTTCAAACATCTGGGTTCGAGAGATCTTGCCTCAGCCTTCCCAGTAGCTGAGACTACAGGCACCCACCACAATGCCAGGCTAATTTTTTTGTATTTTTAATAGATACAGGATCTCACTCTTGCTAAGGCTGGTCTTGAACTCCTGAGGGTGAGGAATCCAAGGGATCATCCCACTTCAGCCTCCCAGAGTGCTAGGATTACAGGCGTGAGCCACTCTGGTCAGTCTGCCTTTCCCTCCCTCCCTCCCTTCCCACATACAATGCTCTGCATTGCTTTTAAAGCATTTTGGAGATATCTTGACAAGGCATATTGCCTGGCTTTGTGCCATTGAGGGATGATGGTCCCCCCTTTGGGCATTCTACAGATACGTGCTCCTGAAGCCTCAGGCCAGTATGTCCCAGCCCATTTTCCTACTCAGCTTGGTTATGGGGTCATTTTCTCTGCCACCTTGGCCCACCTTAGTTGTCACTGGCTCTGTAGACTCCCCTACCACCACCTGCCTCTACCACATATCCCTGGGAATCAGATGGAACATGACTTATGCTTTCTTCCTTTTCTAGTCATGGTTTACCCAACTTCATTACTCATTACTGCTTCCTCTCATAGGGCAGCCAGAACCCCAATACTAAGTGCTCACCTCTTGGTTTGTTAAAAGAAATAGAAAAATAATATTAATAACTTTTTTCAAGCCTATTGCCTTGCTGCAAAAAGTCCTGTTTTGAATGTGTGGAAATGCAAATTAATTTAATTCTATCTCCATTCCTAATGTAATAACGGTAATACCTTCTCTCCATTTCAAGGAGGCAGTTGAATGCCTCAGGCCAGATAGAGAGTTGGCCACACTGAAATGCAAGAGAGGAAAACAAGGGAATATTTTTAAGGTTTAATTAAGTACAGAGTGTTCTGCAGTGAATAAAACAGAACAATCTCTGCTTCGTGAAGGTCATAGCCTTCTGAGGTAGACAGATATTACACAAATAAATAGGTAATGCTAATTTGTGGTAAATGTTTTGAAGGAAAACAGCTGGTAGGAAAGGGAATGACTGAGGTTGACAGTGGCAGGAAATGGTTTTGACAGGAACATCAGGAAAGGTCTCCTTGAGACATCAGGAAGAGCTGCAGATGAGTAGATGTTAGGCAAAGGCCACAGGGAGAGAGAGAAGGCCGGTGATGGCTTCCCAGCCCTCACTGGGCAAAAGCCAAAGTCCTCTTATCACACACAGCCCTCTGCCATGGCTTAATGCTCAATCACCTTTCTGACCAAATACCCAGGTATCCTTTCATCTCTCTGACCTCATTCTCTACTTACCGACTTTTCATTCCCTCTCACTGGCCAGTTTTGCAAGTGTGTCAGACAAACTCCCAGCTCAGGGCCTTTGCACATGCCGTCTTCACCAGCTGGAAGGCTCCTTTGCCAGGGAGCTGCAAGGATACTTCCTCACATTCTTCAAATTTTTTCTCAGAATGCAACCTCTCCATAAGACCTTCCTTAGCTACCTTCTCTAAAACTCCAATTCCTCCTGTTGTAATATTTTATGTCACCCTTCCCTTGATTTTTCTTCTTATTTTTATCGATGTCTGTAGTTATTTATGAATCCTACTTATGGACTCTCTCCCATGCAATGTGATGGAAGCTGTGAGGGCAAGAGTGTTCATCAATTTCATTCACTACTCTGCCTTAGCCACTGCGATAGTGCCTGGCACACAGTGAGCATTCAGTGTTTGTTGGATGTACAAATGAATGACTAATACATCAGTTTCCATTTTGGCCTGGTTTGTTTGTTTTCTTTCTGGCCTTGTGCTATTTGTTTTCCCTCAGTACGCCTGTACTCTCTCAAGGGCTTAACCCACTCCATGTCATCCCCGTCTCTCTGCTTCCAATTCTTCAGTGATCTGAAATAACTCATGGGTTCTTAGTGATATTCCAAATTTTAGTTCTTCCTTCACACCATTAACAATTATTTATGGAGCACTTATTATGTACCAGCCACTATTCCTGGCAGTGAGGATATGGTGGCAAGAAAGACAATATCCTTGTGTTCATGGTGCTTAGATTTTCAGCCACTTTTGTTTAGAGATTCTATCTTGTGACAAACATATGAACCCTGATTCTCTTCTGCACCCACCTGCCATAGTGTAGTGGTAACAGCAGGAGCCACCCTGGCAGGGTACCCATTGTTGAAGTCACCCAAATATGGCATAATGGAGCAAGAAATGAGAGATGAAGCTGTCTGATACAAATCTTCCAGAAGGATGCAGTCATGCCAGAGCAGTGCCCTCAGAAGGAACTATTTATCTGGGAGGGGGCAGTGACTTCCCTCTTTTCAAATAAGCACAAGCTGGCTATCCAATTTCCCACCACTGTTTAACTTCCTCATTACATGATAAGGAGGGTTATTTCATTCTAAATTTGTTCTTAGATAAATTAGAATGGCCACTGAGGAAGAATAGCTACATCTGTGTAGGCTATAAAAAGCAACAAAGCGTTGTCATTCTGATTCCCAGAAGCACATGGTTTTACAAAACTTGATTGCTCACATTTGAACGTGGCATTGAAAACACACATATTGTACACTCCAAACTACAAACTTCTAGTGTGGCAAATGCCTAGAGAAAGTTACTTGGAATCATTGATGGGGAAATCTGACAGATACCCATAGCTGACACTAATGCCTTCCTCTGGGGGCTCCTGATGTACTGCCACAATTACTATGAATAAAATTGGAACTACAGTATGATACATAGTCAAAACATTGAAAGACAGCTAAAAGTATTCTAGAGATAATTAATTTTTACTAGCATATTATAGTTGATGAAAAGAATTATAAGTTATATATATGATATTTACTTACTTAGGCATTAATAAAATGTACAATATTTTCACCTATAACTGAATCTTAATAGCTAATATCATTTTCATGTTTTATGTTGGACCATACAGAATTCTTACCTAATAAATGCCAGGTGTTTTTCCAAATAATGTTAAATTTTAGATAATTATAAATGGAGACTCACAGGCTTTTTTAGGTCTATTGGACAAAAGTAAGTGATGCCCTACTGTGTATTACAGTGTTATAATTGAAAGCTCTTTCAGGGTAGGAATAGAATGTTATTTACACTTGTTTTTCTTCATATAATGTCAAAACACCAGGCACAGAATATCACATATAGAAGGTACTTGGTACAAGTAGGATTAATCATCAACAGATATATAAGTAGATTGGCTTAGACAAGCAGAGGTTTGGGTGTTTAATCCTCACACTATACACGTGAAGGGCAAATTTCATAAACATGGACTCTGGAACTAGACAGCCTGGGTTCAAATCCCAACTCAGCTACTTCCTTCATACTATGCCTCAGTTCCCTGCTCCGTAAAATGAAGATAATGGTTCCTACCTCAAGGGGTAGTGAGGATTAAATCAGTTCATTAATGCAAGTAAAGCATTAAAACAATGCCTTGGACATGGTAAAGGCACAATCACATTAACTACTATTATGTAAGATAAGCACAGAGCCCCAAACAAGAAATAGAAAATGTAGGGCTCATAAGCCCTTTTCTCCTTACACATTTATTTTTCTAGACATTATGCACGCTGGTGAGCACACACACACACAAACACACGCACCTGTACACAGTGTAAACCCCTTGTAAAACTGAAAACAGAAGAGGTTCCTTCATAGGTTATCAGGAAAAATAGTCAATTGTTCCCTAGGGATCCTGATGTAGTATCTGCCCCTTTAAATGAACCCAGCCTGACCCTGTAAATCTGAGATGGAATTATGTAAACAGGCTCTGCAAGTCCTCCAAGCTCTATTCCTGGAATAATTCCAGGTCATTTTCCATCTGTCAGTAATGATAATCCTTGCTCTTCGTGTAACTATTATAGATAATCTTTTCAGATATTAATTTATGTGGCTTTCTCTCTGTATCTTTTTTTTTTCCAATGCTCCTGACTCTCCCCCCACCCCAGCCCCATCTCCATTCAAGCTGACCTTTGATCTCTGCTCTCTGGCTTCATTTGGCTTTCAGTGACCGGTGGAGGCAGGGAGGACTATGCCATGAGGTTTGGATGCAAAGCATTAGTAACCTGCAAAATTCTCTGACTTTCTTTGCTGAATATTTAAGCTCATGGGCCATTTAAAGTGGCTGTAAAACTGGTAGAAAGATGAAATGGTTCTACAGAGAGATAGGATAGTTCAGAAGAAACACAAGGACAGAAAGATTTTCTGCAATTTTAAAAAAGATTTTATTGAATTATGACAGGGTTTGCAATCTGAGGGTCTTATCAGTAAGAGAGATGTGAACCTTGTTTCCTGACCAAGTTGAAACATGACATGACTGACTCCAGAGGCAACTGGCTGCTTAGTGTCTGGGAAAACGGAGTTGTGAGCACCTGCAAAGCTTGGTTGGAAGTGGTAAACAGCCAGAAGAAAGAGGACATTTGGGCAAAGATTATGGGCTTTTCCAAATAATCTATGAGGACAGTAATCCAAATTCAAAAGTGCCTCTTTGTGCAATGCACAAAGCTTCAGAAATGTAGCAAAATGCCCATGAAAAAAACAAAAAGTGGCCATCTGATCGAAAATATACTTTAGGCATGAATATCAGGTGGCCAGCTGATCCAAAATCTGATCAATTATATCAACCCTTTTTTTTTATCTCACAGCACACTTGACCGTATAGTTAAACTTCCACAGTGCACTTAAATTATGTTGATCAAAACCAAAAATGAATTAAAAATTATACTTACTGTGCTTCGAAATTCTTTTGAAAATAATTAATGATCTTTAAAATTTTTGCAACACACCTATGGTCCTCTCAGAGCACACCAGGGTGCTGCGGCACATGGGTTGAAAAATCACTAAATTAGATAATGATCCATCTATGTCATCGAGAAACCCCAAGAAATAACAGGCAAAGTTTGCCCTTGTCTGGTGGGATGGGACTCAAAATAGAAATGAACCTGACATGTACAACGATGGTTCTGACAGGCATTTTTATCTTGCACAGTCCTTACCCTCTTTTCTGTTAACATGAGACATGTTTGTAGGGAATTTACTTCTCCTCCCTTTGGGGAGACTCAATGGAGCTGTTCTGCAAGTTCCCTTGCCTTCTTGTAGCAAAGGGAAGAGGGCAAAAGACTCAAACTAGATCAATTATGTTCTCCATTTTAGGACTTTGATGAGAGGACAGATGTATACGCCAAGGAACTGTTAGATCTGACTGATCCAGAGTGAGTAATAGTCAGTTCCTGCCACCTGCATGCCCGGAGCTGCCCTTTGCAAGTTCAGTTCTTCAGGTTTGCCTTTGATTCTGAAAACTGCTCCGTATGCTCAAGTTAGAAAGGCTTTTGGTAGAAATACAAAGTTAGAAAGAATTATTAATTTTTGTTATAATCCTCTAACCTATCAGTTCTACTAACCCTTATACCACCTCACTGTACTGGCTTGAGGAACTGGCAATGAATTGCAGTTGTGGAAGGCCTTGGCTTCTCACTAAGCTGTGTGTTTTGTTCTCTCCTTTAGCTTCACAAATGGATCTTTTTAAGATGAGATGACCCAGCTTTCCCCCTGCCTCAGCCCAAGTGACTGATTCTTTTGACTTTCCCTTTCCCAGAAGCTGCTCTAGGGATGAGTATCAGAACGGTGGCCACAAACTTCATATGTGTCAAGATGGAGAATTGCTCATAACCAGTTATTAAATATTACTGGGAACTGATCTTCTTTTGGTTAATAACTGATGTCAAGAGCTGGTTTAGGTTTTGTTGCAAAGACAAAATGTTTCAACAATTTTTATTTTACTCTTTTGTTCTATGTCCTTTTATCTGAGTTGGTAGCTTTTGTTTGCTATACGAATCCCACACTAATATTTTTATTTTATTACAAACAGTTTATCTCAAAATATTAGTGAATTTATTATTGCAGTTTAATTTTAATATCTTCCTTTGGTTTTTATAAAATGTTTACTTTGAATATATAACAGTGTTGTTTTGAATTACACAAGAATTTAATTTTATATTTGCTGGATACATAATATCTTGACTTTGAGTATTTCTATTTTATTTCCTCTCTCTTTTGTAATTTATCATCTTAATAGTTTAATGCATACTATGAGGAAACACGTATTGATTTTAAAATTAGTAATATTTGTATTTATAACTTATTATATTGTAGGATAAGCCATTTTCAGAATAAAAAAGAAAATTAAACTAAAAGTTTTTTGTATTTTCTCTCTAAATTTGTTTTTATCTTCTTTTAAAATTTGTGTTCTCTAAAGTCAAGTGATCAAATACTTAAAAATGATCTCAACAAGCCGAGTATCCTACACACAGTAATGCTTGATTAAATATTTATTGATTAGTTAACAAAGCGATTTGATTTGTTTTTATACACTACAAACTATCTACAGGTCTTAAACTACACTTCTTTATCTGTCCTTTTTTTGAGACGTAGCCTCAAGCTGTTGCCCTGGGTAGAGAGCTGTGGCATCATAGCTCACAGCAACCTCCAACTCCTGGGCTCAAGCAAGTCTCCTGCCTCCACCTCCCAAGTAGCTGGGACTACAGGCGCCCCCCACAACGCCCGGCTATTTTTTGGTTGCAGCCATAATTTTTGTTTGGCCTGCCTGGGCTGGATTCGAATCTGCCAGCTCAGGTGTATGTGGCTGACACCTTAGCCGCTTGAGCCCAGGTGCCAAGCCACTTTATTTGTCCCTTAATGAGAGAGTAACTTGCAAATTTTTCATTTAGGTCTGTTTTCACTTTGTTTACACAGAAATGATCCCAGGTTGTCTCAAGTGTTCATATGTGGTAAGATTCATTCATTACATAAAATTTTTTGTTCATCTATTATGTGTTGGCATTGGACTGATATAGCAATTGAACACACTACCCTTACCGTCTATCTTCAAGAAGTTCTCTCAGGGCTGGGCACGGTCACTCACGCCTGTAATACTAGCACTCTAGGAGGCAAAGGCAAGTGGATTGCTTGAGATCAGGAGTTCAAGACCAGCCTGAGCAAAAAGCGAGACCCGGTCTCTACTAAAAAATAGAAAAACTGAGGCAAGAAGATGGCTTGAGCCGAGTTGGAGGTTGCTGTAAGCTATGACTCCATAGACTCTATCCAGGGTGATAGCTTGAGTCTCTGAAAAGTAAACAGATAAGAACAAAAACTAATAAATAAGTGGGCCAAGGCTAAACAGACATAACATCTGAAGGGTTTCTCAGATTAGGAAACCATTCACAGAAGATAAGCTCAGAGATTTTAAAAATGTATAAAAGGTCAATAAAAGTTTCTTGCTCTGTTTAGGGCTAAAAGCATCTCAAGCACACTTATTTCTCCCTTCAAAATAAATTTTTATCAGATAAGGCTAAAGTAAAACAATTAAGTGGCTTAACAAAAAAGTAGCAGTTTGCAACACCAAAAGCATCATCCATAAAAGAAAAAAATTAGATTTTATCAATGTTAATAACTTTTTCTTTATAGCAGAAAGTCTTAAGAGAATGAGAAGATAAGTTACAGACTAGGAGTAAATATTTGCACATTATATTATATTGTAAGGAGTCTTATATCCAGAAGGTACAAAGAACTCTCAAAACTAAATAATAAGAAAACAAATGACCCAATAAAAAATGAGCAAAAGATTTGAACAGACACTTCACCAAAAAAGAAATTTGGGTGGCAAATTCCATTTGGGGTGGCAAATAAACACACAAAAAGAAGCTCAATATCATTAATCACCTAGAGCAGTGGTTCTCAAACTGTGGGTCATGACCCACAGAAAGTGTATTAAAGGGTTGCCGCATTAGGAAGGACAAGAACCACTGACCTAGAGAAACGCAAATTAAGGCACATGATATTATTGCACACCTGTTAGAATAGCTAAAATTAAAAAAT
>NW_003852436.1:2038255-2040482 GCF_000181295.1 Otolemur garnettii
TTTTCTTATGTCTGGCTGCTTGCAGAATTTTCTTCTTCATTTTAACTTTGGTGAAGTTAATTATTATGTGCCTTGGAGATATCTTATTTGGGTTGAGTCATGCAGGGGTTCTGAAACTGTCTGCTATCTGAATTTCAGAATGTCTTGGCATGTCTGGGAAGTTCTTCTTCATTATCACATGAAGGAGAGCATCTGTGCCTTTCGAAGCTGCCTTATTGCCTTTAGGAATTCCTATAAGGGAAATATTAGTTTTCTTCAAATTATCCAAGAGCTCTTTGAGAGAATGACTCATTTTTGTTCTCCACTTCTCTTCCTTTTTGAGAGTCTAGGAGCATTCAAAAGTTTTGTCTTCATTGTTAGAAATCCTTTCTTCTGCCTGCTCCATTCTCTTCCTGAGGTATGCTACTGTATTTCTGAGATCTTTGAGGCTGCAAGTTCTTATCTCAATGTGTTGAAATCTTTGGTGATTTTATCTTTAAATTTATTGAATTCTTGAGACAACTTTTGAAATGCTCCTTGAATTACTAATTCTAACTTTACCTCCATTCTATTAATCTTGTTTGAAATCCAAATTCTGAAGTTGGTTTCTGACATATCCGCCATTTGTTTATGAATGGGATCTCCTAGTGTATCTGCCATGTCGTTCCCTGGGGGAGTTGATCTACTCTGGTTATTCATGTTATCAGAGTTTTTCTGCTGATTCTGCCCCATAATTATTTTGCACCGTTTGGATAGATGAATAGATAAGGTGAAGTTGGGTTGGGGGCTCCTGGAGTAGTGATTACCCAGCTCTTTGCCCAAGAGTCAGCACTGGTGTTTGTACATTTTCCCTTAGAGAAATGTAAGTCCTGTAGGAAAGTCCATAGCAAAGGACCTGTACAGTGCTATGGCCTAAGACAGTGGGTACCTGCTGGGTGTAGTGGGGCTAAATGGCTCTGTCTTGTTTTCAGCTGGTCTCTGTCCTACACTAGTGAATCAGTTACTCTGAGTTGAAGTCTCAGCTGTGGAGAAATATCAGCAATTACATCACCCTGCACCCCACAGGCAACAACTGGAAAAGGAAAATCAAACCTTCCCACAACCACACACCCAGAGTACCACTTTGGGTAGTCCTTGGGATTGGCCCAGTTTCAGAGGTCCAAATCAATTGTCCCAATCAGCACCAGTCTCAGGTGAGAGAGTTCAGAAGGTCTCCGGCAACTAGATAGCAGGGGTCTGCTGGCAGCTCAAGTATGATTCACTCCAGTGCTCTGTAAGTTCAGAAGGATCCACCCAGCAAATGAATTAGTCTGGGAAGGTTGACGCTTCCTTCCCCACCTTGCACCTCAGTCACACCCAGTCACTGGTAGACCTGCAGGGCTGTGACCCATTTCCCTCCGCTGAGCAGTTACTCCATGGGTTTGCACCTTCCTGAGCCATAGGGAGATCTATGTCTTCACAGCCAGACTGCTGCTGTCTGCCACCATCCAGCAGGGGGAGCTGAGGCCTGACAACCTTGGGTACTAAATGGAGGCTGGGGCGGTTCACTCAATTCCAGACCCACCCCTGATAGATGTTGCTGACAGAACAGTAGAATTTAGCTGAATTTATTTCTGTCCCAGCTATAGTCCCTTGTGGACTAGATGCTGTTTGAGTTCACAGAAACTGCAACTCATCCCTGATCTGTGCCACTGCCCAGAAGTGGCGTGTTTGTCTTGGTTGCAGTCTGTGTTGGGGTGGTTGTGGTTAGAGCTCACACTTAGCTCTCAGTACCAGCCCTGCCTTTGTCTCAGTTATGATCCCCTGAAGACCAGGTGCTTCTTAGGCTCACTAAAACAGTCCTTCTGTCTCAGCCCACCCTGGGAGTATACCATCTCTGCACACCTGTATTCTAGTCTCTGGCCCCACCTTGCTCTGCTGGGGCAGGTACTGCCTCAGGCATACCCTTATACACACGGGGCCTGTGTTTCCAGCCCAGATCTGTTCTGCTGCCAATGAGGAAGATTCCTGGCTTCCTCTGGTTGCCCAGAGCGGACGGGAGTGTCACTCCAAAACATCCCCAGGGGTGTGAGCTGCCACTGCTGCTCTGTGCCACAGGGCACTGCCTCTCTCTCTCCCATATGGTTCCCTCAGTTCATCATCCTCTCCTTACTCCCATGCTACAGAATCAGCACAGACCAGCAACAGCCCATGCCCTGTCCACGCCTCTCAAGAAAATGCCCAAGAATCTGGACTCCATGTGGGATAC
>NW_003852436.1:2040502-2042295 GCF_000181295.1 Otolemur garnettii
TTATTTGGGTTGAGTCATGCTGGGGTTCTGAAACTGTCTGCTATCTGAATTTCAGAATCTCTTGGCATGTCTGGGAAGTTCTTCTTCATTATCACATGAAGAAGAGCATCTGTGCCTTTCGAAGCTGCCTTATTGCCTTTAGGAATTCCTATAAGGGAAATATTAGTTTTCTTCGAATTATCCAAGAGCTCTTTGAGAGAATGACTCATTTTTGTTCTCCACTTCTCTTCCTTCTTGAGAGTCTAGGAGCATTCAAAAGTTTTGTCTTCATTGTTAGACATCCTTTCTTCTGCCTGCTCCATTCTCTTCCTGAGGGATTCTACTGTATTTCTGAGATCTTTGAGGCTGCAAGTTCTTATCTCAATGTGTTGAAATCTTTGGTGATTTTGTCTTTAAATTTATTGAATTCTTGAGACAACTTTTGAAATGCTCCTTGAATTTCTAATTCTAACTTTACCTCCATTCTATTAATCTTGTTTGAAATCCAAATTCTGAAGTTGGTTTCTGACATATACGCCATTTGTTTATGAATGGGATCTCCTAGTGTATCTGCCATGTTGTTCCCTGGGGGAGTTGATCTACTCTGGTTATTCATGTTATCAGAGTCTTTCTGCTGATTCTGCCCCATAATTATTTTGCACCGTTTGGATAGATGAATAGATAAGGTGAAGTTGGGTTGGGGGCTCCTGGAGTAGTGATTAACCAGCTCTTTGCCCAAGAGTCAGCACTGGTGTTTGTACATTTTCCCTTAGAGAAATGTAGGTTGTGTAGGAAAGTCCATAGCAGAGGACTTGTACAGTGCTATGGCCTAAGACAGTGGGTACCTGCTTGGTGTGGTGGGGCTAAATGGCTCTGTCTTGTTTTCAGCGGGTCTCTGTCCTACACTAGTGAATCAGTTACACTGAATTGAAGTCTCAGCTGTGGAGAAATATCAGCAATTACATCACCCTGCCTCCCACAGGCAACAACTGGAAAAGGAAAATCAAACCTTCCCACAACCACACACCCAGAGTACCACTTTGGATAGTCCTTGGGATTGGCCCAGTTTCAGAGGTCCAAATCAATTGTCCCAATCAGCACCAGTCTCAGGTGAGAGAGTTCAAAAGGTCTCCGGCAACTAGATAGCAGGGGTCTTCTGGCAGCTCAAGTATGATTCACTCCAGTGCTCTGTAAGTTCAGAAGGATCCACCCAGCAAATGAATTAGTCTGGGAAGGTTGACGCCTCCTTCCCCACCTTGCACCTTAGTCACACCCAGTCACTGGTAGACCTGCAGGGCTGTGACCCATTTCCCTCCGCTGAGCAGTTACTCCATGGGTTTGCACCTGCCTGAGCCACAGGGAGATCTATGTCTTCACAGCCAGACTGTTGCTGTCTGCCACCATCCAGCAGGGGGAGCTAAGGCCTGACAACCTTAGATACTTAATGGAGGCTGGGGCGGTTCACTCAATTCCAGACCCACCCCTGATAGATGTTGCTGACAGAACAGTAGAATTTAGCTGAATTTATTTCTGTCCCAGCTATAGTCCCTTGTGGACCAGATGCTGTTTGAGTTCACAGAAACTGCAACTCATCCCTGATCTGTGCCACTGCCCAGAAGTGGCGTGTTTGTCTTGGTTGCAGTCTGTGTTGGAGTGGTTGTGGTTAGAGCTCACACTTAGCTCTCAGTACCAGCCCTGCCTTTGTCTCAGTTATGATCCCCTGAAGACCAGGTGCTTCTTAGGCTCACTAAAACAGTCCTTCTGTCTCAGCCTACCCTGGGAATATACCGTCTCTGCACACCTGTATTCTAGTC
>NW_003852436.1:2042711-2044409 GCF_000181295.1 Otolemur garnettii
AGTTTTTATGCCTGGTGGGGGAGTGCCATGGCACATTTGTAAGTCCGCTCTAGGGAAGGAGTTCTGGTTTTTATAGGGTTTCTCCAATGGGATCAAATAGGAGGGGATCTGAACTCTGCTCACTTGTTTGTATAGAGTATAGTGAGAGCTATTCTTATGGGGAAGGAGACCCCTGTTTGCTTGGCGATGGATTTTGTACCTATTATTTGTTTCCTTAGGGAAAGGAGGAAGAGTCACAGCTTGAGCTGCAGCTATCCTCAGCAGGGTTGATGTGTGTTCTTCAACCTTTTCTCTTGGCTCAGCTCCAAACCATGTGCTTACTTGCTAAACTTCTTTCCTTTAACTCTTTCTCTGGATGGGAGCCTCTGTGGAAAGCTGGCTCCAGTCAGCCATCTTGGCTCTGCCCTTCGTTACATAATGTTTATAGCATTGATTCATAATGCCCCAAAGCTAGAGACTATCCAAGTGTCCTTCAAGTGATGAATGGATGAATCAACTGTGTTACATCCATATTGTGAAACACTGCTCTGTAGTAGAAATACACTACTGATATGCTTAATGATGAGAATGGATCTCAAAGGGACTTTGCTAAGCAAAGAAGTCAGATCCAGAAAGCTACATAATGTATCCTCTTTTTAGGTGGCATTCTAGAAAAAAAGCCACAAAGAATATGAGAATGAGCTGAAGGTTGATAATAAAGAGACATCTCAAAGGGAATTTTCACAATTGATAGACTGTTTTGCTTACAATTGTGGTGGTAAATATGACCATGTTTTTTATCAAAACAATAGAACTCTATGCCACAGAGGATATGTTTTACTATATAGAAGTGTTAAAAATGAAAAAATAGAGTTTTTGCCTTTCAGCATTGTGCCCAAAATTATAAATAAAGAGATAAAAATAAGATCAATTTTTAGTATTACATCCTCAGTATTTATAGCAGGCAAACAGAGTATGTACTATTTTATATTATACATAGACACATACATAGATTTTGGCTAGTGCTAAATCTAGGTCAACCATTTGAAATATAAAAGTTTGAACAATGAAAATTAATTGTAAATCCATTAAATTCCAAACTGGCTCAGTCAATTTGGACTATTGTAACAAGGTATCATAGACTAAATAGCTTATAAACAATACAAATAGATTTCTCACAGTGTTGGGGGCTGAAAGTCTGAGATCAGGGTGCCCACCTGGTTGGGTTCTGGTGAGTGCTCTCTTCTGGGTTGTAGACTGTTTTCTCCTCACTGTGTTCTCAGACAGTGGAAAAAGGCAAGCGAGGTCTCTAGGACCTCCTTTATAAGGGCACTGATCCCACTTATGAGCACTCCACTCTCATGATTGACTGACTTCCCAATGGACCCACTGGCTGATATCATCACATTGGGGGTTAGGGCATCACCGTATGAATTTGAGGGTGGGACACAAGTATTCAGTTTATTGTAGGCTCTTCAGCAAAATTTTCTGAAAGTATAGATTATGGATAATCCACGTAGGATATAAACGCATCATCAAGAGAAATATATAAATAGTGAGAGAGTAAATCTTGGTTTATGATTTTATAGCAGCACCTTTGTTTTCAGTCCTGGCTTACCACTGACCCTGAAATAAGCTGAAAACTGTAGGCACTAAAAGTTCTGATACCATCTACGCTGGAAATTCCCAGTAAATTAGGCTTACCATACTAATTAGGAC
>NW_003852436.1:2046755-2088128 GCF_000181295.1 Otolemur garnettii
ACTGCAAACTATTCTATAAAATGTAATACTCGATGTAGAGTATTCAGTAGCAATAAATCCTTAAAACAAGAATATGAGGTTTGACATGCTTGTGAAAATAGAGTTCATGTTTTTTGTGGAAACACTGCAAGATGTATTTCCAATTTTGTTTCACAATATACATTTTGACTCAGTTGAATGTGTCTTCATCAATACATTTCTTTTTTAATAGAAAAGGACCATGGTACATTTGGGCAGACAAAGGTACATAATTATAACAAGTAGTGTGGGAGCTGCTCATTCCGTGAAATCATCTGGAAGCAATGTGCTCTCGTGACCATTTCCTCCTCCTTCACCTTTTGGATAGATCAGGATCACTTCAACTTAATTTATTTAAGATTCAAAGGGTACCAGATCTTGCAAGGTTGTTCTCAACCCTCCACAAATTTTTAGGGTCTTTTTTCTTGTATTTTTGCTCATTAGCTTAGGACCTTCCACAAGGGAAGGTTTTTGCTTTGCTTTGGCTTTGTGTTTGCCAATAGTGCTATTTGTGTCATGACATGGATAGAGAAAAGAAAGGGTGTGGATTTAGGTACACCACCACCACCACCAGCTCATGACTTGTTGCTTTTAATCCTGAGAGAGAGAGTAACAGAATAGGTCCTCCCAAGCACAGTAAAGAAAAAAAAAGTTCTTCTTTAGATATTTGCGGGTGGGGTAACATTTCTGTTAAGAATTTGGAAGGATGATTAGAACTCAGCAGAAGGGGAAATGAGAGCAACAAGAAAAGAAATCTAAGTCAAGACAGAGCTATGTAAAATGCAGCCATGTAGGAACTAGAAGCTGTTTACTGTGGATAAAGACCAGGAGTGTCAGGCCTTGAAATAGCTTGGCCTGTTAAGTAATTTAGACTTTATAAATCGTATGTGTGGGGGGGAATCTATTTGAAATACAGAATTCATCTGAGCCGGCTGCAATTTTGAAGAATCAACGATGTTAGAGGGTGGAGGCAGGTAGATGAAGTTAGGATGAGAGTTAGCCAGCACCATTCCGTGGGAGTTAGAGGTGAAAATTCTGAGCTCATGCAGGAGTGGTGAGAACAGAGTGTGAATCTATGGAGTCTCTGTCCTAATCAGTTGGATATGAAGATTGAGGGGTGGGGACAAAGAGAGAAAACATTCTCTGTACTACACCCAGAAAGATCTTCACAAAAAGTAATTATAATAATTCACTCGCCTTGCCTAAAATGGCTTCATAGTTTTATTGCTGTTAGACAAAAAGAGACAATTCTTTATCTATTTACCTTTGCATATCTACTAGTTTATAGTAGACACTTAATAAGTACAAATATTCTCCCTGAAACCTTCTTCTCCCTCTTCTGAATACGTGCTGCCATTTAAATTGATCTATTTTGCCCCCTATGGGTGGAGAGCAATTTTAAAGGAGATAAACTGATGTTACAGTCAGTGGCAGGGCTGCAGGCAGCACTTGAGACTCACAGTGCCAATCTGGAGGCACATCTTGTCCAAATAAGGTAACTGAGATAAAATTCTCAATAAACTATACATTTCAATACAAATATTAAAAATACGATTATGCTTATTTGCACATTTTTCACTTAGTGACTTGGCCCTCCATCTTTTACAGAATATTAATCAGAGTTTTGAGGGTCAGAGATATGAATCTTCTAATCGTAGCATAACTTCAAGCTAAGACTGTTTATTATTTTAAAGCACATTTTTCACATAAGCAAAACCCAGGGGTATTTCAGAGTAAGAAATTTTGGCAAGGTCATCTGATATATTCCTATAAGTGCATGCCTTGCGGTCTTTTTCTGAACATAGTTAACCCATTTGGGATAAACATTCTTAAAATAAAATGATCTTACATCAAATAAATATTGACATGCTTTTAAGGTCATTTGATGCAAGGCTAGACTATTAACAGGAGGCTAGATTTGATGTATGTGTTTTCACCAATAAGTGGAATGGAAATTCACTGCATTTATTTTATAATATAAATCTCAAGTATTAAGAAATCATGTTAACTCATTCTGAGTTTCTCTAGTCTTTGTCATCCCCTAAGCATCTAGTGAAGGTACACACACTATTCATATGCAATGCTTGTAAAATATTTTTCATATCCCAATTTTTTGAACAAAGTTGCAGAAACCTGAGGACCTGGTGATAAAGCAGAAGCTCCCTATAAGCTAGTATTTATCTCTGCATATTTCATTTTTTCTTTTCTATACTCTGCTTCATAGGCAATAAAGGAAACAAAAGGAATGAAAATTGGTCTTGGAAAGGCAAAATTAGAAAGGAAAAATAGTTTTTATTATTGAGATAGATGATGGATTTACCCAGGCAGGACAAAAGATCCAGTCATTCTTCTAATGAATATTTTTGTTCCACATCAAAGCACAAATATGTTCCAGGGTTTGCGTGTGGGGAAGTATTCATTATGATGAGAAATGTTTCTTTTTGGGTACTAAATAACAGGGAATAAAATTCACCCTATTATAAAGCCAGACACATATTTTGCTCATTTGAAGAGAGTTGGCAATATCTCCATATTCCAAAGAGTAACACCTTGGTTTCTAGATTCCCAGGAGCAATCTCAAATTCTCTCTCCATTTCTAAGGAGGCTTTTGGCTAAAATTGATTCTGAGAAACTACTATATTTCTCAATTTTCATCACTGTGTGTGTTGAAAAGAAGGCTGCTCAATTAACAATTAACGTGTGTAACGTGCTCGGTAAGGGAAGAAGTGGGTCTTCATTTTTTAAAATGAATCAGTTACGGTGAAAGTATGCACGATTCACTCTCTTTCCAAACCCACTCTTGTAGTTCTTGCTCTCTATCGCCCCCTGGGGTCTCTTTGTTGTCATTGCTCTCCTTGCATTGACAGCTCCTTCCTTTCCTCCTCTTTTTTTTTCCTATTTAAAGGAGTGTCCTCCAACCAATATACCGAGTTAAAAAAGCTTTCCGTAGTCCAGGGCAGGTTATAAAGGTCTTAAATGAGAATGTCAGATGAAGAAAATGGATAGATTCAGATAGATTTCATAGATGGTATGGCAGTCAGAATGACAGCGCCATCCTGTGATTGCCCTAATCCTGGGAACCTGTGAATATGTTATGTGACCTGGAAAAAGTGAATTTAAAAATACAATTAAAAATAAGTTAACATAAGGAGATTTTCCTGGATTATTTGTGTGGACCCAGTCTAATTGCGTAAACCCTTAAAAGCAGAATGCACTCTCTGGCTGGAATCAGACATGCAGCAGAAGTAAAAATCAGAGAAATGAGAAATATGGGAGAGACTCTACCCCGTGATCTGTTGCTAAAGGGGGACAAATGAAGGCAGGAAAAGCGATGTGGTTATCTGTGAGAGCAGAGAGCAGAGAGCAGCTCCTGGGAGACGGCACTGAAAGAAGAATCTCAGTTCCACAACCACAAGGAATAGTATGAGCTTAAAAGAGGCTTCTTCCCCACAACTTTTCATGAAGAATACAGCCCTTCTGGCACCTTAATTTGAGCCAAGAAACCCCAAACAGAGTAGCTTTTCTGGACTTCTGACGTACAGAAGCTGTAAGACACACACACACACACACACACACACACACACAAGTGCTGTGTTAAGCTGTTAGGTCATGGCAGCAATGGAAAGTTAACACACATGGACAGAGGTTCTAATCAAAACCCCACCTCTGTTTTTACCATTATAGTTTAAAAGCTATGGAGGGAGTGTTTTCTTCTCAACTTTTACCTTCTTTTTATCAGGAACATTCATTGATAGGACAATAGAAACCACTGCCCATATTTGGAGCAGGAAGAATTTAACACAACAGATCAGCCACTTTCAAACCAACCCCCCCACTCCCAAAACAACAAAAACAAAGATTGAGGGATCAAAAGTCTGGAAAAACACCCCCCATCGAATACAGAAGTTGAAGGACTCATAGGAAACCACCACCGATGATCTCGATCATCTGTGGCGCCAAAATGAGTGGTTCTCAGGAGAATGTCGGGAACCCACTGGTTCGCTTCTGCTCTCTGCCAAAGCCATATTCCTACTTTGTTCTGCTTGAGGAATAATTCCAATGATGGCTTCTACCTCTACTTATTCTGCTTGTCAAATGAGACTGCCTCTGACTGGAAGAAGCTACGGCAGAAGCCAGGCTTCCAGCCCTGGCGCTGCAGAGAAGAGCACAGCAACACAGCCCTGAGGGGCTGCTGCATTTCTCTACCCCACTGCTTCCACTGCATCAATGTCCACAGGCAGAAAATGGAATAAGGGAAAAAGGAAGGCTGGAGGAGGAAAGGAACACCTCCCACCAAAGGACTTCATGATTTAAGATTCAGATATTGACAAGGTGGAATTGCAAAAGAGTTTCAATTCTTTGAAAACTCCATTTTTATCCCAGTGAAAGCCATCATTTTAGGTCTCAGGAAATTTTTTTCTGTGCTTATACAATAAAGAATTGTAGGATGTTAGAGACTATACACTTCCATTCTCTCCTTTTCAAGTTCTCTGTTTTCACAAAGAAATGCAAAATCTATAAGTTACTGAGTAGTCCAAGTCATGATATTTAGCAACTAAACAGGATCAAGGTCTTTTGAAGTTTTTCTACTCTCTCAACTTAGGGTCAAGGTTTATGAAGAGTCTGAGAGTTGATTCCACTTGCAGCCTAACAAGTTAGCCCATTGCTGGTTTACAGATGTTGGCAGAAGACACAAGACTTTTAAGTAAGGGCAAAGACTTTTTTACTCATGGGACAACAGTGGTCAGCGTATCAGCATGGTCTTACCAGTTTCTTTTGATTCTCAGAGCTCATAGAAGTGATATAGAGGATGATATCCCCAGTGGAAACTACAGGCACAGTAGGTTTGCATCACAGTGAGGAACACTGAGTTGGAAGAGCTAAATGTTGGTGATTTTTCTTTCCAGCAAGTAGAAGCAAGCCTGCTCTTTGGTGAGATACATGACCTCAATCCTTAAGTTTGCTCACTGCAAACAGAACGCTATGAAATGGTCCCGGTAAAGGGCCTTGCATTCTGGGCACACCAGCAAGAACATGGGTCCATGTCTTTCCCAATACTCACCAAAGCAGGAAGGATTGAGAGGATATGCAGGCAATCATTCACATTTTTAATTAAGAGAACCTCATATTTGCTACATCCAAAATATATATAACACATGTGTATGTAATAGTCCATTTTTCTGGAATTTATCCACAATTTTGCATGTTGTTCTAGTTCTTGCATTCTCATTGACACATAACGTTGCATTAAATAAATACATAATAGCTATTCCATTCTTCTGTTGAACATCTGAGCTGATGTTCGGTGTTTTCTATTATGCTACTATGAATATTCTTGCATGCATTACCTGCTCCATGTGTGCAGAAATTTCTCTAGGGCATTTGACGAGGTGTGAAATTATTTGATTATTAGTGAGGATAAAATAGTTTTATATGTTTATTCACAATTTGTGTTTTCTTGTCTGTGAATTCCCTGTTGGTGTCTTTTGCCCATTTCTCTATTGGGTTGCTTGTCATTTTAAATTTATTAAGTATTCATGATTTCATCTTGATTCACCTTGAAAACTATATGTCTTAAAAAATAGAAAGTAACTTTCTTAATCCCCCACGTGCCAAAAAGGGGTGGGGAATGTAATCTGTTAAAGCCCACAACTTCAAACATCAAGTTAAAGGCAATGTGATAGGCCAGACAAGGATGCCCTCTAGCATAACTTCTATAAAACGTTGTTGGAAGAGTTCTACCCAGATCAATAAGGCAAGAACAGGAAGAAATAAGACATAAGAAGGTAAAAAGGTAAAAATAAAAACATCATTAGACACAGATGATAATAAATTTTGTCTATTCAGAAAAGTCAAAATTATTTACGGAAAAGTTATTAGAAATGGCAAGATGAATCACATTTGTGGATTTTATTTTGTTGTATTTTTTAGTATTAGACCATTGTAAAGTATTTATTATGATCTCTCATATGTGGGTGATTTTAATCTGTGGACAGTCTAGGGGCCTAAACTGACAATTCTTTCCTCTGGTGAGTATTTGTATCTGCTTCTCATTGGAGTCAAGAGCAGCACTGACCTGGGACTTCAGATTTCTTCACGGTTGCAGTTTCGAACTTAAGCTTTGATTGAGGGCCTTGCACTAGTTGCTGCCAAGAGATTTAATCTTCTCTTGGTCATGCAGATGTTGGCTTTGTCCTCAGACAATATGCCCCTTAAATATTAGCTTACATTTAACATGCTGGTTGCAGTTTCAAGCTTTTTTTCAGGGCGTGGGTGGTGGTGGCAAGAGATTTTCTTTGCTTCCTGTGAGCTGAGCAACATTTCATGTGGGATCTAATTGCTTCATACTGGAAGGGTTTTTAACAAACACATTGTTTTCCATTTGGACCTACTTTTTGCTGTTGTTGTTAAAGACTTCCTTATAGTTTCAGATTTCCTGTCTTGCAGAATATCAAAAATTAAGGTGTGGCAAATACTGCTCTCCTACTTAATGCCCATTATCCATTTCTCCCTTAGTAACAGAACCCCAATTTTATTCACGGTTTACAGTTTCCTTCTAAAAAAAACTTCATTTGCCAGTTTCCCTGGCAGATAGCCACAATCATGTGATTTGATTCTGGTCCATTATCTAAAGCCAGAGTCATTCAGTTGAATTTTCAGGAGCGCTTCTTGACAAAGGATGAGTCAGTTAGGTTTCTTTTTGCCCTTTTCCCTCTTCCTCAGTTTTCTGGCTTAAGAAGTTGCTTAATGGTGACTATATTTGAGGGAAAGGACAAATAAATCCCGCAGAATTCTTGAGCAATTGGATACTTGGATAAAAATAATCACATTGTGTGTTAAAAATTAACACTCAATGACTTTTCAGGCTTGGAGATAAGGCAATATGACCTTACTGTAATCTCTATTGTCAATATTTTAACAACTCATTTCATCTCAAGTTCTATCCTCAGGCTAGGGTTGTATTAAAGATCCTTCCTAAAGGGAAGGAAGAAGTACAACTGGAAAAAAGTGAATGCTTTCCCCACTTACTTTGAGTTGAACCTTCATGCTGTAACTTTAAGCTGCCTAATCTGATTTAAATGCCTTACTCCTGGAGTCCCAAGGGCTACCTAAATATACCTTGCTGAATGATCTACAGGACCTGCTGGAGACCACTAGAGGACTGTACTTTCCAGAGGCAGAAAGGCAGGACTGAAAGGTGAGTAGAGAGCTAAACATGAGCAAGGGGCTGCTGGTCTCCTCCAGCCAGGTAGCAAAGGGAGAGAGAGCTTAGCACTTAATGTTTCCTATGTGCCAAGTGCTTTGCTTAGGGTTTTCTATACATAGGTCACTATGAAACTTTTGAGGCAGACTGTTATGGCTCGTTATCTCACTTCCAAGAAACACAGTGGACAGCATCCTTTCTGATTTACTTGTTCACGTTTCAACTTGCGTGGCTTATCAGAGTTGCTGGTATTTGTTTCTCCCTGTGTGGATTTTATGTTTCATGATTTCTGTGTATCTCAAAACTTGCATAATGACCCATATATGCCATCATATTAATCTTCCAATAAGCCTGGGAAGAAGGGACTTAGTAATCACAGATCAGGACATCAAACTTTATGAATGTTTTGGAGCCTTTTCAGCTTCCTCATATTTGTTATTCTTGTTTCACTGTAGAATGTTTCACTGTGGTGAAAACCTGAAAATCAAACAAACTAGAAATATGCTTGACGGTGGGCTTGTGGCGGGTGCTTCCTTTGTGGTGCTTTCTTCTTTACCATTTTTTATTCCACTAAAGACAATGGCAACAAGGGAGAATGATCCCTGCTAGTTTCCTCTCTATGGCAAGATTTTTTTAACCTTGTTTTTGCACTGAAGTGTTGTCTGTTGTAGGTCCCAGCTTAATGTAAGAAAGTCCAGCTCAGTTTCCTACTCTTCGTGGCCACAGAGCCTCTTTCTCCAGTATGTCGGTTACTCATTATAATCCAAGTTTAGGTCACTGGGGATTTCCAGACAGCCCCAGCCAAATGCCAGGTACAGACTGTGCTTATTATCTGGATTCCTACTTTCTCATGCATCCTGGTGTCTTTAATTTGTTTATTACTTATTTGCCAGTTTAGTCATGCCCTGGAAAAAAGGTTTTGGTTTGTTTGCTTGTGTTCTATCCAGAATTTTGTGTGCTCTGTTCTTACAGAGTTTCTCTGGACAGCTTGGCCGAAATAGAGATCTGGAGTTTATTGAGGGAATTTACTTGACAGATAATTTTGAGGTCACGGAGAGATGAAAATATCTGGGTTGACGCCCATATTTCTGAGTTAACCAGATGAATTAGTGCCCTGTGTTCACCAAGTTCAGACCACCCACAGGAAACATTAGTTTGGGGGGAAAAGAGGATGAATTCAATTTTGAAAACATCTCATTTGTCATGACAGATGCAACTTTCATCTTTTCATTTGTAAGTCGAGATTAATATCTACTTAACAATAGAGTTTTATTGGTATTAAATATAATAAGGAATATGAAAATCTTAGTAAACTATACAGGGTGATACAAATATTAGATACTTAGAAATCCTAGGGGTGTGCTCAGAGCAGGGGGCCTGAAGAATGGCTCCTCTGATTATAACACACCCAACAGGAATCTGGGGGAAATTGTGATGAGGGGCCCACAAAACTTGTGACCTCCCTATGAACAAATGCCCTACATGTGGAGAAGAAGAACATTATAAAATGTATGTGGTAGGTGTCTTGCTGATCACTGGATAATGTTTTCAACTGCAGAGGCAGATTACAAGGACATATGTTTGAAAAATTGCCTAATAAAATTTTCAGAAAATTAAAAAAAAAAAAAAAAAGAAATCCTGTCCCTCTCTCCAAAGCTAATTGATCAAAAGGGGTAGTTAGGGCATTCCTTACAATCTAGCGAGCCAGTGGATAGTAGGGTGTGATAACTTGAGAGAACGAAGTTGTTTGTTAGATAACAGTATAAGGCTGTTCCAACATACACAAACCACTTATGAAAAGATCATTTATCGGCCTAACTGAAAAATGTGATGTTTTAAAACAGTGGTTCTCAACCAGTGGTTTGCGACCCACACGAACTGTATTAAAGGGTTGCAGCATTAGGAAGGTTGAGAACCACTGTTTGAAAAGAACTGAGGTGGAATCATCATGCAGTTATTTTGTGAACCACGGTTATTTCCCTTCTGGTTCTTAAAGACAGTGGAATGCACAAAAGGCGGAAAACATAGGTGGCCAGATTTGGAATGTAATTTTACAAGGTGGAAAATTAAAAAAAAAAATGTTTTATTCTGCTAAAGATAGTTAACATAAGATCTATCCTCTAACAGATTTCCCTCCCTTCCCTTCCCTTCTCTCTCTCTCTCTTTCTTTCTTTCTTTTTAATAGAGACTGAGTGTTTCTTTGTTGCCCTCAGTAGAGTACCGGGGCATCATAACTCACAGCAACCTCCAACTTTTGGGCTTAAGCGATTCTCTTACCTCAACCTCCTGTGTACCTGGGACTATAGGTGCCCATGACAATGCCTTGCTATTTTTTTGTTTTTAGCAGGCTGGGGCTGGGTTCAAACCCACCAGCCCTGGTGCATGTGGCCAGTGCTCTAGCTATGGGCGCTGAGTCAGATTTATTTCTTTTTAAAGGCTGAATAATATTTGTTTGTATGTTCTGTATTAGAAAATAAACTTTTATTTGCAGAATTAAACAAATTTTAATTCCTTACTGAAAGCCAAACCGAGAAGCATTTAAATGAGTGGGTTGAGGAGTCCTGTGGTCCAGAGCTCTCCACATGGCCCAGCACATTTGTGTGCTGCGAATGAGTTGGACATGTACCTGGACTTTAGCCCCTGAGTTAGGGACCAGAAAGGAACAAAATCTTTTTTCTTCTAAAATCAATAGGTATGAGAAGTACATGTCATGTAAACAAAAAGAATACTTTTCAGGAAGGGAAATAAATAGGGCTTTTTACCTTCCTCCCAAAAGAAGAAAATGAAAGGGAAAGAATAAGTCACGAAGGATTACCTCTGGCAACCAACAGCTCTGTCCTGTTTATCCCATGGGCCCTATAACTATTATTTTTCTATTTATGTCACAGCAAGTAAATCTTTGGAATGAACTGCTATAAAGAGTTTTCTTTTAAGGCTTTCATCTGGATTTCTGCCTCTATTTTAATTTGTATTTTTTTAAAAAACAAAAACTTGTAACAAAATAGTACATTTTTCTTTCTTTTTTTTTGCAGTTTTTGGCTGGGGCTGGGTTTGATTGAAGCCACCACCTCCGGTACATGGGGTCGGTGCCCTACTCACTGAGCCACAGGCACTGCCCCATAGTACATATTTCAATCACGTAAATCATAAATGTACAAATTGATGAGGGGTCACAGGCTGAACACAGTTATCACAAAAAGGATATTTTCGGTCCTGAAGAAACCCTGTTTGAGATCTTTTCCTGTTACTGCCTTTTCCCAAAGCTAACTCCTATCCAGACTCCTAACTCAATTAGTTTTGACTATTTTGAACTTTACACAAACAAAATTATAGTGTACTTTATTTTGTTGTGGGATTCTTTTGCTTAATGTTACTTTTGTGAGATTCGTTCATATTATTATGTGAGGTTGTAGTTTGTGTATTCTCATTTGTGTATAATATTTCCATTTATGAATATGATATGATTCATTTATTCATTCTCTTGTTAAGGGATAATTGAGTGGCTGTTGTAAATAGTGCTATTATAATCATTCTTTCACATGTATTTTAGTAAATACTGGAATGCATTTTGGGGATATATATGTATATATTCTTTAATACATGATACTAAGTAATTTTCAAAGAATTCTGGATAAGAGTTCCAGTTGTTCCAATCTTTACCAACACTTGGTAATTAGTATTGTCAGTCTTTTTAATCTTAGCTGTTCTGGTGGATGTTGAGGTATTATAGATATTCCTTAATTAGTATTATTCGGACAACAAAAAGTAGCGAATGCTCCACATCATACATCTCTTTTTCCTTCTCCAGAGATAATCAACATCTGATGTTACTGTCACTTCTAGGCATCTTTTGGTACTTTTATCAGATATGTATATATTCATAAATAAGGCATACAAGAGGTCTTCTGCTTTACCGTTTTACATGCTTGGTATTTCAATTTGACTTCTCTTTCATCATACATGATGGGGATTATCCATGTTGATACTAAAAGTTCATGAACTTTAATTGCTATATGGGTAAGATATAATTTGTTCCTTTCCCCAATAAAACATAGATTGTTAAAAAAATTTGATTTTGAAGAGTGTATGATATCATACACTTGTGCACAAATTTCTTATTGTAGAGACCTAGAAGGGGAATGGCTGAATCTTTCGTTTTGCACATGTTTACCCTTATTCAATATTGCTGTATGGTTCTTCAAAATAGGCTTAACAATTTATACTCCCACAAAAATTGTTTAAAATTTGGTTCAACACCTTTTATCAATACTTTGAAGTGCCCAGCTTTTAAATTTTGGCTTGTATTATAGGCATAATGCCATAATCTGTCCCATTGTGGCATTGGTTTGAATATTTTAAATGGTATTTAGATTCTTCTTCTATAAAATCTCCTGTTCATATCTTTTACCTATAATTCTTTTGGGCTGTTTGCAGTTTGCTCACTGATTGGTCATTCTCTATTTATTCTGTACACAAATCTTTTAGTAGTTATATGGGTGTCAAATTTATCCCCTCATTCTGATTTGCCTTTTTAGTTTGTTCATATTATATTTATAGTCATGTTAAAGTTTTCAATTTAATTTAAATTTATTATTCATTTTTAAAGATTTGCTTTTGTATCTTATTTAAGAAATCAATTCTATCTTATAAGGCATACTCTTATAGTTTCTTATAATAGTTTTATATTTTTGCTTTGTATATTTAGGTCTTTAATCCATCTGGAATTTAAGTGCTGTTAAATGAGGATCTAATTTTATTTTTCCCCATATAGATATCTAAAAGTCTTTGCCTCATTTATTGAACAATACCTTTCTTCTCACTAATGATAGTGCAACCTCTACCATTTACCAAATACCCAAATGTACGGGTCTGTAACTCGGCTTCTTATTCAGTTATATTTATCTGTTTATTGACCTCTGACTCTATACAACACTTTTTTAATTACTGGAGATTTATAATAAATAAGGATATTTTTCCAGTTGAGCTTAAAATAGTCTGGACTTTTTACAATTCTTTATTCATTCTTGTGAATTTTAGCAGAAATTAATCAAATTCCACTAAAAAATATCTGCCAGGATTTGATTTGAATTGCATTCAATTTATGTAATATTTCAGTTCTTTATAGTTTTCATATCCCAAATTGTTTATTATAGTTTTGATGTTTTGTACATATGTTTTAGATTTACCTATATATTAAATAATTATTTTTTGTAGTCCTTTATCTTGAATTCCATTTCACCTTCTTGAAATATACCCTTTGGAATTCTGTGTCTGTGAGTGATACAGGTTCTTTGTCTTTGTCTGCTTATTTCATTATTCTGACATCCCTTTCAGTAATGAAAGACATTTATCAAGGTGTTTGAAGTGCTAACACAGCAGTTCAGCTATAGGCCCTCTTTAGGTCTAGTCCAAAGTTAAACCCCCTTTCTTTGGCAATTCTTGTCCAATGACTGAATGTTACAGATGAATAAAGGACTAGTCCACTTACCCTAAGTCTAGGCAACCCTGAAAGGACATCCCAGATTCTAAGCAGAGGTTTTCACTTAGACTACTCGGCAGGTCACCTCTTTCCTCTATTCAATCCTGATACTATTTCTTCCACAGTTGTTGTTCCCAAAATCATTGCCTAATACACTCTCTATAGTCCCTTGTGACTCAGAATTTCTGCAGAAGCCAACTTCAGATGGCTCCTGGAGTGGTACAAGGGGTAGACTAAGTTGGGATTTTTAACATGAATCAAAGGCTGCCTATCAATAAGGACCTCCTCATTAGTGATAGGTGTAAGACAGACAGACTTTGGCACAAGGTAGTTAAAACTTTCATCAGTAATTAACTGTATTGTATTGAGGGGTATTGTATGGGTGGTATTGTAATGAGAGGTATTATACGAGTGGGTGAAATGTTATCAGGCATTTGAGAAATATGAGAGAAATAGTAACCTTAAGGACAGTTAAGGTAGCTGTTGCTAAACTGATTTTTTTGGAATAGTAAAAAGCTGAGAGTGGTTAATTGGCTATTAAAATCTAAAAGTAAAGCCAAGATTCTTCTTTGGTAGCAAATAAAGAGGCTTTTATCTCTTGCAGTGGGAGGGCAGAAAAAGCGGAGGAACAAGCCCCTCTCTTAATCATAAATGTGGCAAAGTTTCAAAGGAGATTATCTGGGAAACTAAGTTGGCTATGTCAAGGTTAAGTTGCTGGACTAAAAAAAAAAAAAGAGACCCTGATTCCAGGAGAGGGTAGTGAAGTTTCTGTTAAAATCAGGCAGAGAGAATACTAGAGGCAGAGGATCTGGTAGAATTTGTTCACAGAGGAATGGAACCCAGAGGACACCATAAAACAAGGAACAGAGGAGGGTACAGGGAACTTCATCAGGCCATTGAAGGCACAGCTTGGGAAGCAACCAAGATGTGAATGTGAAACATGAGATATGTAGACAGTAGAAAACTTTCCAAAAGAATTAGGCAAGAATTTGCTGTTTCAATCAAATGATTGAATACCAAGTTTGTACGTTATTTTCCTCTTCCTTTTATATTTCTCTTTTGGCTGAAAAAATAAAATAGAGAGGCCTCCCTCCCATCCCTCCTTTTGCTTCGCTATTCTCCACCTTCTTGCTTGCACCCACTTCCTTGGCCTGCTGGTCCTCTGCGGGAGAAGGGAGCGCTGCCTCCCACCAGGGGGCGTGGCGTGGCGGGGCCGGGGCGGGGCGAACAGAAATGGGTGGGCTTTTCCTGTCGACGTGTGCCGTAAGGACGCTGTGACGTAGGAGGACATCCGGTCCTCCTCCCGGTGTCCGAAACCGTCTCTGTCAGCCTTCTTGGGTTTTAGTAGCTCATTTCCTCGGAGTCCTGGTTTACGGGTTGGAGTTACTGCTGCACGGGCCGGCCTCACGCCATTCCCTGGCCCTCGGCCCGAGCAAGTCGGTTCCCCGGCGAAAGTGAGCGAGGTCGGCCCGAGCGCGCCGAGGTAGGGTGTCCCGCGGGCGGGTGACGCCTGTCGCTCCCGAGCCGCGTGGCGCCTCCGCCGCGTCTCCCCTGGACGTCTCCCCACCCCGCTGGCCCTCTGACTCCAGGCTGTCAGCCGCTGCGCCCCTGTGCCAGTCTCACGTAGTGACATGTGCAGTGTCCAGGAAAAGGGCTAGAAGCCATCTAAAGCTGAGAAAGGAGGTTCTGTCTTTTTGTGGTTCCAGAACTGGAGAAAAAGAAAATTGAGACAATCAGCGGATTGAAAAGACACCTCTGGGGACCCAGAAAGTTCTTCCACATGATTACCTCGTGATTATTGATAACACGTTGACTATTTTCTGAGTTACTTTGGATGGAGCAGTACTCCTGCCCCCTAGAGTTTGTCAGTTTAATTATTGGAAGGATGCCTTAGTGGCTTGGAGTTAAATTAACCACTTACTAAATCTCCTGGCTGATTTGTCTCTATTTTTGTGTTGCCACGGTACTGCCTGCTAGCTGGTTTTTGATTGATCCATTCGATTCAGAAAACTTCAGTTTTTTAAATGTGGTAGTTTTAAAGTCCTTACTTTGGTATACGTGGTAAACATATATACTCTTAAACATAAACTTGAACTCTGCCCTATTAAAATTTTTTGCTAACTGCATGCTTTCAGAGTCAAAGCAACTAATGTTTAGTATCTTAAGACAAAATGGTTTGCCTTTGTAATTAACGGTGTCATTTTCTGTTACATATTTTATTTACATATTACATAGAAAAAATTAGACTTGTCATTCTTCAATCTGGCAGCATCAGGTTGTCGGAATATATAGCTCAAAATGTGATTTAAACTGTATAAATAATGCACTTACTAGTTTCTTAATGGTAAAATACCTAATGGAGTTTTTGAGGAGGTGCAGAATACTTAACACCAAAGAAACCTTTTCTTAGAAAAGAAAACTGCTTTGGCTTTTAGGATAAACTTCTTAATGTTTAGTTTCTTTTGGAATTGCTTGGTAGTGCATATAAGTGCCTAATTTTAAGAATACCTACTTTATTTGGAATATAGTGTGCTTAATGTTTTATAAAAGCTTAAAACATGCATAACCATCAGAATGATGATGTCGAGTTTAAAATTTAATGAGAATAAAAACACTTTATTATGCTATTTCTTGGCCTATTAAAATGGTTAGCGCAATTAGCAATTATATCTTCTCTGTTCTTTTGTGAGGAGATAAAGGAAAATGCCTAAAAAAAAGACTGGTGCGAGGAAGAAGGCTGAGAACCGCCGGGAACGTGAAAAGCAACTAAGAGCATCAAGAAATACTATAGATTTAGCTAAACACCCATGTAATGCTTCAATGGTAACTGCTCTTTTTTTTTTTTTTTTGGTCAATATCAGTTGATAGTTTAAAAACTATTAGTATTTTGTCTGAAATACTCCTGAATAGAGTGTTCTTGCATATATTTTATTACTGAATTTGAAATCCACGTTAGAAATAGGTCCATTGTTTTCACTTAACACTGAGTAGCAATCATTTGATATATATATTGCTTATAAGACCTAGCATATTACCTTACGTACTGTTGGTGATAGTTACTGAACAAGAATAAATAATAGAAACTGTCATATTTTCCAGTTTCTCTAGTTGTCCTTTTAGTTGGGTTTTCATCTCTTTTTTTAGTAATTGTTAACTTATTTGATTACCTTATCTGCCTGGGTTGAATGGGTTAGTCCTGATAATTTCTGGGCTGCTTTGAATGGTGAAAGTTGTGGAAAAAACAAATAATTATTAGGTAATCATTACCTCTTTACTTTCTTTGACCATGTTTCTCTTGAGTTATTCGGTTTTCACTCTACTCTGCTTTTTCTCTTCCCACTATTCCTCTTTTTTCCCTCTTCTTTTGTTTCACATGCTTAGTGTAGCTTAATTTTTTTTGTAGAGAAAGTCTCACTCTATTGCCCTTAAAGAGTACCGTGGCATCACGCAGCTCACAGCAACCTCCAACTCCTGGGCTTAGGTGATTCTCTTGCCTCAGCCTCCCAAGTAGCTGGGACTACAGGCACCTGCCACAGTGCCTGGCTATTTTTTTGTTGCAGTTTAGCCGGGGCCAGGTCTGAATCCACCACCTTCGGTATATGGGGCCAGCACCCTACCCACTGAGCCACAGGCACCACCTAGTGTAGCTTAATTTAGCAATGTTTATTGTGTTATCTGCTCTGTGCTGGGTAGTATTTTAGGCCTGTGATGCATGGGTGCATGGGTGAATGACATGATCCTTTTTCTACAGACTTATAGTTCAGATGTGTTATATGTTACTTAGGACATATTTGTTTATAAATGACAAAGAGCTAACTTAAATAATCTTAGGGGAAAATAGTTTATTGAGTAGATAATGGAATAACTCACGTACTGGGAAGGGCATGATATAGCTGGGACTCAGGGACAACTGGAACCTGAGAAAACATTTCATCTTTTGCTTTTGTTTCTTTGTGCTTATTCCATTTTCTCAGATAGTCTTAACTCCATTTGTTTGCTTTCATAGTTACTGGTAGCTGATATGTCTCATATCACATATTGTTCTCAGGGAAGGAAAAAATTCTGATAGTTTGGCTTGAGCTAGTCCTTATTCCAAAACGGACATTTATTGGGAAGTGGAGGGTAGTGAGTACAGATGTGACAGTGGGGACTCCCTTCTGTGTGTCAAAAGTTCTTTCCATAGGAGGGAGATGCTGGGCATACAGAACAATAAATGACTGTCATACATCCATCTGTCTGTTTTGTCTATCTATATAGTGATAGCCAGATTAAGTACTTCAATATAGGCACAATGCATTTATTAGGACTCAGATGTGGTAAAGTTGGGTGTGTATAGAAAAGAATGCAGTTCCCAGAGAAGATGAGATTACCACCACAGTAGCTAACAGACAGAATTCACCAGGAGGGACTTTTCAGGGTAGATGTACAACAAGTAAAGGAAGGGAGAAGAGAGTACATTTGGGGAATGGCTGATCATTAGTGACTTGAACCTGAAGAGAACAAGACAGAAAAGGTTTGGAAAGTAGTTAAGGGACTAGATTATGGAGGACTTTTAAAGTTGGGTTTTGGGATCTAGATTTTCTGTGAGGTTATTACTGTTCTCTGCTGTTTCTTGTGTCTGTTATGTTGTATTTGATTACAAAATAAACAAAAAATAAACTACCACTGCGATAATGCCACTTCTTCTTCCCTAGCAGTGTTTTTCAATCTTTTCTATTTCTCGGCACACTTGAACCTATGGTTAAACTTGCACGGCACATTTAAATCACGTTGATCCAAAAAAAGAGTAAAAAAAGAATATGCTTAGTCTGTTTTGAACTTATTTCAAAAATAATTTAATTAATGATCATTAACCATTTTTGCAGCATACCTGAGATCCTCTCACTGCGCACCAGCTGAAAATCACTGCTTTAGAGTAATAGTATACCTTTGTTATTGAAGTATGTGTAGATGCTTCTATACATCCGTGGGGTGGGAGGGTTTGGTGTAGTGTCTTTAATTTTAACAGGAAAAACAGAATTTTATTTATGATGCAAGTAAATTTATAGTTAAGCCAACAAAAAAATTAATGTAATATTTTTACATATTACAGGAATGTGACAAGTGTCAAAGGTAAATTTTATTCCTCTATCTACATGTAATAAAATAGTCCCTTTGACTTTTCTTCTGATATTGACTATATTTTTAAAATTTTATTTTACATGACAAGGCGGCAGAAGAATAGAGCATTTTGCTATTTTTGTAATTCTGTACAGAAGTTACCAATTTGTGCACAGTGTGGTAAGTATATCATAACTAAGGACATATGCCTTTCCTTTTATTAAACAATTGTTTGGACCTTAATTTGAACTTGTAGATTCATTGTTATTGCTTACAGTGATTGTAATTGCTTATACTTTTATGCCTTAACATTAATAAAACACCATAAACTGTTATTTGGCCTACCAAAAAACCACCAGGTGTTGGTTTTGCCTTATTGATGCAATCCTGGGAAATAATTAAGGTACAGTTTAGATGTAGGTTGCCAATAAGTTGTTTGAAACATTAAAAGATCAGATTTCAGATTGATAAAATTTGATAATCCTGAATTTTTAATTATACCACCTTAGTCTTATTGATGTCAACTTGTTTACTTTTCTAAATTTTAATTGTATAAGTTTTTTTATTTTTTTATTTTATTAAGTCAAATACACATAGATCATGAATACATTCATGCATATGTGGGGTACAATGTGCTGATTTTTGAGTCAGAGCATGAGACTCTTAATTGTATAAATTTTGACTGATATATTTGCAGTCTGTTAGAACGTTGAGAATAATTTTATTCCACATTTACCCGATGCTAATTTTGTGATCGGTAGTTTTTGTGTTTGATGCTTACCATATGATTCTTGAGTTTCCTCACATGTATTCCCAAGTTACTGAAATAGAATTCCTAATTAGGTAACCATTTCTCGAGTATAGATCTGAATCTAAAATTCAGATTTTAGTCTGAAATGATTATGTGAAATAAAACTAAATTGTAACAAGATTGGTGTTTCCCAAAGCTTTCCACAGACTGAGATATTGATAGGTGTCTTTTGAAAAAAAAATATATATTTGAGAAATACAGTGTGCTTCATTTTCTCATTTTCATCTGGGAAATTTCTGTTGCTTATTTATATGTTAAAAGTTTTAAAGATCTGCAGTAAACAAACTTGATTAACTCTATTCACTCCAGATTAATTCCCTTCTCTCCCAAAAAACTTACATTTGAACAAATATCCCTTTTATTTATGGGATAATAGTTCAGGTGAAACAGTTGTGGGTATGCTCATTTAAATGTGTGTGTGTGTGTATGGGAGTATTGCAGAAAATTAGTAGGGCTCCCTCCCTGAATATTTTTAGCACATTTATAGCTTTCAAAGACATCTTTTTAAGTTTTACCGGTGATGAAAAAGAGAAAACTGGCCTACATGGGATGCTTATCTGCCAGTTTTTATATCCTTATTTTACAAAAGTAAACGAACATAGAGTGAGCAAATAGATTTTGTGGAAGATTAAGACAGAGGATATTGCTAGGACCTTCCCATGCTTTCGGTGTCACTCGGCTTGAATTTTGTAATGCTGTACATGGGTGCATTTCTCACCTATTGATTCTTATTCTTAACATTAATAGGTAGTTGCTACCTCTCATTTCCAGTTTCTCTTTCTTCCCATTTTCTATTCTCTAACTTTGTTCCTTATGAAATTAAGGCAATGGAAAATTTAGCATCTTCTATTTCTTTTGTGTTCCACTTTATAGGGTCTTGAATGATTAAAGTGTCATCATTAATTCTGATATAGTATTTGATAAGCAAATTTCCTGGCACTGTTTTGGGTTGATAATTTAATTTTGCTGCTAGATCAGAGCTTAAGTAGCTATGTTGTGATTTTTAATTATATCACTATATTCTTGATTTTGTACCTACTTGGGCACTATTTCAAAATTCTGTTGCAAAAGTGTTTACTTGGGTGCTATGTTTATAAATTTTTATGTATGGATAAAATTAGAACCAGATAAATTTGGTAATCATTATTTAGTGTGGTTTAGTTTGGGGTAGTCTATGGAAAGAAGTGATAACTTTTAACCAGACCATTTTTTATTGTGAATTATAAAATGTGAAATTCATTTTAAAGCATTTCTTTTTAGGATCTATTTTGATTTACCTGAAAATTCATAAGATTTTAAACTATTAAAATGATTAGATTATAAAGCATAGATTAAAATTTCTGATTTTAGTATAAACATGAATTAGCATGTAAATTATATAATTCATTTTTATAGATTTATTAATAAATTTCTAATCTCAAAAGATCTGACTCAGGTAATGAGATCTAAATTACATCTGTTTTCTTTTTTTAGTTATGTAAGCAATAAACTACATTGACTTCATTACATTTGTTTTTGAATTATTTCCACAGAAACTTTGTTGAGCTGGATAAAATAGGGAGTTAGTGAATACTTGTTTTTCTCCCATTCTCAGGGGGAGTCTGATGATGCAAATAGAAAATGTTCAGAAAATCACTTTTGTAGTAATTATAGAGAATATAGAATTTATGTTATTGTACTACTTTGCAAGACTAACAGTGCCCATTTTTTTCTTTATTAGGGAAAACAAAGTGCATGATGAAATCTTCAGACTGTGTCATAAAGCATGCTGGTGTATATAGTACTGGCCTTGCAATGGTGGTAAGCTTCTTGTAATTATCTCTTGGACTCATGTGTCTAAGGATAAGAAAAAGTCATTTTGATCAGTGGTTACTGTTTTCTAAAATGCAGTGTTTTATTCCTTACTTCAGTCCATCTGCAGTTAACTGGATTATCTGCGGCATGCTTCTTATGGGGTTTGCCTTAGGACTCATTCATTTCTGGCTGTTTCTTTCTTACTGGGAAATATATAAGAAATGGAAACTTATTTCATATTGACCCAAACAAATAATCATTTCTCAGTGGGACCTTTCTAAAGTGTCTTACCCAGATGTCACAAATCGTTATTTACTGTACTGGTGAACCAATGTTTATGCTTTGGTTAAATAAATGACTTAGTTCCAAAAGAACCTAGGATTAAAAGGATTTTTTTTTTTTTTAAGAAGCTTTACATTTCAAAAAAATATATATTTTTAAAATGTCATTTCTGTACGCCAGGCGATGTAGCTCATGTCTATAATCCTAGCACTCTGGGAGGCTGAGACAAGTGGATTGCTTGAACTCAGGAATTTGGGACCAGCCTCAGCAAAAATAGAAAAACTAGTCAGGGCTTTCTGGTGCATGCCTGTGGTCCCAGCTACTGGGGAAGCTGAGGCAAGAGGATTGCTCAAACCCAAGAGTTTGAGGTAGCTGTGAGGCCAACAGAGTGAGACTATCTCAAGAAAAAAAAATGTAATTTCTTCTTACATGTAGGATTTTTTAAAGAAATTCAGCATTTTAAATAATGAAAAGAATTGGATTGTGCGGTGCATTTTGTTTATTTACTAAAATATGTTTTTCTTTTAAATATGAATGAACCACTTTATATTCTGTTGCATGATTTTATGAAAGTAGTACTATTTTGAGGTCAAGTGGAGTATTTTTTTTTATGGTAAATTTCCAAGAACATATCTTCTAACGTGAGGCAGACCTTTATATGATACATTTTATGTGTACACATTTTATTGAAGCAAGGAGCCAAAGTTACCATGTTTTGAATTCCTTTTTCTTTATTTTAAATATAGTATTGACAGTGTTAATCTTTATTCAAAAACCCTTTTATCTTTCCTTAGTCACTTATTTAACTAAATGTATCAAATTCCTTTTTTTAATTTAGATTTACTGTGCAATATGAATGTGAATGATTTCTTGTTCTTTAAAGAAAATATTTAAATAGAATCTTTAGCTATAAATTCTAGGAAAGTGATTTTCTGGCTGTCTTCTATTTGGCAACTGATTCCTCCTGAGCGTGGGAGGAGAATGTGATCTGGGTGTTTGTTTATCCTCCTGTCTCATTCCCTTCCAGGTTATCCCGTTTTGGTTATGCTCTTTTCTAAGGACCACAGTTCCTTTCCATGTGGTCAGGTAGTCCTCTCCTGTTTGTTCTAAGCCCTTCCCTGTCCTTTCTAATTATTCTCTTTTAAACACTCTTAGATTGTCTAGTTTGAGAGGGCCATTTCTCAGACCCTGGCTGACCCAAGAGATAATTTGAGGATTTCCTAGCTATACTGGTCAGTCCATGTTTAAAAGTTAAAAAATATTTTTCTGTTTTCTGTTTACTACTTTTGTTACATAGCCTTGAATAGTAGAATGCTCAATTGAGTTTCCAAAAACCTGTATTTAAATCTCAGCTCAGCTGTAATCCAGCTCTGGGACTTTGATTTAGTCTTGTTCCCCACGTTTCTTATTTATAGAGGAAATATCATTTAGTCCTACTTCCTTAAGAGTCTTTCTAGCTCTTAATATTCTGTAGATGTCAGTGTGTTATTGTAATATGCATTCTAATTGTCTTACCTTGATATAGGATTGAAAAGTCTTACCTTGTAGTTTAGTTCCATACATTCACTTTTTTTACATGAAGAAATGTAATAATGATTTAAGGCATAACTTACAGTATGAAAAAAGAACCTGTGTGATTATTTTACAAATTACATAGATAAGAAGGAATTTTCTTAAGTTGAAAGTGGTAGTATTTAAAAATTTATTTACAAGACTGCTGAGGCAAGAAAGGTTGAACTATGGGCTCCAAACTTCATTTTTAAAAATTCATTTTGAAGGCAACACTTCCAGTTCCACTTAATTTAATAATATTAGGGTAATTAGGGTATAGTTCTCCTTTACTTCTTTTTCTTTTGATTTATAGCTAAGTTTTGTATATTGTGGATGGCTGTGGATAAAGTTGTTTTTCAGAGAACCCTTTTTAATTTTGGTTTAAAGTAGTAAAATCTTTTCTTTGGTGAAGTTGCCTGCTATCTTTGAGGGTTGTTAAATTGCGAAATGTATATAATTTTGATGGTTGCCGTGATTGAACAGTGCTTGTGGCTGGTCAGGTACAATGATTGTGTTTTCTTGTTCTTTGCTTCCAGGGTGCCATATGTGACTTCTGTGAAGCTTGGGTTTGCCATGGTAGGAAATGTCTCAGTACACACGCCTGTGTCTGCCCTCTTACTGATGCTGAATGTGTTGAATGTGAACGAGGTGTATGGGACCACGGTGAGTCATTCAATACAAGTAATGAATTGTGAGTGAAGGCTGACTTGTGAACATTTGGAATACTATTTTTCAGATTTTTTGGGGGGTGGGGTACTGTCAATCTTAACTACTGGTACTATTTGAATTAGCAATTTAGTTGGAAAAGCAATTTACAACAGCAGCAATAGTACTGGTATCTGTCTAAGTAGGTAGGGAGGGGAGCTATGGGTAAGCAAGTAGTCTTCTTTTTGAGCGCTGTATTATATGAATAGCCAGAGCATTGTGTGAGCCCACTTTCTCATGGTTTAATTTCAAGTACTTGAGTTTTCCCTTTAGCTTTTATCAGAACCCTTGGAAGTAACTCCATGTACTCTGAGAAGTTTTATAGACATGAGTTTTGTAAATTAAAGTGTATCGTATTTATGTCTGTGGCCTTTTTGTTAATTTACTAGGAGGCAGAATATTCAGTTGCTCTTTTTGCCATAACTTTCTCTGCGAAGATGATCAATTTGAGCATCAAGCCAGCTGCCAGGTTTTAGAGGCAGAAACATTTAAATGTAAGTCTTTTTTTATATTAAATGTTCTGTATGCCCAAGAATCTGAATAGTATAAGTGTTACATTTAATAAAAAAGGAATCAAAGTTTTTATGCAACCTGTTAGGAATTGTAATTTATGAACTCAATCTCTACTTTCTGTTTGTAGAAAAACATCTCAGAACATGTAGTCCTGAATTTATCAGCAGGAATGCCAATGGCATATTGGTGGGGTCAGTTATTCATTTTGTAAGCTTGACCCAGAATTGTAGAACTTAACACCTTTTCTGGCTAAGAGTACCAGATGTCATTCTTATCTCCACCTTATTGTGATAGCCAAACATGCTTCTTCCCTTTCCATTTCCAAATGCCCTTAAGTAAGTGATACCATCCCAAGTGTGTTCCTGCTAGCTAGTTCCAGTGATGCTTAGACTGGAGTGTGCATCAGAAATAACTGTGGAGGTTTTAAAAAAAATGCATTCTGTGTTTTTGTGTCTAAGTCTATGGTGGGCGCCGGGTTTCTATATTTAAGCTGAACACACAATTCTTATGTATTTTCCATTTGGGAACCAGTGTTATTGACTGAGTTAATAGGGTCGTCTTTATGGATAATTTCTTCCTCAAAAGGTTAATTGAAATGAGAATCCATATAAAGCAGTAGTATGTCGTACCTGGCACTGAGAAAGCCCTTACAGAGTTAGCATCATAGAGAAAAGATTGAAATTCCCCAGTAGTCTTTTCTTGAATCTGGGTCTTTTTCTGGTATGAAATGCCAATTCCTATACTCAACTGTAAAGTTAATTATCTGTCTGAGATACACCAAAACATATCATATATACCATATATACTGTGTATAAGTAATTCTTGCAATATGTATGAAATTCCTAATGATTAAAAGAATGTTCAAAGTACATAACATTTTTCAGCCTTTCTTAGGTTTTCACAGAATGTATAATATAAAAATTGAATTATGTTATTGGGGGCATGGGATCCTTGTGTATTTTAAAGCATTTGAGCCCAAAAGAGAGATAACTATGAGTGATAAGGCCACAATTCCATCATAGGCTTTTAGTGATTCAATGAAAGACAAAGGAAAAAAATCTAAAAACTGAATAATTGACAGGATTTGAAGAGGAATCTCTTTCCCACAGGTGTTTCATGCAATCGGCTTGGTCAGCATTCGTGTCTCCGTTGTAAGGTACACTTATTGTTTTCTTTATAGATTCCATTTTTAGTGCTTGTACTCCACCAGTCCTTACATTATTTATAACTGTAATTAATAAGTGACTTTAAAATTATCTAGTTTAATTCTTTATTTTTGAGATTGTGGAACTGAAGTTGAGAAGGTTTAAATGCCTATCCAATGGTCATCCAGTTGGCTTGTGGTAGAGTTGCCCATAGTACACTTGTCTCTGGAATCCTGACTCAGTGTTTTTTACACTTTATATTTCTGGGTACCATTCTGACCAAAGGAAAGGAAGTACATTAGTAAATGTCAAAATGTACCTGCTTAGAGGGGTTTGGTTAAAGTGAAGATTTCCATAATATTCTGTGTCCTTAGTCCTTCCTTCTCTTTGTCAAAGATCACTAAACAGATGCAGCCAATTCACTTTTCTCTCATAACCATTTCTCTGGTTCTTATTCTTGTATTCCTAACCCTTTTTATTTCTCTCCCAACTCTTCACCAGTTTTATGAAATGGATTTAATTTTGTTAGAGGTGTTCAAGCTTACACTTTCAGGCATTGTCTGAGCTATTTCTTTTTCCTAAAACATTCGTCATCTTTGCTTACCGTGCTACATCTTCATTCTCCTTCAGATCTCAGATGAGACTTTATGTCCACCAAGAAGCCTTCACTGAATCCCACGTCTGATTTAGTGCCCCTCCTCTGTGCTTCTCTTTCCAGGCTTAGTAGCTTGTAATTTCCTCTTCACTGTTTCTATCCCTGAGTAGACCTCTGTGTGGGTAAATAGGCTATTCACCACTGTTTCATCAGGGACCTTGTAAATACTCAAATATTTATGAATGACTAAATGTACCCGGTGTATAGCTAGTCTTCTTGTGTTCAGAAGAGTCCTGGTAAGCTGGATGTGGTGGCTCACGCCTATAATCCTAGCACCCTGGGAGTCTGAGGCAGGTGGATTGCCTGAGCTCAGTAGTTTGAGACCATTTTCAGCCCAAGTGAGACCCCGTCTCTAAAATTCACCAGGCATTGTGCCAGGTGCCTGTAGTCCTGTGTCCTTGGGTGGCTGAGGCAAGAGAATAGTTTAAGCCCAAGAGTTTGAGGTTGCTGTGAGCTGTGATGCCTTAGTGCTTTACCAAGGGTGACAAAGTGAGACTCTGTCTCAAAAAAACAAAACAAAACCACAAAAAGTCCTGGTAAAAATCATTTTCTGACTGCCCCCCCCCCCCAATTCTTACTCTTTCAGCATCGATAAAACTCTTTATCTTTAAATTTCTTTGAAATATTGAATATTATTTTTTAGTATACTTTTAAATTTGTATTTATTTATTTTTCACCTCTTGTATAGGCTTGTTTCTGTGATGATCATACAAGGAGCAAGGTGTTTAAGCAAGAAAAAGGAAAACAGCCTCCTTGTCCTAAATGTGGACATGAAACTCAGGAGACTAAGGATCTTAGCATGTCAAGTAAGGCTCTTAAGATACCAATGGAATGTTTGTTTAAAAGCTAACACAAAGCATATCTTTCTCTCTCTATATATATTCTTATTACCTTTTCTTCCTATTTGAAAAGATGAATGTAATCTCTTAAGCAAGTTGAATTTTAAAGCCTAGGAAAATATGTGGGTAAAATTTTTGAATTTAACTTATGAAATACACCAGTATTCATTTTGATATGTGGTATTGCTTCAGTTAATGATAGTGAATACTGAAATTTAAGATTAAAAAAAGAGTGATTTTTTTTCTTTAGTTTGTGTTTGCTGAGGCCTTCTTTTTAAATAATTGAGTGGTTATAAGTTCTTAATATTCAAGTGGTAGTAATCTTTAGTACTTGGAAGTCAGATTCATTCTGAGGCTATTGTTTCTTGAACAGCTATGTTTATTATGTAATATGTACACATATATTACTGTTATGTAATATATTACTGCTATAGAAAATTGTCTTATGTAACTTTTTATGAAAGAGTAAGACTATTGGGAACATGCTCACAGTTTTGTGAAAGAGAAATTTGACTCTTTGCCAAACAGATTGGAAGCTTAATTCTGTATGACTCTGACAGTACTTTGTTTAATAAAAGATGTAGTTGTATGATGCAGTGATTTTGCAACTAGAAGACTGATGACTTTCCTGATCTTCTGCACTAAACTTTGTGTAACTACTAAAGTAAAAGAAATGAAAGTCTTTGTCAGCTCATCTGCATTATAAGATAACTGTTTTAAGGGAAATATAGTGATAGAGGAAATCAACTCTGTTCTGTGATTTATGTGATTTGTAAGTAAACTTGTCATTGACCAAACGAAAGGTATTTTACTTTTTAACCTGCTTTAGTCTCTTTGGAGTGTTTGCTTGGTTTAATTTTGTTTTCTAAGTTTTCATAAATTTAGTGAAATTACATTGTAAACATTATTACTTGGCATGGTACGTATATAGACTTATTACATGAGAAAATGAGTAAAATATGCTATGTTTTTTCATTTGGGGGTAAAGCAGCCAGTGAAGTTCATGGTATTTTACATATTGTAGAGAAAAATGAAGATGTAGAGAATTGGAACTAACAAAATACCACGTACATGTCTGTCTTTTATAGCACGGTCCCTGAAATTTGGCCGGCAGACTGGAGTTGAGGAGGGAGATGGAGCTTCTGGCTATGATGCTTATTGGAAGAACCTTTCATCTGACAAGTATGGTGATGCTGGGTACCACGATGAGGAGGAGGATGAGTATGAGGCAGAGGATGATGAAGAGGAAGAGGAAGAAGGCAGAAAGGATTCAGATGTTGAGTCATCAGATTTGTTTACTAACTTGAATTTAGGAAGGACCTATGCCAGTGGCTATGCGCACTATGAAGAACAAGACAACTAGGAGAGCTGCTTGCCCACTGGTAGTCATGCGTGAGAGGATCAGGAATGGGTGTGGTTGATGACATAAGTGTGTGGGTGTGGATATTTAAAAGTATCATTGCTGACCCTTGTGTGATGGTAGTTACGAGGAGTAGGGCATAGCATTTTTATAGGAACCAGTAATCAAGCTTGTATCATATGAAGAATGAATTTCAAATGTAAGTTGTATATTGATCCAAGCAATTGAAGCATCATGGAGTTGGATTGTTAACTGATTTCAGTAATCTAGTTGCCAAGATTACTGAAAATTTTGCCAATTAGATACATATATATAGGAAAAAGGAACAGGATGGTAATTTATTTGTTGGAAATGAAATTACTGTTTTTATTAAAAAATATTGCTTACAAATCTGTTGTGTCTGATTTTGTAAAATGTTGGGTAAAATGGATTACTTTATTTTTTCTTTCTATGTTCACAGGATGAAAATCATGTTATTCTAAATTTTCATTAAACAGTCATATTATCTTAGTCATGTATGTTTTCTCATTTGACTCATCTTTTTCTTCACAATCTATGTCCTAAACATTATCTGTTGTTGATGTCTAAATGTATTGACAAGGACTCAGCTGTTTTTCAGAGACACAATATCAGAAATAATATTACAGACGCTTTAGCCAGGAAATTTTATTTCTCTTTGAATAAATTTAGTATTTCACTTATATACTTTTAATATTTTATTCTGTATTTTCAACTTAGTTTGGAAAAACTTAGTTCTATTATTAATAAATTGTTTTCTTCATTGTTTTGCTAGTAGAGAAATAGATAGCAGAAGGTAGTTGTATGGAATTCACAAAGATAAGTAACCCAGACTCCCTCTTCCCAAAGCACTGATGACAAATGGAGAACAGACAGGTCCTGCACAGGTTCCAATTGGCAATGAATTAGGATGGTGCAATTGTGGAAGAGAATATATGGTGGGCATTTTAGATTTTAGAAGTTAATCTCCTGAATATGGAGAATGATGTGGCTATGAGGATAACAGTGTTGGACTAACAATAGTTAAGCTGTTCTTGTTCAATAGAAACATAACAAACAGCAGAGGACAATAATAATGGAAAGCCAGGTGTGAAAGCCAGAGGGCTTCCCGTTGGGAAGTGCTGGACCTGAAGGTAGAGACAGACTATGTCCAAAAGAACTGCAAGAATTGGCCAGCATTTCTTGGAGGAGTATGCTTAAGACTGGAATCAGAGTGGTAAGAGAGAGAACATAAAATTGGGGTGGAGTTTGATGGGAACCCCCCACATTGGGCCTTTGGATTCCTGGATAAGAGCTATAGTAAGAGAGTTTAACACCCAAGCCTCGGATTGTAGGAGACAGTGTGATCTTATTAGGATGGCTTCTAGAAGCATGGAAAAAGTAATAGCCCATCTGAACAATGTTGAAATGTGAAGATTACTGTGATGTGGTGGAGAAAGGATTTAAGAGGCTTAGGGAGGTGGATATACTAGAATGGATACAATTTGGTTAGAAGATCCATCAGATGGTGACGTTCCATGAGAAGGCCAGTGGACACCATTTAACAAGGCTATAGAGACACGGGCAAATGACACAAGCATTCCCTGAGAAGTTTAAGTAGCTCTCTGTAGGTCATTTTAACAGTAGGAAAAAAGAGCTCAGAGTGCTGGTGGCAATCTGTGACCAGATTGAAAAATAGTGGCAAAGTGGTAGTGCCTAATTTCCAAAAGTTGGGGATCACAACATAATGACTCAAAGTGAGAGTGGTCAGCAAGGAAACCTAACCTGCAGAGACTTATGGAAAAGATTAATACAACACAGCACCCTTAGGGGCGAATTAAATGGGCACAAGAGTACTACTCAGTTTATACCATTAGACAAAATTAAGTTTGGATACATGGAGACAGGTTGGTCACCTCAGTGAAGTGTTACCACCCCTTAGTCAGTTTCTGGAGCCCACTGACTATGCCTCACCACTGGAAGCTTAAAATTTTTGTTGGTGTGGCAAAGAGTTTATGAAGTTTATCTCCTGAATGTCTATAAAGATAACCTCCTTATGGAACACATGTCTTACCAAGACCTCCATGTTCATCCAGCCTCATCAACATAATGGCCTTAGGTAACAGATCTAGAGATGGCTGGGTGGGAGGAAGGACTCTACTATGCCATAACATCAGTACAAAGTAATGATTGCCTCAGTGCTTCCCCAAAGGGACCGATGGCCATTTGCTCTGGTAATTCTACCTCAGCAAAGAGGGAATATAAAGCATTCCATAGATTGTTTAATGTAGAGTCTAAATCAACTTAACCAGAAACTGTTAGAGAGGAATGGAGTAATAAAGGGACTCCTGGCCACGCTTAAATTCACCGTGGTTTCACTGGGTATGTGAAAGGCCAAGTGGAAGCTTCTGAAACTGACTAGCCATTGCTTCCTTCTCATTCTGACCAGGATAGTAATAAACAATAGTGATGGCAGAACATAGTGCCATCCTTACAAATCTAAAGGATGCAGAGGTGATAGTCTCATCACATCTAGGTTAATTCACCTTTCTGGCCCTGGCAGAAACTGAATAGATCATGGAGGATGACTATAGACAACCTCAGCCAAGTAGGAGTCTTGATTGCAACTGCTGTGCCAGAGGTGGCATCTTTGTTAGAGCAGACACATGTGGCCAAGTACATGAGATACCATCTTGGTTTGTTCTTTCTTGGTCCAAAAGGAATCAGAAACTGCGTTCACATGGAATGGACAACAATCTACATTTATAGTTTTGTCTTAGGGGTTTGTTAACTAAGCCCCTTTACCCTAAAGAACATAGACATGTTACCTAATGACATTATGTTGATGAAGGCAGATGACAAGAAAGTGCCAAGAATGTGGAGGCCTTGGTAAGACATGTGTTCCAGGGGAGGAGATAAACCTTATAAATTCTTTGCCACTCTCTAAAATTTTTAGGGCTCCAGTGGTAAGGGACAGACTGATATCTCACTTCCAAAGTATAAAGCTAATGTGACAGAGCATATGTGTATCCTCCTGCCCTGAAGAAGGAAGCATGATGCCTGGTGGGTCTCAAGTGCACCAGGCAGCATATTTCACTGAGAATAGTGTTATGGTTCCTACACAGTTGATACAAAAGGCTGCTGCCTTTGAGTGGGCCCCATGGTGGGAAAGGGCTCTGCAGCAGCTCTAGGTTGCAGTGGAAGCAGCCTTGCTTTCTGGACCATTGGTAGATGCCATTATACTAGAGATTCTAGTGATGGGATGAGGTGCATTGAGGCACACTGCAATAGAATCACAATGCAGGCCTCTGGGTTCTAGAGGGTGTTTGCGTCATCTGTATTTACAGACATACACACTCCCTGGGCCAGATAGTATGTTCTCTCCAACTTACCAAGGCCCATCTAGTTACCACCACTGCCCAAGTTCAGATCTGTCAGCAGCAGGGGCAAGTGCAGAGCCCCTGATGGAGCATCATTGCTTCAGGAGACAGATCAGACACGCTATATGGAATAAATTCACATTCTTGAAATGGATTTTCCTTCTCCTTCCTGTAGGGCATATTCAGTCTCAGTACCTGAGAATTTATGGAGTGTTTGATTCACAGGCACGAGATTGCCACATAACACATGTCAGATCCGGAGGTCAGGAGATCCCCTTTTAAGTAAGTGAAATACAGAAATACCATGGGATCCACTGGTCAAATCACAAACTACATCACCCAGAAACTTCCTGCCTCATGAAATATTACAATGGTGTGCTGAAGACACAGCTGAAGCTGTGGCAATACTCAGAGGCAGTACTCTGCAAAGATGTCATACCATTTTGCAAGCCACAGGTATGCATTCAACCACAGACATTTCTATTCTATTGTGTTCCCCAAAGAGAAAATGCATGTGCAGTAGATTGAATAGTGTCATTCCAAAGTTCATGACCACCTGCAATGTCAGAATGTGACCTTGTTTGAAATTAGGGTCTTTTTTTGCAGATAAGATCATCATCTCATCTTTTAAGATGAGACCATACTGGGTTAGGGATAGTCCCTTACTCTAAGACTGGTGTCCTCATAAGAAGAGAAGAGGACATACAGACACAAAAAAGGAGGTTATCGTGAAAAGATGGAACCGGAGATTAAAGTCCAAGGAATGCCAAGGATTGCTCACAAGCAGCAGATGTGTGTGTAGTTATGGACTAGATTCTCTTTCAGAACCTCCAGAAGGAACTAATCCTGCCAGTGCCTTGATTTTGGATTTCTTCTCATCATAAGTGTGAAAAAATAACTTTTCCATCATTTCAAACCACTAGTTCATGGTTGTTGCCCCAACCCTAGAAAACTAACATACCATGGGGATTAAGAGTGGGAGCAGGAGTTCCCTTCACTCCCCGCAGCTCACTGGGGAGCATTTCGTTTCCCTCCTCTGCAGCTGTAGGCTCTGAATGATTAGAATTCTATAACCTCAAGGGATACCTCTCTTCAGTTTGTCTAATAAGTGCCTCATTAAATTATAAGCTAGGCCTGCCACCTTGATATTTTGTTTTTTGTTTTTTTTTTTAATGTCCAGGGATGAAGAGGCAAGAAGAGAATCATTGTCTTGGCAGAGATAAAGGAGTCTGTCAGAAGGAGGTAGAGCTGTTCACAAGATGGGGACAGAGAGGATTATGGAGTGGAATTCAATTCACTTGAGTTTTCTCAGTGATTCTTTGCACACTTGTGTTTATAAATGGGCATGGCCAACAACCCCAACCTGTGAAGGGCACAGACCCCGTGGGGATGAGGGTTTCAGTCATGCAGCCAGAGCCCAGCTACTGAGCCCAACAGAGATGGTAGCTGTCAGGTAGCTTCAGGATCTGCCTGAGCTGCAGAGAGATACCTTGGCTGAGATCAAGCCCTTCCCTAGGCAAAGCATGCATCTGGTGACTGAGTAACTGGTTTGGCTACTTTGGCTCAACATGGTTCAATTGTGACAAATAGCTATGCAGTTAATATCCCTATACAGAAGCTACTGGCTGACCCCTAAGAACAAGGGGTAAATATATTTTCCTCCTTTGCATTTTGGTCATGGTTTGGCAAGCTCTTTGTGGGAATATTGTAATGATGTATGCAAGGGTGACCTTTGTGAGTCACCTACAAGCTTCTGCTCATGCAGAATGTATTAGTCCATTTCAGAAAGTGAATAGACCATATAACATGCACACCTGTGCTTTACAGAATGACCCTGGTTACTTATTTGCCTAATGGGAATAATTCAAAGGATGAATCTTAATATATTAAACCCTAATAATATTTTGTGGAATCAGACAGAGTACAATGATAAATCAGACATATTGAAGCATTCTTAATAAGAAATCAGAGTTAAAATATGATGTTCATAGAGGCAAGGACATTTTTGTTAAAGAGCTTTTATGGGAAAGCAAAAGGATATGCTCACTGCAATTGGCTAATTTGTACAACCCAACTTTGCCACCAGACTATAGTATTTTTACCTTAAATCCAGGTAAAAATTCCGTTAGCATTTGCTATATAACTGTGATCAAAATGTTAGGAGGACACATGAAAAATTTAAAGATAAAAACGTATTATTTAAGCCCTTCATGCTTGAATTTTATTAAAGAAAATAAGATAAAATACAATGTGTTTTCATACTGTTTGCTTTATCTGCCTGAGTTCACTAAATTCTCACAGCAGAGGTAGCGTACTGAATTTAGCTTCTTAGGCAAGACTGGTTGCTGTGCTTACCCTGCACTGGACTAGAAAATACCTACGTGGAATTCTGCAAAAGGACTTTCAAAAGTGCTCTCAGCAGCTTTAGAATCAATCATGTTCCAAAGTGATCCCAAAGAAGCAATAGATTTGGTGATTAAATAAAAAACAAATCATCTGACTTTTATAGTATTCTTTTAGGAACAGTATATCTATCATAGGTCATCGTTAAATCTATGATATGGCATAAGCCTAGAACTTGACCAAGGAGTCAGTAAAAATCATGCTATGCTATAAGAGTGTGTGTGTGTGTGTGTGTGTGTGTGTAATACAAGCCTAAGATGGTGCAGCTGACATTTGTCAGCGAATATGCAACCGCTATCTTAGTACATGTGGGAATTTGACCAGTGTGTTTGTGGCAGATTTAAAAAAGAACAATGGTTTGAAACTTACTTATCTGTCTTCCTGTGTAAATGTTTTTACTACTAGACAGCTCAATTACAAAGTAGTTTCCTTGAACCTATGCTGTCCACTGAAATTGTCCCTGGCCTTTATACTTAAAAAAAAAAAATACCTGTATTGAGATATAATTAACAATATACAATAAACTATACAATATACAATATACAATAAATATACAATAAACTATAAATAATTAAAATGAACACTTTGATAAACTTTGGCATATTTGTATATAGGTTTTGAGACAGTGTTATGTCCATTACTTCACTTCCAGGAAACACAGTTTAAGGTGTCATTTGCGATTTACCTGTGCAAGTTTCAACTTGCTTAGTTTATCAGTGTTGCTGCGAGGGCTTCATTTGTTTCCATCTGTGCAGATTTTACATTTTTTGATTTTTGTGTATATCAAAACTTTTGTAATGACCCACATATGTTCATGAAACCATCACCACAATCAATACACCCATCATGCCCCAAAGCATTCTTTTGTAATCTCTTTCTTCAACCTCTTCTTCTCTCTGTCCTCACTCTAAACTCAACTACTGATCTGAATTTTGCTACTCTAAATTAGTTTGTATTTTCCAGAATTTTATAATTTTATATCATGCAATATGTACTCTTTTTTGTTTCTTTGGGGGGGGGGTATTTTTTGGTTTTGGCTACTTTTGTTACTCAGTTTATTTGTTTGGCAATTTACTCATGTAGTTCATTCCCTTTCTATTGTATGGATATACCATAACTTGTTTACCTGTTTGCTTATTGCTTGACATTGGATTATTTCTAGTTTGTGGCTATTACAAATAAAATTGCTATGAACATTTGTGTATAAGTCAGTATAAACCTAACTTTTCATTTCTCTTTTGAAATCTTAGGTGTGGAAAACCTAGATTGTATTCAAAAACTGCCAAACTTTAAAAAAATGATTGTATCATTTGGCATTTTCAGACAACTCCTCGTTATTCTTGCCAACATTTGGTGTTGATATTTCTAATTTTATGTATATAAACATTTGTAATTGTTATGTTATAATTGATCAAGCCCTTTGTCACTTTGAAATGACTCCTTCATTCCCAGTAAAATTTTTTTTTGCTGAAGTTTATTTTCTCTAATACTATTAAACTATTTCAGTTTTGTTTTGATTCATTTTAACTTGAATTATATTTTTCTGTCCTTTTATTTTTGATCTATTTTTGCCTATATACTTAAAGTGAGGTTTTTGTAGGTAGCATACAATTGAGCTCTGCATTTTAATGTTAACTGACAAGCTCTGTCTTTTAATTGGGGGTGTTAGATCATTTACATTTAATATAATATTATAGAGTTTATATTTACCATCCTATTTTTTCTATGTGTCCTATCTTACCTATGTTTCCCCATGTTCTCTTTATCAATTTCTTTTGAATTAACTGAATTTTTATGATTCCATTTATGTCCTTTGTTGGCCTATCACATATATATTGTTGTTTTGGTGTTTTAGTGGTTGCTTTGGAATTTATAGTATACATATTTAACTTATAACAGCCTACCTTCAAGTGTTACTTTGCCATTTCTAAATTACTTGAGAACCTTACAAGATTCTTTTCCATTTTTCCTCCCATGTCTGTTCTGATTTTTGTGCTATTTTCATGTTTACTTTTACATATGTCATAAACATCATACATATTAAGAAGCTTAGGTGCAAGTCTCCCCAGACTCTCTCTTCTTCCTCCTCACCTCAGGAAGTCTAGTGGATTCCAACTGGATTCCACCTCTCTGCTCTGCAGCCTGCAAAATTTCTTGAGACATTAGGTTGGGTAATTGTAAAACTTACTCTATTTGTTTCTCATCTCTTAGAAATCATTGTCTTCTTCACTATCTGATACTCAGCATTTCAAAAACCGCTATTTCATATATGTGTGTGTATGCACACACACAGAGAGAGACAGAGACAGAGAGAGAGTTCTTGTTTGTTTTCTTTCAAGTGGCAGAGTAAATCTTGTCCTTGCTACTCCATTCTGGTTGAGGTAAAAGTTGTGATTTAGATATATTTTAATACAGACACATTGGCCCTTTAGACCTGACTCTCCTTTGGCATATTATTTTCCATTCATGCTAATAAAGACTCAGTATTTTTAATCAACCAAAGGAAAAAACTGTATAGCAAAAATCAGCACATAATACAATGTGTATCTATTCCTAATTTAGTAAACTTAGTAATATTAGTAATATTGCCTTAAAATAATATCTTGTCAGTAGTTTTTCAGCAGTAAACTAAGAAAAATTCTTACTACCAACTCTACATTTAGTGGATATTTATAGATTTTAAAAATTATACTTATTGAATGTTTAAAGTAAATATATGCTTTTACTTGTTAGGAAAAACTGTGGCAACCATTTTTTTTTTTTTAATTTTTAAAAGTTACATTTCCATATCTAGAAAGAGAATCCCCAAAGCTAAATTATGAGAATCTAATGGTTTTGGTGGATGTCTTAAAGAGCACCTTATTCCTACTAATATCTAAACTCTATAAAAGTTAAGCCTTTTATTTGCTCCATTGTGATTGAGAGGGAATGATAAAAAGAGAAGCTCTATGAAGACCCTTAGTGGATTTACAAAGGTAGCAAAAAACCTGAGTGTTATCTAGTTTAGTTCCCCACCTAATTCAGAAATCTGTATATCACTGACTCAGTTTATCCAAGCTATTTAATACTGTGCTCTTTGTTTTTAAACTTTCACATAGTTCTGTCTTTACTTAACAGGAAATAAAGATTATTGTGAAAAATGACTCTGTAAGCTAGATCACATGCACCTAAGGTTTAAATAGATAGGCTCATGAGAATCTATTGGTTCATCAACAGGTATTTAGATTTTGGCAGCACTAAAAATCCATCTTGTCTGGGTCCAGTGGTTCACATCTATATTCCTGGTTCTTTTGGAGGCCAAGGGAATAGAATCACTTGAAGCCACAGGTTTAAAACTAGCCAGAGGTTTAAAACCAGCAGGAGGTTTGATAGAGGGAGGGTAAAAGATGGAACCACAATTATGGAGCATATTGCAAGGGTACAAGTCAAATTTGTCAAGTGTAGAACATAAATGTCTTAACATAATAATCAAGTAAATGAAGCAAAAACTATGTTGATTGGTTTGATGTAAGCACATCAGATTGTATAAAAATATCAACACATTGTACCCCACATATGCATAAATGTATTCATGATCCATGTGTGTATGACTTAATAAAAAGTAAATAATAAATAAATAAATAAATAAAACCAGCCTGGGCAATAGTCAGACTCTGTCTCTAGAAAATAAAATAATTAAAAAATTTAAAAAATCTATCTCAGTTTAATCATTTCATAAAGTATTACATATATCAAAAATATTATATACTGCAAATATGTATAAGTTTCTTTTTTTTCTAAGACATGATATTGCTCTACTGGTCATGCTATTCTCAAACTCCTGGCCTCAAGTGATCCTCCCACCTTAGCCACCTGAGTAGCCAGGACTATATGTGTAAGCCACCATTCTCTAGGGTTATACATTTTTTATTTGTTGATTTTATCTTAATAAACTTGAAAAATAACTTTATCTCAGTGTGGTAGGCAGAATAATAGTTTCCCAAAGATACCTTCATTTTAATTTCAGGAAAGTGTGTGTTATATCACATCATAAAAAGGAATTAAAGTAGTAGATGGAATTAAGTTTATTAATTAGCTGGCCTAAAGATAAAGAGATTATCCTGGATTTGTCTGTAGGGGTCTAATGTAATTACAGAGTCTCTTAAAAGTGAAAGAGAGAGGCAGAAGAGAGGGTTGAAGTGACATGATATGAGAAAGACTCAGGCTCCCCTCTCCCTAGGTGATAAGAATTCCTTTGAGTGCAGAGTAAAGGGGACCTTCAACCTAGGAATAGGGTAGCCTCTAGATAAGTGGAAAAGGCAAGGAGGCAGATTCTCCTTTAGAGGCTCCAGAGAAAAACACAAGCCTGCCAGCACTTTGATTTTAGCCCAGTGACACTCATGTTGGACTTCTAACCTACAAAACTGTAGATAACAAACACACATTGTTGTAAGTCAGTACATTTGTGGTAATTTGTTACAGGAGCAATAAGAAATTAATAACTTTATGCCTTGAAAACCTTAAATGAAAGAATAAACACTTTGACATGTTTCACATGACTATAAGATCAATTTATTTTATATAAAACAATTACTATTTTCTACACAAAATTAAAATACTTCCAGAGTTTACTGTGAAGTATGTATTAGCCAAACCACAGGGGAGGTACAGAAATTTATAGAATATAATTCTTCAAAGAGAAGAAGTAGATGGTGAACTAACACAGTCTCCCACAATGTTAGTACAGTGTCTTATATTTTATTAATAAAGAACTTTAAACTGACTCATGGAACATGAAACCCTATACTCTTTGAGGTACTGTAACCATGCTGCAATTAAAACAAAAAATGTTAAATCATTATACTGGAAGTTACCATTGTTGTACATTTAGTCCCTGGAGTTCTTTGCTCAAGGTGGCTTGTAAGTTTTTGTAGATCAGTGAGAACTAAGTAGTTAGAAACCTCAGGACTAACGTACCCTAAGTGTTGGAGAAGATTCCATTATGGTATAACTGCCCTATGCTCGATGTAGGCTGAGAATTTCACATTTAAGCTAATGTAAGAAATGTATATAGAGAAAAGAAATGCTCTCTGTTTTTCATATTTGAAACCTCATGTAGTCCTAAGAATGCAATTGTAGATTCCTATGAGTCCAAGGGAGATACTAGCTAAAAAGACATAGCTTTCTTGAGCAAAACCTGTGAGCTAAATATAAATACATTTCAGGGAGCAAGAGTAAAAATAGCAACAGAGTCTTTAAATAGCTTGTGCAACTATAAAGCAAAAATAACTTTTACATGGTTAGTGCAAGGAAATGACACCTGTATGTAGAATCACAATTATAAGTATGTGGGACTTATACATATACATATACATACACATACATATATGTTGCTATTTTAAATTTTGAGCTTTATATGTTACCTGTTAAACATTTCTGTAACATACATATACATATGTATATATTACATAAGTTTATTATAAAGGGTCCTCTATTTACTTAGTTCAAGCTTTTTTTAGCCTCCAAGAGAATAAAACACAATGAAAGTGGGGTTCACATACATACACACCTTTGACTCTTGAGTATCTGTTGCCAAGGGCTGTCTAAGCCTGTGACCATGTAACATACTTGATAAGCTCATCAAATTATTTTACGTTGTCAATAGTATCTTTATTTTCAAGAAGAAATGTTGTACTTCATGTTATTAGACAATCATAATAAAAAAATGACTAGTGGCATTGAAGCTTTATTTGCCTGGAAACTGTTCTTGCTGAATAAAAGGAAAGTTTAAAGAAAATATCTTTTGTCTGAATTTTAGTCTGAAGTGCCACCCAGGCATCTCAACCTAGCTTTGAACTTGAGTCTAAAGAAAATGTTTGATCTTTTTTGTCTTTCAACTTGGCAAAATGTCCTTCTTCTTTGAAATTCCCTTTTTTTTGTTTTATGTATACTTGTTCATGTGTTTTAGAAGCTCTTGGGGTATGATATGATTCTTTTTTGCTTGGCCTTTGAACATCCTTCTAAATATCTACTCTACCAAGTTGGTATTACAAAAACATTTTTCATTAAAATCGTATTCTTTCTACAATATTCTAGAAGTAATACACATAGCAGGAAGTGTTAGCTTCTTCTTTAGCGTCTCTGAAATATAAAAATATTTAAAGATAACATTTAATTCTATTCAACAAATACTTGTCAGGCCGATTTGTTGGCAATGGTTAATGTTCATTAAAAGATTAACTGACATAGCCATCATGATTAAGTTATGTGGTTGATACTTGAGAAAATCAAAAGTAATCGATGGATTAAAAATATTTGTGTTTTTGATGGGAAAAAAATACAGATCTGTTGCCAAATGATGTTATTATTCAAATAACAAATAATACAAGATTCTAGGTCTATGATAACTACCCCACATTGAATGAAATAAACATCCTTAGGAAATGGTAAAGTTATACTTTATCACCAAGTGGAGATTTTGCTTTAATCCATGCTGAACCCTAGTGATCTAGTTTGGAACCTGAGGAAAAACTCTTCCCTAAGTGCTAGTAGGATTTATCTTCCACAAGTGTAGGAAATGTAGATGGGGATGAAGACCCCCCAAAAGGGTCACAAAAGAGACAAAGACAGAGAAGGAATATAACTTATTAAAATGTGTCACATGAGTCTACATAGAATAGCAAGGATAATCAAATCCTTACTGTAAATGACTTAGGGGTTAACTTGCAGTAGGAGGCCTCTGATATAGCCTTAATTTTGGTTGAAATAGAAGGGAGAATACTCTGACTTTAGATCAAACAAGTTAATCCATGAACCTCTGTTTTAGCAGAAAGCAATGCTGACTGCAAACTCATTGTTAGGAAGGATATATTAGCTAGGAAGAGCACCATTAATAGGTCATATCACCAGTAGTTCAAAGAAAGGCATTTGCATATCATTTTAGACTACAACTTGAATAATACAGCATTAAATGACAAAACCAGATCCCCCCTCCATTTGTTATTCACTCAATTTTCTCTGGAGAAGGCACTTATTTTGGCTGGCCTTCAGACAGTTTCTGAGTCTTCAGCATGCTCATGTCTTCTAGTACCAGAGTGTGAAGTTGTACTGACCTTTGTTTACATTGCAACTATGAACTAAGTCTAGAAATAGACACCATACCACCCAATGAGCTTATGGCTTTATCAACAAACTACTTTATAAACGACATTATTTTTTGAGGAAAAGTAAAGAGAGCATTGTTCTTAATAGATATAGGAGAATAAAGAAAAGCAACATGATCATGGCAGAAAGTGAGAAGGGCCTGCCACTCATAAGATAAGGAAAAATATTATTACTAAATATAGGTATAATTGTACACATTTTGCCCACATGATCTTATCTAGTACCAAGACTTTAGTTCTGTCTTCCAAATATAAGGTGACTTCAAACATAAAGTATTCCCAGTGAGAAAATCAGAAGAAAAAGTGTTTACAATTTTTAAAAATAGAAAAATACATACTTTTAGGGATATAGATAAACTAAATATATACTTATGTGTTAATTGGTTATACATATTAATAATCAATCATACATAATAGAAAATAATCCAATAATTTACGCCCAAGTTCTGGATTCTATTAATGTGATATATCACATTTATTAATTTGCATATATTGAACCATCCTTGCATTCCTGAGATTAATCCCACTCTCTCATAGTGAATCTTTTAAATGTGTTGTTGAATTTCATTTGCTAGTATTTTGTTGAGGATATTAACCTAAAGTTTTTTATTTTTTGTTTTGTATCCTTGTCTGGTTTTGTTTTGTTATTAAAGTAATGCAGGCCTCATAGAAGAATTTTGAAAGTATTACCTCCTTTCAGTTTTTTTTGAAGAGTTTGAATATGCTTGGTATTAATTCCTTAATTACCTGGTAGAATGTAGTAGATTTATTAGCCCTTCTGTTGACATGGAAAAGAAAGAAAAGGAAAGAAAGAGAGAGAGAGAAAGGAGAGAGAGAGAGAGAAAAGAAAGAAAGAAAGCAGAAAGAAAGGAGAAAGAAGGAAGGAAGGAAGGAAGGAAAGAAAGAGAAAGAAAGAAAGAAAGAAAGGAGAAAGAAAGAAAGGAGAAAGAAAGAAGGAAGGAAGGAAGGAAGGAAGGAAGGAAGGAAGGAAGGAA
>NW_003852436.1:2088410-2125672 GCF_000181295.1 Otolemur garnettii
TTTTTTTTTTTTTTTTTTGAGACAGAGTCTTGCTCTGTTGGTCTAGGCTAGCATGCAGTGGAATCATCATTGCTCACTGTAGCCTCAAATTCTTGGGTTCAAGCAACTCCACTGCCTCAGCCTCTCAAGTAGCTGGTGTATGCCACTATACCTGTCTGATTTTTCTATTTTTTTTTCCAGGGGATAGTGCAAACACAGTCCCCCACTACCACAAATTATGCAGTTGAGTTTTCTGCGTTTGGGAAAATCACAGGGGTCAGCACATCTGGAGTGCAATGGATGAGCCTCACCCTGGGAAAACCACCTTCATGATCATGGTATCTCCCCTGCCAGTTAAGTATTGATTTTTCTATTTTCTGTAGAGATGAGTCTCATTCTTGCTCAGGCTGGTCTTAAGCAATCTCCTGGCGATGAGCATTCATTTCATTTTGACCTCCTAAAATGCCAAGCATGAGCCACTGTGCTCAGTCTATTTAGTCATTTTTAAATACTTCAATTATCTGGCTTTAAAAGGTAAACATTTAAAGTACTAAAAAAAATGTACAATATAAATCTAATAATATATACTGAAACTAAAAGTTTAAGTTCAATTCAAGTTAATGTTTCAGTATTACAATGTAGTAAGATATATATAAACCCTAAATCCCGAAGCCTAAATCATTAAGTTATAGATTTTAAATAATCAATCTAATAGGTCAAATTATATTAATCATTACAACTACATGTATCACCAAATATACACAAATTCCTTCCTAACACAAAAATAGTAATTTTCTGGTCTTGACCCTCTCATCTTCTTGCAACTAATTATGCATCTTCCTGAGCTTAAAAAAATAGGTGTCTATTTAGGAAGATAGTTACTGAGATCATTCAGTGCAAATTTTTCCCCTGGATTTATGAACTGACTGAAGCCTATTTGTTATTTTTGATAAATTTTTATTATCATTTGTAGTTAATAGGTGCAAGTTAGTGCCTCCTTGCAATCAGGAAATAATGTAAACATGTTAGGCTAGATTCTGTCTGCCACACCAATGTCTTTTAGTGAGTGATCGCATCACAGATATGTGACCCCTTTTCTAAATCTACTAAAATCAAAAATCTCTGTTTTTTTAGGGCTCAACATCTTCTCACATGAAAGATTTACTGAAGGCCAAATTTGGCATTATTCTTGTCTTAGGATTAGGCTAATCATCTATTAGAGATAGGCAAGCAAGAATCCTCAGAATCAGAAGTTAGACATAGGATCATTTATGGGATATAGCCTAAAATGCTATTTCTAAATTTACAAATTATAGGTCTTAAGATTTTCATTCATCTTAATATAGTAAAATGTTTCCACAATATTCTAACTATCTAAACAATATTTTAAATAGCTCTACACTTATCTTGAATATCACTATATGTTGCCAGTGAAAAATCTATTTTTTAAATATTCATCATGTAAATTATCAAAGCCCCAACTACTGCTAACAGCTACACATACTTGAAACTCATTTATTAGCCACCCTGAGCAAGTGACCTTTCTAATTAAAGGCTAGCTAATTACACCACAAATGAAAATTTCTGATTTAATTAACTACATGTAGATTGAAATGAGCTATAAAATTTATTTCACATTAAATATGTTCAACAATTTTAGATAAGTTACAGATGTAAATACACTAGTGAAAGGTGCACACTCATTAAGGAAGACAATTACCATCCTAGTTAAGTGAATTTATATACAACTAGGGATCCAAGCCACAAAACTGACTGAATTCTTATCAGTCACTATAATGGGATGCAATGTACCTTATTTATAGTTGCTATTTGGTGATGCTAAATCAAAGTAGACATACAACCTTATTCTCTGGATTTGTATTACACATAGTGTATAATTCATTTTGTACTCTACTTAGCTTGATCACTGGCCTGGATTTTTCATTTCTTTGGCTGTTCAGAATCCCAAAGAATAGAAATATCTTTTGTCTTTAACTTTAAACAACTTCAAATTGATGGCGCTCTTTATTCTTGCATGAAATCTCAGGATCCTAAGATCTGTATAAACTCATGGATATTTCTTTCAATTGAATTTTACACATTTCTCACAGCTTTTTCAGACTACTGATAATAACCCATAAGGTCCACTGATACAATTGTTATTATGTCTATCCTGTGAGACATTCAGTTTAAGAACTCCCTTTCTGAAGGATCATTTTTAGGAAGTAAACAGACAACGTTGTTTTAGGTGTTTATTACACAATACTATTTAACTACTATAACTACTATTTAACATGAACTTTATGGCCACCCCTGTATATGCCAATAACTTCCAAACCTATATTTCTGACTTTAATCACTTTTATGAATTCTAGAGTTGTGTTTTCAATCACATACTAGACATTTCTACTTAAATGTTTAAGAAATATCTGAAACAATCATGGAAAAATCAAGGTGAGATGATTGAAGAGATGTGGTACCTCATCTCTATAATCTCTTATTCTCTATGTCTTTCCCATATCAGTACAAAAGCATCAATATTCATCCATATCCTTGGGTAAAAATCCAGAAATCATTTTTGATTCCTTTTTCTTTCCAATTCTTCCTGTTTGACCCATCCTTATCATATTGCCTCTGCATATAAAATGTGGACTGAATTACCCTTGTCCACGTCACATCATCTCTCAGAAGGACAATTTCAATATCCTGGGATATTTCTTTTCCTGCACTCTAAAATGTGTTTTAACATCCTTAGAATAAACTCCAAACTCCTTAGCTTGTCTCACCAAATATGACCTTGGATAATTCACTCATCTCATTGCCTACTCCTCCACCGCCTAGCATCAACCAGAGAGCCTTTTTATTTCCCTCAAACTCACTGAATGTATTTTCCATCACAGGGCTTTCAGTGTAGCTCCTCCCTCTGAAAAGAATATCATTTTCTCTGATTGTAGGAAGACTGACACTTTTTACAATAATTAAACTTTCAGTGTAATTTTTAGGAGGTAAATATATATTATTAGAGATAAAAAATGATGAACATGAAAACTGTGAGTAAAGATACATGCAATTGACGGTAGTGAAAAAGTATGAAATAATAGAGAGTGACAAGGAGTAATTCACATGAGGTTGGCAGGAGATATTAGTATATAGGTCATCCCTGTTTTCTTCACTATTATATTGTCAGGGCTTATGAGCTGTGATATAGTGTATATTTTTAAAAAATAAACATTCAGAGCATAGTCTAGTTCTCACAATGTCTCTTGATAATTTCCATTTGTATATTTCATAGGCAGCTCATCATTTAGCTCTGTAATTACTCTTTTTTCCATTTATTTTATGAAAAAGACCATCATCACCTGTCCATATGATTTTTTTGATGCCAGCATAGGTGATTTGGGACTTAGAAAAGATTAGTCAGAGGCTACATCTTAGTATGTAATCTTCAGCTTACCTTATACATTTAGTTGTAATATTTATTAACTTGGTAATTTTAATCACTTTTACACTTACTTTAACCAGTTACATTTTCTTAAACATTTTAAACTACATTTGTCTGTCTTGAATGTCTATTACATTCAAGATTTCTTTTAGAAGTATTTTATTTGTCTCACTAAAAAATACCTTCAGAAGTACTTGAAAACTTAGTAAGTTTACATATGTGCTGGATCCTACATTCTTTGAAATGGATCAAAACTCTTTATGTTCCTTAGTAAAATTTCTTTTAAAAATGTCAACTATAATTGATACACTTTGAGCCCTGGCACGGTGGCTCATACCTGTAATCCTACCACTCTGGGAGGCTGAGGAAGGCAGGTGGATCACTTGCGCTCAGGAGTTAAAGACCAGCCTGAGCAATAGTGAGACCCTATCTCTACTAAAAATAGAAAAACTAGCTGGATGTGGTGGCATATGCCTGTAGATCCAGCTACTAGGGAGGCTGAGGTAAGAGGATCACTTGAGCCCAGGAATTTGAGGTTGTTGTGAGCTATGATGCCAGTGCATTCTAGTCTGGGGCACCAGAGTAAGACTGTTTCAAAAAAAAAAAAAGAAAGAAAGAAAGAAAAAGAAAAAACAAGAACTATAATTTATGTATTTTATATTAAAGTTATAAAATTAATCAAAGAGAAAAAATTCTCCTAAACCTAAAATATCTAATACTATGTATGCCCAGATTACTTTTTCTTCACACAAAAAAATTATTATAGCTTTTATTTATTTCATAATTTTGATACTTAATTTGACTCTTTGGGGTTCAGATTGTAATTTTGTCATTTCATAAGTTTGGGGGTTACCATTTCAAGCAATTTGTGGGGTTAACTTCTCAGCTGGCAGAGGCTGTGTATCAAAGTGGTTTGGGTTGGATGTGACATCTTACATGTAAATATGCAATGTGAAGGTTTTTTTTGTTTTTTTTTTTGTTTTTTTGTTATGTCACTACCTGCCAGTCCAGACTTTCCAATTGTGATGTTAATGCATTCCAGGTAGGCTATTCTTAAAGTCCATTTTCCTGGATTACTTGTCAGAAAGAGTGCTCAGAAGAGACCAAACGAAGTTTGGCCAAGGAGATAATTTTCATCAGTTATTTTTTTCTCACTCTTTTTGTAATTTCAAGATCATTTGAATGACATCACCCCAAGGCAGAAGCCTGGAAATAAAAATCTGTGATTTTCCACTTTTTCCACATCAAAATTGTCACCTCTCTTGATTCTGCAACTGATCAAATTCATTTTATCCTTCTCATTCTCACTGCCATTGGTCTAGTTCAGGTTGAGGTTTTTTTTTTTCCTCTCTTGGACTCAGTCTCCAAAGCTTTCTAATCCATGTTGCCTTCTACAGGTTTGCCCAAGTGATTTTTCTTAAAGACAAATCTGCTCCTTGCTGTAAATGACTGTAAACAAATTTTAATAGCTTACATAATCACCTCCTTAACTATCTACTTGACCTATTAAGTTATTTCCTAGTAATGGTGGATTTTGTGCAAGACAAAGGAGGTGAAATTCTGAAGGTCCCTGGGCAGACTTCCTGACAAATTCATCCTCCCCCACAATCTTCCCTGTGTGCACCCAGTCCCTTGTTAGTTACACCATGAGCTGCTCCAAGGCAGATGGCCCTTCCTTTAAATGCCCCTAATCTCCTGTAGACAGATTTGAGGCCATTTGTCCTGTTTCAGAGAGGGATCCCGGGTTCCCTAAACCCAGCTGACCTGGTTTGATCACTCCATTGAGCCAGAAAGTTCAACCAAAATGAAAGTAAGTGGAAACAGAAAATAAAACTGGAGAGGCACAGCCAGCATGAATAAAAAGGAACTTTCACAAGTTTCAGTATAACAAAGAGAAATTTATTTAAGAACAAAGAGAAAGCTTAGAGCGCTTCCAAAGACAGTAGGCAGTCCCCCTCATGAATGAGAAGAGGTGAGAGAGACAGAGGAAAAAGCAGTGCAGAGGTATAAATAGCCTCCTTCTCTGTTTGAACTTGGTTGCCATTCCTACTGGCCTCCGGGTGCCTCTAGGCATTATTGTCCTTTTCCACTGGTCATTGATTATTTTCCTTTTCTATTGCTCACTTCATGATGTTAATAACCATTGATTCACACGGCTGAGATCCATTAATTCATTGGAAGTTGCAATTATTTTTCTTTATTTACTAAAGTAATTTCAGAAAGAGACACTTCCCTCTTTTAGTGTAGCCTACTCAATGGTACAGTTCATAAAAGAAATACATAATAAGTACTTGATTCTTTCCCATTTTTTTCTAATTTTCAAAACTAATAGCAGATTCTCTACTATCCTTTGATGATGAACAGTTAATTTCTTTTATTAAATATTATCATAAACTTTTGAAATTAAACATGTTGCAGATTTTAATCTATTCTATTCTTTATTCTTTTTAAATTAATTTTTTTTAAACAAGGACAGGCACTAACACTAGAGAATTTTTATTCTTGTTGAAGCTCAAATTATCCCATCTTTGGCCAGTAGAGACCTCTTCATTTTGACATTGAGTCTGTTGGATGCAAACTTAATTTTCTTTGGTAAAACCTCTTGTTGCAGGAAATGAGAAGTGGTTTCAAGCTTGTCTGGTTTATTTCCTGCCCTAAATCTAGAATTCCAAGTTCTCCAAGAAGCCTTCTAGTGAGAAGTGATATTTTAAAGCACCACCTGGGTGCTAGGGATGCTTGTTGTTCCTGGAATGATCACGGTTTCTAGCTAAAACGATCTCTGTTTTTTAAGAAACCTTGTCTTGAGAATACTCAGTTTGTTAACATATGGGATGAGGTTGAGAGAATTTGGATGGACAGATGTCCTGTACCATAAACTACTTCAGTTAACTGAGAGTTAGTAAAAAACCTACACACTTCATTTTTGCCTCCTTTAAAATTCCAAATGCATTTAGCAACATGATGCCCCAGACATCTCTCTTCATCATTACCAACCTGTGCAGGTCAGCGGCTATCAAGATCAGAGTGAATTTAATGAATAACATAGCCCAGGGTTATCTCAGAGCCTGTCTTAAAACTTGCAGAGATGTGGTTCTAAGAAATTCTTTTTTTTCCTGGAAGCATAGCTTTCTCAAAAACAGCCCTAATATAAGCTTGAATCAAATATACACACTGCAAAAAAGAGCAAGAGCTTGATTTATCACTGTGAGACTACAAACAAAAATAATAGAATCAATAATTATTTCACTATTTATATGGTTTTTTCAAAATAATTTCCCTTTTAGTTCTCAGTGTTAACACAATTATTATGCCCCTGAGATGAATATATTTAAATATCCAGATGAGGATACTTTCCTTTGCACTCCATTGCTTAGTGATTCTTAATTAGATGCTTATAGAATAAATATTAATAGCTATGATTTATTAAGTCCCTACTAAATTTTGGGTATTTCATGTTTTTTTTCCCTTCTTCTCCTCACAGTAACCCTGAAATGTATGTAGTATTTTCTCTATTTTATGGATTAGAGAGTAGAGGGGGATATTTGAAGAAACACAAAGATTGTAATCATATATCTGAAATTCTAACTCAGAACTCTGATTTCAGAGTCCCCTTTTTCATCTGCTTTCCCATACAGCTGGCCTTGCCTTGTCTACACAACCAGGAGAGAAATTACTTCTTTTTTCTTGAGTAGAACATGAATGGCCTTTGTAGGTTATCTGTTATCGATATCTTTTCTACCTCCTTGGTGCTGCTGATGGGAATATTAAACAGTTGTAATATCTCAATGAATTATGAAAGGAATGGGTTTTTAGTATTTTATGTAACTAATAAGATAAAGATAGCTAATGAACATTTTTAAGCAGACAATTATGAATCTATTAAAAGCTAGGGATTGTGGGAGATACAAAATGTAAAGGACATGATGCCTGATCTTCAAGGACTATTATAAAATAATGGGGAGATAGGTATGTTCATAAATAATATAAAGATGTTTCCCTGCTGGCAGCAACTTCAGGCCAACATTACTGGCTGAGGGCCAGGGAAGCCGACTGCCCTGGATATAAAGGGTGTGTACACTGGTGTTTGTGATAGGGCAAGAGGTCTGAAACCTGTGAAGGATCTTGACAGAAAAGATCTGGGTAATTTGAGATTGGCACTGAGGTGTGAATGAAAGAGAATGTTTGCTCCTGTTGGAAGGAACGAACAATTCAGAGTTCGTTAGGTGAATTTAGGAAGACTTATACTAGAATTGTGCCAGGAAAGAAAATTGTCATAGTCACAGGTGCAGGAAGCTCCACTGTCTCCCTTCCTTGTCTCCATTCCTCAAATTCTGAATCCTTTTCCCCATATCACTTTCAAGAGATAAACTTACTCCTATTTTTAGAGAAAAAGGCTTATATTTTGATGTGAAAGCAAAGTTGCTTATATCCAGTGTACATCTGTCTGCCCTTCTTTCATTCACAGAAATAAAAAAATTATCTTTTCAATCTAAGATTAATTCCTGCTCCCCACCCCTCCATACCTTATAGGAATCCCTGTTCCTTTTAACGTATTTACATATGCGAAAGATTCCCTCCAGCTTTACTAGGTTGGAGGACCAGCTTCATGCCATTTCCCTCCTACTCTCCATAACCCAATTACTGGAAATTCTAGAGTTCAGTCTCAATTTCCTTATACTCCAGCATCCTCACTTATCTCTCTACTGAAATAACTCTCCCTTAAGATCACACGTGACTTCTGGGTTGCTAAGCCTGATTGATGTTTTTTAGTTCCCGCCTGTCCTAGCCAAGGTAGTTAATGCAAACTGCCATGACAGAGAAACCTCTAAACCTCTCAATATCAGCAGCATGAGACAATAAAGTTTCCATTCCCAATGATGTGCAGTTGACCCCTTCTCTCTTGTGGCTACGCTGCATGGGATACTTAACTGTTGTAGTGATCTACTGCTGGATAAACTGCCCCAAACTTGAGTAGCTTAAAACAATGTCAACATTTATTGGTTCATGTATCTGTAATTTAGAGAGGGATTTACAGATGCAGTTTTTCTGTGCTCCATTCAGCATCTACTGGAGTAGCTCCAAGGCTGAGGGCTGAGATCAGCCAAGGACACACTCTCTCATGCCCCTGGAGGTCTGAGCTGGCTGTCAGCTAGGACCGTAGTTGAAGCTGTTGCTGGAACAGTTACCCATGACTTATCCAGATCGTTGTTCGGCTTCCCCAGCCTGATGTCTTTGGGCTGTCATCCCCAAGCAAGAGTTAGACCCTCTTTTCTAACCTGCTGCTAGAAGTCACGCAGCATCACTTCCACTGTGTTGTCTCCAGAAGCGAGCCAGTCACTTGGGCTGGCAGCTGTGTCATCTGACTTCACTCCTTAGCTAGCTCTTCTTCCATGTGAAACATTCTCTTTCTTTCCTTTTGTATGACCCCCACATTTTTCTGGCTTTACATGAATATGTTTTTCTTTTAGGACACAAGCCCAAATCATGCTATGGTCTGGCCCAACAAGCTTCTCCTTTCTCTTCTTGTCCTCTACTCTGTCTTAGTTTTTCTGCCCCACAAAAGCTGCTCTGTTGGTCTCTCTTCTGGCTCATACTCCCTTACACCTGGAGGCCTTTGCCTAGGCTGCTCCCTCCTCCCCATACTCTTTCTTCTTTTCTTCGTTCAGCTTTTGTGTCTGTATCAATCAAATCGTTTTTCTTGACCTCCAAAATTAGTTCAAATCTATCTATTATTCCCTCAAATAGTAGCATATCCTCCCCTTCTTAAAACCGTTTACATCAATTATCAATCTTGAGTATTCATTTTTTGTTTATTATATATCTTTATAAATAAGCTCAATAAAGGAGGGGGTCTGCTCGTTTTGCTTATTAAATGATCCTTAGTGTTTACCTAACACAGTGCCCAGCACAAAATAAATATTTCTTGAATAAATGAGTGTAATGCTCAGCCTAGTAATCTTGGGGATAGAAAAAATTATAATCTATATTTTATCAATAGTTCTCAAGTGTGAACAATACCACTTTCCTAAAAGGATATTTAGAAATGTGTGTGTGTGTGTGTGTGTGTGGAGAGGGAGGCATGCATGCAGGAGCTTAACATTCATCACCTTTTTTTTTTTTTTTTTTTGAGACAGAGCCTCAAGCTGTTGCCCTGGGTAGAGTGCCATGGCAGCTCCTGCAACCTCCAACTCCTGGGCTCAAGCTATTCTCCTGCCTCTGCCTCCCAAGTAGCTGGGACTACAGGTGCCTGCCACAATGCCCAGCTAAGTTTTTTTTTTTTTTGGTTGCAGCCATCAATGTTGTTTGGTGGGCCTGGGCTGCATTCAAACCCACCAGCTCAGGTGTATGTGGCTAGTGCCTTAGAAGCTTGAGCCACAGGAGCCGAGCCAGGGTCTGGGGTTCTTACCCTACAATGAACAGGACAGCCTCAAACACCAAAGAATATCCCTTCACCACAAACCAATAGTTCACCTCCCCTACTCTGAACCATCATAAATCTGGTGTAACTGACCTTCTTAGCTGACCTGTGTTTGGAAAGAGCCTGGTGGAGATAAAAGGTATAAACACCTGTCATGGATGAAGTGAGGTAATGGTTGGTCTTTTCTCCTGTCCCTGGGAATTCATGCTGAAGATCTGGGATCCCAAGGAGACAACAACCATATTAGCTATCTGTTGTTGTGTAATAAATCACCCAAACCTCGTGGCTTAAAACTATGAAAATTTATTTTCTCTTAGTTTCTATGGATCAAAAGTCCTGGAGTGCTCACCTGGGTAGATCTAACTCGATGTTTCTCTTGTGTTTGCTGTCAGATTTCAGTTGGGGTTTTTGTATGTGAAGTCTTGACTGGGCCTGAAGGATCTGGTAATAACGCACCAAGGATGTCTCATTAGTATGCCTGGCAAGTTGGAGCTGACTGTTGGTGAGAAGCCTAGTTCTCTTTCCTAGGGGCCTTCCCACAGGACTCCTTGAGTGTTTCTTCTGGAGCTAGAATTCCATAAGCCCAAGAGAGAAGTAGCAATTGTTGCATCCCATTGGTCACACAGAATGCCCTGATTCAATGTGGGAGAAATCTATACACAAAGGAATGAAGAGGTTATTGCTTATTGGGGTTATCTTGGGGGCTGGCCACCCTGGTGACCTAGCCAAGTCCAAGGCTTAATTGAAGAAGTCTGATTAATAGCATAAGAATGTTAGATGCCTGAATTTCTGGAATAGTATCCAAACTGGAGTGATAGCCTTTGATATAAAGGGGAGAATGAGAGGATAAGACAGAATTTTGACCCCTCCAAGGAATTAGGACAAGGACTAATTCCTAGACTTTGGGAAGAAAATGTTCCTTACATGGCAAAAGTGACATTGCAAATATGATTAAGTTAAGAATCTTGAGAGGGGAGATTATTTTGGATTATCTGGGTGAGCCCAGTAAAATCACAAGAGTCCTTATATAAGAAAGTCAGGAGAGACAGTTAAAGATGTTGCAATAGAAGCCTAGGTCAGACTAATATAGGACCATGAGCCAAGATTATAGACAACCTCTGAAACAGTGTTTTTCAACCTTTCTTATCTCATGGCACACTTGAACCTATAGTTAAACTTCTATGGCACACTTAAATTATGTTGATAACAACAAAGAAAGAATATACTTACTATGCTTTGAACTTCTTTCAAAAATAATTTAATAAAGAATCATTAAAGGGTGGTGCCTGTGGCTCAAGGAGTAGGGCTCCGGCCCCACATACCAGAGGTGGCAGGTTCAAACCTGGCCAAAAACTTCAACAACAACAACAAAGAATCATTAAAAAATTTTATGGCACACCAGTTGAAAATCACTGCTCTAGAAATGGAAAAGTCAAGGATTAGATTGTTCCCAAGAGTCTTCAAAAGGAACGTGGCCTTGCCAACACCTTAACCATAACCCCATAAGACCCAATTCAGACTTTGACTGACAAAAGTAAGAGAATACTTTTGTGTTGCTCTAAGCCACTAAGTCTGTGCTAATTTTATTATAGCAGCAATAGAAAACTAATGCAGGGAGTGAGAAGAGGATACTGTTTTTTGAGAGGGAGGAAAGTGGGTTGTTGCTGTCAGCTGACTCCTCTTCTGGAGTTGGAAGGCCATCCCACATCACCGTGGGAGAAGAGGAAACGTGTTTCCCCTCGTTGATTGTTTATTGAACCTCCAGGATTGCGGTCCTGCTCTTCAACTGCTAGAGACTGAGAAATATACTGGGGAGAGTGCATGGTGGCATACCTAGGCTAAGAGAGGGAAAAGAAGACCCTCCTAAGTTTTCTATTCCAAGGGGAAGAAACTACAGAGCTTGCTTGAGCATGCAGGCCCTGATTTGGGAGCCACTGAGGATACCCAAGACTGAAAGCTGCCTGCTGCTGACATGAGACAAAGTGCTGTAAGCTCCAGCAGCTGCAACCTAGTCTCCCAGGGGAGCCCCATTGCGCAGGACAGCTGCTTGAGATTAAGCCCATTATCATCAACATCCACAAAATGGATTGAAATGGAGAAAATGACCTCTTTGTTAACAAAATGAGACCTAATTAACTACTAAAAATGGCCCATAAATTATGGAATCACACTGAAACATCCATAAGTTAGCCTGATAAGAGTGGGTTTCCACAGAGCTGAGTTGGTAGAAGTTACTGGCACATTCATTCCCATGGTTTTGGGTGTATATCTCAGTAAGTTGAGATGTGCCAATCAAGCTATTCATGGAACCACTTTTTCCTGGACTGAATGTTCAGGCAGTAAAGGTAATGTTAACTGCCCATTGAATGATATACTCTGGTGTCAGGGCTAAATTTTGCACATTAGTAAGGATTATTCAATCTCAGTTGTGTTGAGTCTTTCTTGACCAGGGCTGTGTACCCTAAATTACACGGTGGTATAGGCATCATTTTGGATCACAGGAATGATTGATTACAAAATATGGAGCCTGGATTTTTATTATTTATTTTATTTCAGATTAATATGAGGCTTGAAACCATTAAGTTATATAATTTATATAAGAAAGGTTAAATTCAGAGATGTAGCTCTGTCCTATGCCCAGGGAGTGGGCCATATATCCACGCATAGTGCCCACTGGGTAGGAAGCTACTGAACCCTCCTCTCTGCTTCTTGAATTTGAGATTTTTCTCTTGTGTAGGTCTGTGATTGTTAATCTCCTGGTTTCAAACTGGTATTGAATACACGTGATGCTTGTTTTTCTAATCTTGTGATATTTTGCTTAAGACAATGTTTTTTCAATCTTTTTTATCTCATGGGCACACTTCAACCTACACTTCAAACTTCTGCAGCACACTTAAATTATGTTGATTAAAAAAAGAGTAAAAAAAGAATATACTTACTGGGCTTTGAAATTCTTTCAAAAATAATTTAATTAATGATCTTTAAAAATTTTTGCAGCACACCTAATTTCCTGTCACAGCACGCTAGGATGCTGTACCACACCGGTTGAAAAACCACTGACTTAAAAGAAAATGTTCTCCAGAACCATCCAGGTTGTTACAAAGGATACAAAATGATCCAAAAGTTGCCCTTTTATGTGTTGTGTTGTGGCAAAAGATGTACAAAAGACGGATGATGAGTTGGAGAGCAGGTGAGTTTTCATTCAAAGGCCTCCTTTGGGATCCATTTGTTTTACAACATTCAGATATTGTAGATAGAATTGAGACCTTTCTGAGAATTTAACAACCAACCTGTTTCTTGGTTATTCTTTTAAAACTGTTAAAAGTTTGGTACCCCAAAATTTTTGTATGCTCTCTCCTGTGAAGCAGAGTTTTAAATTTTGATTTTGCTTTTTAACAACAAATTAGAAACAGACTAATCAGAACTGTCAAAATTTATGCAACTTTTAAAAAAATCTGGGTACTTTTCTGATAATATTATTTAGATCTTGGTAAGACTTTTGCCTTTCAGTCTCGCATATTTGTTCAACCTCTAAAAATATATAATATGAGATAAAGTAGTCATAAACCATGTTAATGTCTTAACTTATACAGATAATTCCAGGTACAAAAGCTGAAGTCCTGACAACATGAAAAGTCTATAGCAGAGGAGACATGGCCTGGGTTGGAGAGACAATGGTTCAGGTTTAGATCTTGAAAATATCAAGACTTAAATGCCTCAAACACAAGTTTATAGATTGTCTTATATATTCAAAAATGTCCTTCCTTCCTTCCTTTTTTCTTTCTTTCTTTTTCTTTTCCTTTTTTTTTTTTTTTTTTTTTTTTTGAGACAGAGTTTCACTATGTTGCCCTTGACCTTAGTAGAGTGCCATGGCCTCACAGTTTACAGCAACCTCAAACCTTGGGCTTAAGAGATTCTCTTGCCTCAGCCTCCCAAGTAGCTGGGACTACAGGAGCTCGCCACAATGTCTGGCTGTTTTTTTGCTGTAGTTGTCATTGTTGCTTAGCAGGCCCAGCCTGGATACAAACCCTCCTGCCCTGGTGTGTGTGGCTAGTCCCCTAACCACTGAGTGACGGATGCCGAACTGTCCTTGTTTTCTTAAATGAACTTTCTTAATTTCTTGAAGATGAATACATCCATCATTAACTACCATTATTTCTAAATTTGAATATTACATCACATTTTATTTTAATAAATAATGTCTCTAGACATTTATTGTATGTCTCTAAAAAACATTTTATTATAATAAATAATGTCTCTAGACATTTATTGTATGTCTCTAGAAAAAAATATTTGCACGTAGGGGTTAATATATAAGGCACACAAGCATTTAAGGGAGAACACATAACTGAGTATGAATATAAAAGAGTAGCATTAATTATAGTTATGATAAGTCCCAGTCATAATATAAATAGTAGTAATTCAACAAAATGTCTGTTGAAAATTTGCTGTGTATCAGGCATTGTTCTAAGCATAATAAATGAAATGGTGAATAAAATATACCCAATATCTATTTTCATAACTTGCATTTTACAAACAGAAACTTAGAAGGTTATCAGTAAAACTAAAGCTAGAATTTGCAAAATTCTGAAATCTAAAAAACGTAATCAATAAAAGAGTATTCTATTCTAGCATAGAGAAAGACAGTGCAATGCTTAGGAAAGGGAGAGTTATGGTAGAACTAATTAATTCGTACATGACTCCATCTCTTTTATCACACTCTTAGACCATGCTGATAGCTCCTTTCAGAAAATGATGCTCAATGAACAGCCAGCAGTGCTAAGCCTGGGTAGGAAAAGTGAAATACAAGGGTCCTCACTATGGAATCTTACTGTTTGGTATAGGAGATGAGATAGTTACTGAAGACAATATGCAATATCTTCCATAAGAGAGGGACAAAACAAAAACACACCAAATAGTAAATAACAACATCAACAATAAACCAGATGTGAGTTAAAAAGGGGGAGAGATCCAGCCTGATTTAATAAGGATAGACTTGCTGGGGGGGGCGGGGGGAGATAAATGAGACAGATTTTGAAGGAGGGGTAGGGTTTGTTCAGGAGAAAGCATTTTAGCACAAGACTGTGCTCTCTAAAGAGGAATGCAGGGTCCAACTGGAGAACAGGGATAGCTTCACTGGAAGAATCAACATTGTTAAAATGTCCATACCACCCAAAGTGATTTATATATTCAATGTAATCCTCATTAAAATACCAATGTCACATTTCAAAAGCCGAAACAATTTTAAGTATTATAAAAAGAACACTTCTGGAGGCATTACAGACATCAATCTGTACTACAAGTTTATATAACCAAAATAGCATGGCACTGTTACAAAAACAGAATCAGAACAATGGAACAAAACAAAGAACCAAAATATAAAACCATCTACTCCAACTGATCTTTGACAAAGCAGACAATAATACACACTGGGGCAAAGGAGCTGTATCCAACAAATGGGGCTGGGAAAATTGGATAGCCACACTCAGAAGAATGAAACGGACCCTTATCTCTCACCCCTTGCAAAATTTAATTCAAGATGGGTAAAAGACTTTAATGCAAGGCATGAAACCATAAAAATTTTTAGAAGAAAATATATGAAAAATGGGTCTAGATGGTGGCCTAAGCAAATAACTTTTGACCAAGGCCCCAAAGGGAATTATAGCAACAACAAAAATAAATAAATGGGACTGGTTAGATTTTGTTTATCCTTTAAAAGAAAACTTTGATGTTTTGTACTACTATTACTATTATTTTGGTTTGAATTTCATTTATTTCTGCTTTGTTCTTTATTATTCCTTTTCTTATTCTAATTTTTTTTTTTTTTTTGCTCTTGTTTTCTAGTGCTTTGAGATGCATCACTAGGTTGTTTATTTGAAGCTTTTCTACTTTTCTCAGCTATGCAGTTCTTACTATAATTGTCCTCTTATTTCTGCTTTTTTCTGTATCCCATAGGTTTCTGTATATTGTGTTGTTGTTTTCAATTTTTTTGAGGAAATTTTTAACTTCCTTCTTAATAGCTTCATTAACTCACTGGTCAGTCAGTGGCATATTGGTTAATTTCTATGTGCTTGTATATTTTCCAATGTTAATCTTACTGATTTCTAGTTTTATTCCACTATAATTGGGGAAAATACTTGGTATGACTTCAATTTTTAAAAAATCTTTAAGAACTAGTTTTGTGCCCAGCATATGGTCTCTCCTTGAGAATTAAGTATCCATGAGCTGAGGAGAGGAGTGTGTACTCTGGGCCTGTTGGATGGAACTGTCCATAATTATCTATTAGGTCCATTTTGTCTATAGCACACTTTAAGTCCAGTGTTTTTTTGCTGATATTCTGTCCGGATGATCTGTCCAGTGCTGAAAGTGAGATGCTGAGGTCTCCAATAATTATTATTTTGAGGCTTATCTCTCTCTCTTCTGTTTGCTAATATTTATTTTATGTATCTAGGTGCTCCAATGTTTGGTGCATTTATCTTTAGAATTGTTATATCAACTTGCTGAATTGACACTTTTACCATTATATAATGACTTTCTTTGTTTCTTTTTACAGTTTTTGTCTTAAAGTATATTTTATCATATAGAAGTATAGCTATTCCTTTTGCTCCTTTTTGGTTTTCATTTTCATGAAATACATTTTTCCATACCTTTATTTTTCAGTCAGTTTGTATCTTTATAGGTGGAGTATATTTCTTGTGGAGAGTATATCTTGTATTTTAAGCCATCCATCCACTCTCTTTTGATTGAAGAGTATAATTCATACACATTCACTGTTATTCTATGGGTAAGGGATTACTACTTAATTCCTGATTGTTTTATGTTCCTCTGTTTCTTTCTTCTTTCCTTCCTGACTTCCTTTGTTAAATGTGATTTTCTCTGGTAGTAAAATTTAATTTCTTGGATTTTAAAAAATCTATTGTAGGTTTTTTGGCTTGAGGTTATCGTGAGTCATGCAAAAAATTTTATCGCCAATTATTTCAAACATGACAAGTCTGCTTATAAACAAAGAAATCTATCAAAAATTCTACACTTTAACTTCATCCCTCCCCACAGCTTTTAACTTTGTGTTGTTTCTATCTATATCTTTTTATACCACTTATCTCTCAAAAAATTCTTATAGTTATTTTTGGTAAGCATGTCTTTTCGCTTTCCTACTCAAGATATAAGTGGTTTACATACAGTAATTACAGCATTGAGTTTTCTGTATTTGTGTACTTGTGTACTTGTATTTGTGTACTGTATTTGTGTTACTAATGAGCTGTATGCCTTCAGAAGCTTTCTTATTGTTTATTAATGTCTTTTTCTTTTATATTGAAGAACTTCCTTTAGCATTTCTTGTAGGACAAGGCTGGAGTTGATGAAATCTCTCAGCTTTTTTTTTTTTTTTAATCTGTAAAAAGAAAGTCTGTATTTCTCCTTCATGATTAAAGAACATTTTTGCAGGATATAATATTCTGAATTTAAGCTTTTATTTTTCCTTCAGCACTTTGAATATGTCATGCCACTCTCTCCTGGACTACAAAGTTTCTGCTGAGAAGTCTGCTGCTAGACATATCTGAGCTCACTTTTATGCTTTTGCTGTTATTTTTTCTGCTTCCCTTGGGATCTTTTCTTCATCTGTTACCTTTAGGAGCTTGTTTTTTTGTTTCTTGGGTTTCTAAAAAAAATTTTTTTTGAGACAAGAGTCTCAGTTTGTCACCCTCCGTGGAGTGCTCTGGCATCATAGCTCACAGCAACCTCAAACTCTTGAGCTCAAGTGATTCTCTTGCCTCAGCCTCCCAAGTAGTTGGGACTACAGGTGCCCAACATGACAGATGGCTATTTTTAGAGACCTGGTCTTGCTCTTGGTCAGGCTTATGCTGAATCTGTGAGGTCAGGGCAAGCCACCTGCCTCAGCCTCTCAGAGTGCTAGGATTACAGGGCTAGGATGTACAGTAATTACTATGCCTGGTCTAGGAGCTTGATTATTAAATATCTTGAAGTAATCTTATTTGAGTTAAATCTGCTTTGTGGTCTATGACCTTCTTGTACTTAAATATTTGGTGTATTTCTCTAGGTTTGGAAAGTTCTCTGTTATTATTGCTTTGAATAAACTTTCTACCTCTATCTCTCTCTCTACCTCCTCTATAAGGTCAATAGCGATTAGATTTTCCCTTTTGAGGTGATTTTGCAGATCTTGTAGGCATACTTCTTATTTTTTTGTCTCCTTTTTTCTCTTCTGCCTATGTATTTTCATACGGCCTGTTTTCAAATTCACTAATTCTTTCTTCTGTTTGATCAATTATGCTGTTAAGAGATGAATTTCTAAGTTTGTCAATTGAAATTTTTAGTTTCAGAATTTCTGCATGATTTTTTAAAAAATTTCAATCTCTTTGTTATATATTTCTTTGATAGGCTTCTGAATTTCTTTCTGTGTTGTCTTGAAGTTCATAAAGCTTCTTCAGGACAACTAGTTTGAATTATTTTTCTAAAAGATCGTCGATCTCCATTACTCTCAGATTGGTCACAGGTACCTTATTCAGTTCATTTGATGAGGACATCATTTAAAAACAAATGTTTTTCTTATTCAGTCTCCATAGAGACTGTCCAAAAATTGCCAATTACTACTATATTTCAAGTTGCCATGGTGGGGTATTGGGAAAAGTTTTCAATTAGCAACAATCACACCTCAGATAAATCTCATTGGTTACAATTCTGCCACTGTGCAAAGCTGATGAGGACATCTTTTCCTGGGTGTTCTTAATGCTTGTGGATGCTTGTTGGTGTCTGGGTATTGAAGAGTTATATATTTATTTTCATGTTCACAATCTGGGCTTGTTTGGACTTTCCCTACCCTTCTTGAGAAGCCTTTCAGATATTCAAAGGGAATTTAATGTTTTGATCTACATCTTTGGTGACTATCAAAGTCACTGGGGGTACCCCAAGCCCAGTAGTCCAGTGACTCTTATAGACTCCTGGTGGTACCACCTTGGTAGACTTGGGTAAGAGATGGGAGAATTTCCTGGATCACAAGGCAAAGTTTCTTACTCTTATCCTTTACTCTTTGTGCTGGGCTTCTGAAGTTGGGGTAAGGAGTGATATGGACATTCTCTGTGGCCACTACAGCTAGTATTTTACCAGGTCAGACCTAAAACCAGTCTCACCTAAATCCCATGGTGATTGTAACCTGTTTACCTTTGGTGTTTATCCAAAGCCAAGGGCTCTTCCATGAGCAGGCAGTGAATCCTACTAGGACTGGGTCTTTCATTTCAGGGTAGGGTAGTGTATTTCCTTCCAGTCCAGGGAAGATTATTAAGAAGGTACAAATTAATAGGTTACATTTTGTGTTTGTTAGGTAACATTGAAGTTATAGTTGAGCCCTTCACACAGGGATATGCTGTAGATCCAATGTTAAAATGCAAATCAAAACCACGCTGAGGTATCACCTAACTCCAATGAGACTAGCCCACATTACCAAGTCCTAAAGCTGCAGATGCTGGCATGGATGTAGAGAGAAGGGGACACTCAAATGTATTTTATATCCTGTTTCTCTCTATGTTGCTACATAGACTTTGTAAGATTAACTTTTGATATTATTGGAAGCAATATGGCTGAAGAAAAACCTTCAGCAATTGTCCATCCACATGACCACTTAATTCAACAATAAGCTATGCAAGGATCTGGCTAGTACCAGCATCGGCTGACAAAAAGCAGCCTGGAAATTCATCATTTGCAAATTCCATGTTTGCAAATTCTAATTACTAAAATGTATTTGTACCCCAACAACAAAACCCTTAGGCTTTCCCCCATCATTTGCAGCCATATGCAGAGCAATGAAAAATTTGAGTCACCTGATATACATGTTTTTCAACTGAAGCCAACCAAGGTTGCACTCTGCTTTTTTGTTTCAGCTCTCATATTATAAACAAATGTTTTTCCCACAATCTGTTTAAAGTATGCTTTGCACTTTTTGAGCTTTTTGTCAATGATTTTACTGTTTAAAATGCTTCATAAATGTTAGTACTGACATATTGTCTAGTGACTCTAAGTAAAAAAAAGGCTGTGATGTGCCTCATGGAGAAAATAAATATGTTAGATAAGCTCCATTCAGGGTGGGTTATAAATATGTTGACTGTGAGTTCAATGTTAAAAAATCAATGAGCAACATATATAATAATAAGGTATTTTTAAGCAGAAACATACATAAAGCAAAGTTCTGTATTGATCAGTTGTTGAAGACATGAACAGAAGCTCACAGGAACATAACACTATTTATGCCAGGAGCAATTATTCATTATTTGGTAAATCAGTGTTTGTGGTGACTTTATAGAAAATTTTATAGAAAATAGCTATCATAAATAATTAGAATAGATTGTATTATATGCAAAATAAAAAGATTAGAAAAAATGAGTTAAAATAATAGTGATGGTGGTATACTGATAGTACTGTGAATTTTTACATGTTTACCTTAATTTTCAAATGCTTAAAAATAAAATATCTCTATGATAAAAATATATACCTTACATTTTACAAACATTATACATCAAGAAAATCAACAAAACCTGCACAAAAACCACATTGGGCCTTCTCTTCAGTGTCAATTTAAAGTATATGAAAATTAGTTTATTACTTTAAGGTCTTGGTGTGTGCCACACCTTTTGGGGGCAAGATACGATTGTAAGAGGGACTTTACCTAACAAATGTAATCAAAGAAACCTGGTTTCTTGTACCCTCAATGAATCTCCAACAATAAATTTAAAAAAATAAATAAATAAACCCATCCCTTCCAAAAAAAAAGAAAAACAAGTAAAACAAACAATACAATTTTTGCTTTGACATATTCCATTTGGTTGTCCACTTAAATCACCAGATTTAACTATTAGTGATTTCCCCCCCAAATTAAATTTATATCTAAGAAATGTACTGAAACCTACATGCACAGATTATAACAGAGCATTGAAAGGATAGTGGCATTTATTCCACTGAACTTTCGATTCAATGTAAATATTATTTTATACTATCCCCAAAGGAGAAGAACCTGATTTTTTGAATGTATTCATTCTATAAAGGAAAATTTACTACCAAGTAATATTTTTTTGTTCAGTTATAATTGTTATGAATATTTCTTATATTTATCCATATTCCTATCATCATCCATGTTTTTTAACAACAGAGAATAAATCAAATCACATTTGTAGGATATAACTCTGAAAATATTGTAAAGGAGCTATCTTTTTGCTCCTGTGACTTTTTTTTTCTAGATTAAATATCTCCAGGAACTGTATCCATTCTTCCTTACAGTATTTCTCTGAGTCCTCTGTTGTCTTGTTCTATGTTGTCTTTGCTTCAGCTTAGCAATGCTCCTCTTAATGTGATGAAATCAGGACTGAGGAGAATGTGAGATTTGCACACCCAGTAATCACTGCTCCCACTGCACTTGACATTTTCAACAGAGGACTCACAAATGGGCTCTGAGAAATGAGGCTTCAGGAATGAACATACGAGTCTCACAATGTGACTTCTGCAAGAGGATAAACACTTATTGGGATCAATAGGATTAGTGCTTTTATTAAAATAATTGATTTATAGGCATAGCTTGTATTTTTAAGTTTTCAATTTTCTCATCTTTTAAAATTTTTTACTGATTGTAAATTTAAACAAAATATTCTCTCTTATCCCATTCAAGCTTTTTATTTTTTTAGTTCTTGCTCTGCCCACTTTTATGGAAATTGTAGATTTTTTTCACATGGCTGTCTATTGAAACTACAGAAGCTGCAATTCATGTTTAAATTCTTAGAAGTGTTTTTGTCACATTACACAGTGAAATGTTTTGGTGTTTGATTTAACCTTGTGCGTGTATTCATACCATATTGAATAACTAATGTTTTCATCTGTTAAACCTGCTTCTTAGATAATATGATGCTTATATCATCTAAGACAACCCACTGAATAATAAAAGCAATACACTGTAGTATGCTGGATGATATAGAGAAATATGTAAAAGGGTTTTGTTCTTGTTTATTATATTTCAAAAAATCTTTGTGCATGCAGCTAGCTCTAGTGGTAAAATTATATATTTTACATTTTTATTACAGGTGATCTTTTTGTCAGTCATATGTCTTTATGAAAGTCTAATATTGATTTATGTACTTTAGCAGAAACCATAAGGATGGTGGATTTAGAAATAGAAAGATCACCATTGTCATACATTTTTCTTCCCATATACTTTTCTTTCTTTCTTTCTTTCTTTCTTTCTTTCTTTTTTTTTTTTGAGACAGAACCTCAAGCTGTCCCCCTGGGTAGAGTGCTGTGGCATCACAGCTCACAGCAACCTCCAACTCCTGGGCTCAAGCGAGTCTCCTGCCTCAGCCTTCCAAGTAGCTGGGACCACAGGCGCCCACCACAACCAGCTATTCTTTTTTTTTTTTTTTTTTGTCGCAGCTGTCATTGTTGTTTGGTGGGCCCCAGCTGGATTCAAACCCACCACCTTGGGTGTACATGGCTGGTGCCTTAGCCACTTGAGCCACAGGCACCAAGCCCCCATATACTTTTCAACGCAGTCATTCTTTTTTTTCATGGTACATAATATTCGTACATATTTATGGGGTACATCTGATATTTTATTACATGCACAGGGTGACAATATCAAGTTAGGGCACTTAGGGTATCCTCAAGTGTTTATGATTTTTATGTTTTAGGAAAATTTCAAGCATTCTCTTTTAGCTATCTTGAAATATAAAATACATTATTATTAAGTACAATCACCCTATTCTGCTATCAAACATTAGAACTTATTCCTTTTCTATAAACTGTATGTTTGAACCCCTTCATTAGCCAACAACTCTTCACCTTCCTTGCCCTTCCCAGACTCCGGTATCTATCATTCTACTTGCTACCATGTGATCAAATTGTTTAACTCCACATATGAGTGAGAACATGTGATATTTGTCTTTCTGTGCCTGACTTATTTCACCTGACGTAATGACCTCCAGCTCCATCCATTTTGCTGCAAATGACATGATTCCATTCTCTTATGGCTGAGTAGTATTCCATTGTTTATATGTACTACATATTCTTTGTCCATTTGTCCATCAGTGGACATTTAGGTTGAAGGTGTGTCTTTGCTATTGTGAATAGGGCTGCAACAAACAAGTGTGTGCCAGTATTTTTTTTTTTTTTGAGAAGAAAAAATGTTGCCATATTCTATTATGAAGTTATGTGGCCTTTCAAAAATAGAACACTAGTCAAAACTGCTTTTACATTGTGCATACTGTATAAAATCATGTTTCTTGTCTCAGAAGGTGGTGACACTTGCTATTCAGTGTGATATTCAACAGAACACTTCACATGTAAGGCAACATCACATTTTTTCACATCAAAAAGTGGTGTTCCTATAACATTCAGTACACTGTCTTTGCTTTCTGTTTGATGGTGTGAGTCAGTGTTATCTTCCTGAGGTCTTCCCCTTTGACCAGGTTCTGGAGCATAATCGTGGGTCTCCAGATAATGGCATAGCCCACATCAACAAAACTGGAGAAAATCCACTGGCTTCTCATCATCTGTTTTATGCAGTTGCCAAGTATTTATAAGGCCAATTGAAACAGAACAAAAGAGGGCTTGAATTCCATTTCTTACCATGGATTAATGCCTGATACTTATCAATGTTGTCATCAGCTCTGTCTATGCCTCCCATGAAATGGTTATACACTTTGATCATGTTTGGCTCCTGAACTTGGATCTTCATTTTCAGTTACTGGGAATAACGATCAACAAGACACAGAGGAATCGATACCAGACCAGATGAGGCAACAGTGACAACATCATTATCATTCCATCTGCAGATAGCATCGCCTTTGCCATCAATTCCATAATCCAATGTGTCTCCTTTTCTCTTCAGAGCTACATCCAATTCCAATGGAGATTTGTCAATGTGATCTTTTCTCACTGTACCTCTTACCTGATGTCCCATTGAACTGACCTTATCAAAAAGTGCACTACTAGTGAAAAAGTCATTGAATACAAAATAATATTGTCCAGAGTGTGCTTCTCTCAGTGCCTCACTAAGCTGAAGGACAAATGAGGCACCAACACATTATTTGTGTTTGGTATTTGGGTTTTTACCCTGCTATGGCAGAACCCATTGTTGCACCACACCAAACTTATAGCTAAACAGAATGGGCTTTCCTTGAATAAATTGTTTGCACCCATAATGACGAAAATAAGGAACGATGTATTTATCAAAGGTGAAGCATGTTTCATTTGGAACAAATTTCATACTTCTCTCATTGAAAGTGCTTATAAGAGATTGCAATTTGGAAAACTTGTCCATTGTGTCCAAATTTGCATTTTCAGCAACATGCAAATTAGAGAATATAGTTTCAAAGTGGTCGTGTCTCATGGCAGCACTAATGTGTATATTATGCACATCTGTTTTTTTTCCCAGTACATATGCCTTCTAGGAATTGAGATGTAGCCACTCAAAAAAATAATTCCCAGAATAAATTTGAATTTGGAGCTAGTCAAGCCAAGAGTCACACCCTTACTTTCAAATATAACTGGGAGTATGTGTTAATGAGTGGTATTTTTTTTTACATAGTTATTTCCTTTAGCTAAATACATAGTAGTGGGATTGGTCATATGGGCAATTCTACATTTGTAGCTTTTTGAGAAATCTCCATACTATTTCCATAATGACTATATTAAATTACCTTACCATTAACACTGTACAAGAGTTCCCTTTTCTCCATATTCTTGCCAGCATCTTTTTGGGGGGGAGGAGAGTATTTGTAATAACAAGTATTCTAACTGGGGTAAGCCAAGAACTTACTGTGGTTTTGGTTTGTATTTCCCTGATGAATAATGATGCTGAGATTTTTATATTAAACTACTTTTTAAATTTTTGAAAAACTTTCTTATATTCATAGATTTAGGGTATACAAGTTGAATTCCATTACATGTACATATTTATTGTATGGTGGTGGAGTCTAGGCTTTTGGTATACGCATTATCTGAATAGTGTACGTTGTGCCCTGTTAGTAATTTTCTATTTCTTCACTCTCTCGCTGTGTCTCAAGTATCACATTATACCATTGTCTCCATTATACCAAACTGTGCCTCTGTATAGCCCCAATTAACTCCCATGTAAAAGGTACAACATGAGGCATCTATTTTTCTGTTACTTTACTTAATATAATGACCTCCATTTCTGTCCAAGTTGCTATAAAAAGATGTTACTTCTTTTTTTCTCCATGGTGTATTATGTATACGTTGTATATACTTTATTTTCTTTATCCATTCACCTGTTGATGGACCCTTTGGTTGATTCTCTATCTTTACAATTATGAATTGTACTGGAGTAAACGTATGAGTGCCAGGTATCGTTATGATATAAAACTTTCTTTCCCTTTGTGTAGACATCCAGTAGTGAGATTGCAGGATCAAATGGCAGATTTACTGTTATTTCTTAGAAAAGAGCCATGCTGATCTCCATCAAGATGGTACTAATTTACATTCTACCAACAGTGTATAAGTGTGCTTTTTCATGGCATTTACTTCAATATATATATATATATATTTTTTTTTTTTTTACATTTTAGTAAATGGTCATTCTACATTGGTAAGTTGGTATCTCACTGTACTTTTAATTTGTATCTTCCTGATGATTATTGATGCTGAGCATTTTTTGGCCATATATGTACCGTCTTTAAAAAAATGTATGTTCTTGTCATTTGTTTACGTATTAGTGGGTGTTTTTCTTCTTGCTGATTTGTGTTTCTTTTAGATTCTGGATAGTAGTCCTTTGTCAGACATATAGTTTGCAAATATTTTCTCTCATTCTGTAGGTTATTTACCCTTTTCATTATTTCTTTTGTTGTGCTGAATCTTTTTAGTTTAACTAAGTCCCATTGGTTTATTTTTGCTTTTATTGCATTTGCTTTTGGGGGTTAGTCATAAATTCTTTCCTAAGACAGTATCCAGAAGGGTTTTTCCTAGGATTTTTTTTTTTTTTTTTTTTTTTTTTGGATCTTCATTGTTTCAGGCTTTACATTTAAGTTTTTAACCCAAGTCATCTTTTGCATATGATGAGAGATAGGGATACACCTTCATTGTTCTGTGATATGGCTCTCCAATTTTCCCAACAATGTATACTGAATTCTCAGGGTATACTTTTTGCTGCTTTGTCAAAGATATGTTGGTTTTATTTCTGGGTTTTCTGTTCTATTCCATTGCTCTATGTGTCTACTTTTATGATAGTACCATGCTATTCCCTGATGGTTTTTGATGTTGAGTATAGTTTATTATGGCCTTATAGTAGTATAATTTGAAATCAGGTAATGTGACACCTCCAGTTTTGTTCTTTTTGCTTAGGATTGTTTTGGATATTCAGGCACTGTTTTGGTTCTATATGAATTCAAGAATAGTTTCATATAATTTTGTGAAAAATAACATTGGTATTTTGAAAGGAATTACATTGAATTTGTAGATTCCATTGGGAAGTATGTCATTTGAATGGTATTAATTCTTTCAGTCAATGAGCATGGATGTTTTCCTGTTTGTGTCATCAACAATTTCTCTCATCAATTATTTGTTGTTCTTCTTGTAGAGGTCTTTTTTTTTTTTGTTAAATGCATTCCTAGGGTATTTTTTCCAGCTATTATAAGTGTGATTAACTTCTCAACTTGGTTATTGGTGATGTATGGAGATGCTACTGGTTTTTGTACATTGTTTTTAAGATCTGAGGCATTACTGAATTCATTCATCAAACCCAGGAGCCTTTTGAAGGATTTCTTACAGTTTTCTACATATGAGACCATATCATCAGCAAGCAGGGATAATTTTGCTTCATTTTTTTCTAATTTGGATGTTCTTTATTTTTCTTTCCTGATTGCTCTGGGTAGGACTTCTGGTAGTATACCAAATAAAAGTGGTTAAACTGGTCATCCTTGTCTTGTTCCAGTTCTTAGGGGGAAGGCTTTCAACTTTTCCCTATTTTGCATGATGTTGGCTGTGGTTTGTTGTATATGGCTTTTATTATTTTGATGTATGTACCTTTCATGATGAGGGTTTTGAGAGTTTTTACTGTGAAGAGATGCTAGATTTTATTGGGTTTTTTTTTGTTATGTGTTGAGATGATTATATGGCTTTTGTTTTTAATTCTGTTTATAGGGTGAATCACATTTATTGACTTGATTATATATATAGCTCATATATATTGAGCTATCCTACATACCTGGGATAATCACATTTATTGACCTGATTATACATATAGCTCATATATATTGAGCTATCCTTGTTACCTGGGATAAAACCCACTTCATCTTGGTGAATTAACCTTATGATGTGCTGTTGGGTATTGTTTGCTAGTATTTTGTTGAGGCTTTTTGCATCTATGTTCATTAAAGATATTGGACTATTGTTTTCTTTCTGTTGTTGGATCCTTTCCTGGCTTTGGTATTAAGGCAATAGGGGATTTGTAGAATGAATTAGGGAGGGTTTCCTCCTTCTCAATCTTTTGGAAAAGTTTCAGTAGGATTGGCACCAGTTCTTCTCTGTATATTTGGTAGAATTTGGCTGTGAATCAATCTGGTCCAGAACTTTTATTGTTGGGACATTTTTTCTTTTCTTTTTTCTTTCTTCCTTTTTTAAAAAAATTACTGATGCAATCTTGCTACTCATTTAGTGTATTTGAGAATTCTCTTTCTTCCTGATTCAATTTTAGGTGGTTGTATATTTTTACAAAATCTTCTATTTACTCCTGGTTTTCTAGTTTGTGAGTTCATAATTGTTCATAATAGTTTCTGATAATCTTTTGTATTTCTATTCCATTTCTGATGTTATTTATTTAATCTTCTTTATTTTTTTGTTAGTCTAACTAGTGGTTTATCAATTTTGTTTTTCCTTTCAAAGAGCCAAATTTTCATTTTCTTGATCTTGTATTTTGATTTCTTTGTTGATTTTCTGTCTAGACAATCTGCCTACTGTCGTAAGTGGGGTGTTGAAGGATGCCCATATTTTTCACAGGTCTAATATGCTTTTGATTTCCATTTGCATGAAATATCTTTTTATATTCATTTACCTTCAATCTATAAGTGTATTTATGAGTAAGATGAGTTTCTTATAAACAGCATATATCTGAATCGTGGTTTTTTAAATTCATTCTGCCAATCTAGTTTTTAAGTGTTCCACTTAATCCATTTATGTTCAAAGTTAATATTGGCATGTGAGGCTTTGTTCTTGTTGTATCATTAGCTGACTGTTAGTTGTTTTATAAATTCTTTCTTATTCTCTTTTTCATCTTTGTGGTTTGCTGATTTGCTGTCATTTTGCCTTTTAATTCTTTTTTCTTTTTCCATTGAGTGGATTATTTAATAAAACTGTGAGTTTTATATGTTTGTGTGTTTTTATGATGATGAATGTTGACATTTTGACTCCATTTAAGGTTCTTTTGAGCGTTTCCTATAGAGCAAGTCTAGTGGTGATGAATTCTTAGCATTCACTTTTCTGGGAAATATTTAATTTCTCCTTCATTCATGAACCTTATTCTGGCAGGATATAAAATTCCTGACTGGTAGTTTTCTTCTTTTGGAACTGTGAAAATGTTATCTCATTTAGTTCTGTACTGTAAGTTTTCTGCAGAGAGGTCCACTGTTAGCCTGATGAGTTTCCTTTATAAATGACAAGATAATTTTACTAATTTTAAAATTTTTTCTTTCACTTTGACTTTAGTCATTCTGATTGTAACATGCCTTGGTGAAGTCCTTTTTTAAAATTTTTTTTAATTTTTACATATACATGCATTTATTAGGTTTCCACTTTTTGCCTTCACAAAATTAAAAATTTAAGAGTAATAACAATGTTTAAGATAAGGACTAGAAACAAAAACCTCATAAAGAATAAATGAAGATAAATACATTCAGAAAAGAAACAAGATGATTGCTGCAATGAAGTATTAAACAATAATAATAATAGTAATGCAAAGAAAGTAACATTTGCATTGTTAAATAAGAGTATGTCTATCATAGAATGCTTTGACTCTGAGGTTCTGTATGGAGTCATCAATTAACTTCTTATTATTTTTTCCCAAAGTCTCAAGAAATAGACAACTAATATTTAGAAATAAAAATAAAGGATAATTTCAAAAAACAGATAATGCCAAATCTTGTAGACAATAGAAAAAGAAGAAATATTTCAAAATCATTCTGCTTAATCTGGATACACCTGATATTAAAATTAGAAAAAAACACATTATTATAAAGGGGAAATTATAAAGATAATTCACTTTTAAATGAAGATGCAGTATCCTATATCCTAACCAACATATTAACAAGTTGAAGTAAAAATTAATGTTTAAATAATGTACTTTAGTCAAAATTGAATTCCAATTTATGTGAGAATTAGTCACTATTTTTTTCTTATCCTTACCCTCACCCCCCCTCCTTCTCTGTCTGCTGTCCCTTCCCCCATGCCCCACCATGTCATTAATTGTCCTCCTATCAAAGTTGAATATATGGGATTCATACTTCTCCATTCCTGTGATGCTGTACTAAGGATATGTATTCCACCTCCATCCAGATTAGTGCAAATGCTATAAAATCTCCATTTTTTTTAATGGCTGAATAATATTCCATAGTATACATATACCACAGCTTGCCAATCCATTCCTGGGTTGAAGGGCATTTAGGCTGTTTCCACATTTTAGCAATTATAAATTGGGCTGCAATAAACAGCCTAGGACAAGTATCTTTATAATAAAAGTTTTTTTTTTTTTTCCTTCTGGATAGATGCCCAGTAATGGGATTGCAAGATCAAATGGGAGTTCTAGGTTGAGTTCTTTGAGGTTTCTCCATACTTCCTTCCAAAAAGGTTGTATTAGTTTGAAGTCCCACCAGCAGTGTCAAAGTATTCCTTTCTCTCTATATCCGTGCCAGCATCTGCAGTTTTGAGATTTTGTGATATGGGCCATTCTTGCTGGGGTTAGATGATATCTCAGGGTGGTTTTAATTTGCATTTCTCTAATAATTAGGGATGATTAGCATTTTTTCATGTATTTGATAGCCATTCATCTATCTTCTTTAGAGAAGGTTCTGTTCATCTCTCTTCCCCATTGGAGTATGGGATTGTTGGTTTTTTTCTTGTGGATTAATTGAAGTTCTGTATAGATCCTAGTTATTAAGCTTTTATCTGATTCAAAATATGCAACTATCCTTTCCCATTGGGTAGATTGTCTATTTGATTTGGCTGTTGTCTCCTTGGTTGTACAGAAGCTTTTCAATTTAATTAAATCCCATTTGTTTATTGTTGCGGTTGTTGCTATTGTCATGGCAGTCTTCTTCATAAGGAGTCCTTTTAAAAATGTATTTGCCTGGTGATTGTTGGGCTTCCTGGATCTGAATGTCTAACATCTTTACTAGTCCTGTGAAATTTTCATCAATTATTTCCTTAAATAGACTTTTGAAACTTTTTGATCACTTTTCCCCCTGCAGAATAAAGGTAAAAGGTAAATTTGGCTGCTTTATGTCTTTTCAGACATCTTGAAGTCTTTGCTCATTCTTTCTTATTTTTTCATTATTTTTGCCTGACTGGTTTATTTCAGCCTAATTGGATTATTTCAAAAACCTAACTCCAAGTTTTGAGATTCTTTCTTCTGCTTTGTCTAGTCTATTTTTGAAGCTTTGCATGTGTGTTGTATTTCCTTCAAAAAATTTTCAGTTCCAGAATTTGTTTTTATTATTTTTTATAAAATTTGTATTTCCTTGATAAATTTCTCATTCATACCCTGGATTAATATTTTGACTGCTGTGTGTTGGTTTGAAGATTTCTCTAGCATTTTACTCATCTTCTTTAGAATCAATATTTGGAATTCCTTATCTGGCATTATGAGGAATTCTTTTTGATTGGGATACCTTCTTAGACAATTCTTATGTTTATTTGGTGGTGACATATTTCCTTGCTTTTTCATTTCCTGTGGATATCTGCACATCTGATGTAACAGTCACTTGTTCCAATTTTTGGAAATTGCTCTTAATAAGATCTTTTTACCTAAAGATGTGTATGTGTGTGTGTGTGTGTATATATATATATATATATATATGTAATGTTGTTTGTTGAACGGAATACTTTGCTTTAGATTTCTGAGTGCCTGCAGCTGTATGATCTTTGTATGATGCTTTAACCAGAACACAAGGTTAGTTGTATCTGATTTTCTTGGTGGCTTAGGGATAATTTATTAGTTATCCCTAAGCTGTGGTGAAGTTTTTCTGGGGGCTTCATTGCCAGGCCAGCTAGTTTTTTGTGCCCAGTAGTGGAAGTAGTGGACTGAGTATGCCTGATACTAGGCCCCAAAGAAGCTGACTCAGGCAGAGGTGTTAGTGCAAGGATAATTCTTAGGCCTTCAGATGAAGTGGTCAGTAGCTAATAGTTTGAGTAAAGGGCTAGACATGTGACTGAGTTCTTAAGCCCCTGAGCTGCTGGTATAATGTGCAAGGTGTAGTAGTAGTAGTAGTGGGCACACTCACAAGGATGGAAGTGTTTCATGTTGGTGTTACTGGTAGCTGATATTGAGCAGGCTGGTCCCCTGTCCCACTTCTGCCTGTATCTTTGTAGTGGGTATTGTCCTAACTGTGGTTAGGAGATGATAATCTCCCCATTCCTTCCTGATCATGTGGCAGCTATACCATATACCTTGAACTTGTCTTGAGGGTGAGGTACAATTCAGTTGTAAACTCTCAAAATTATGCTAGCTGTGGGCTTTCAGTCAAGAGAGAAGGTTCTTTCAAGCACACAAGATGGGCAAGAAACTGTAGAGAGTTTGGTTTGCTCATGTCTCACATGCTTCAGTCTTACATGAGTGCATAGAAGGGGAATAAGCATTGTGATAGGTGTGTGCAGAAGAGCTTGAACTTTCTTGTAACCTCCTTGGGTGGGGCAAGTTGCCTCAGGGCATACCCAGGTCAAAGGTGGGGCATTGCCTAGATTGTTAACTCCCAGATTGGCAGCTTGTGTCTATGGTTAGAGAAAGTGGGACCCCTTTCAAGCAAACAACATATACAATATGCTGAGGGATAGCCATCTGGTCACATTACAATCTCACAAAACCTAATAATAGGACAGTAAGAATTGTCCTAGGAGCATGTAGGAGAGCTTGGGCTCACCTCTCCCTCCTTAGCTGGGCAAGGCTGCAGCTGTGTCGGTCAGAACTCAGCCTGAGGGTGAGGCACTGCCAAGATTTAAAGTTGCAAAATGATACACTGGGTCTGTGACCACAGAGGGTGGGGCCTTTTCTGGCAAACAGCATAGGCAAGGTTGTAGAGGACACCAAGAGCTAGATGAGGTCTGAGCAAGATGATCTGCAGCTGAGGTGTGGACCTGTGAGCAATTTGTCCGCAGGTGCTCCTTGTGGAGAAAGCCCGAGCCCCTGGCGATCCTTAGGCTTGTAGTTATTGTCTAATACTCCCCTCACCTGTCTTGTACTGCTTCAATAAAAGGCTAGTGTGGAGGTTGCTCTGGGCTATCCTGCAAGTAAGGTTAGCCCGCCTCCTACAAGCTTGTACTTCTGATCTGCGTCATGCCTGGTTCCATCCTGTGGTGATCGAGACCAGGGCCATAGGGGCCCGAGGGGTTGTGACACAAGGTAAGGAGGGGAGTTCCAATTGCTCATGACTTAGTCTCTCAGCAGCCTATAACAAAATGATGGGAATTGACCTAGGTGTGTGTTCGTGAGCTTGGGCTCCTTTGTCCCTTCTTAGCTGGGCAAGGCTAAGGCAGTATCACCTGAAACTTAGCCCAAGGGTGGATTTCTGCCTCTCCTTAATTCCCAAAATTACTCCTTGATTGCAAACTCACACTTGGAAAGATGTCTGGAGAACACTTAGAGAACTGCTATGATTTAATAAAAAAATAAAAAATAGAAAAATATATCTTTTGGCCATTGATATGTCTGCTTTTGAGAAATGTCTAGCCATCTCATTTGTTCTCTTTAAAGGGATTTTTTTTTTTATTCTTGAGTTGTTTGAGTTCCTTGTATAACCTAGATATTAGTCTCTTATAAGATCATTTTTAAATATTTTCTCATATTCAGTAAGTTAGCGCTTCACTCTGTTGATTGTTTCCTTTGCAGTGCAGGAGCTCTTTATTTTAATATGGTCCCATTTGCCTATTTTTGTTTCTGTTGCATGTATTTCTGAGATCTTAGCTATAAAAACTTTGCCTAGACTAATATCCTAAAGTGTTTTCTCTATGTTTTATTTTCGTAGTTTTATAGTTTTAGAACTTAAGTTTTTAACCCATCTTGAGTTGAGTTTTATTCATGGTGATAGAGGTTCAGTTTTATTCTTCTGCATATGGATATCCAATTTTCCTAGTTACATTTATTGAAGATAGTTTCCTTTCCCCAATGTATGTTCCTTGAACCTTTGTCAAAAATCAGTTTGCTGGCTCAACACCTGTGGCTCAAGTTGCTAAGGTGCCACCCACATACACCTAAGGTGGTGAGTTCGAATCCAGCCTGAGTCCGCCAAACAACAATGATGGCTTCAACCAAAAAATAACCGGGTGTTGTCGTGGGTACCTGTGGTTTCAGCTACTTGGGAGGCTGAGGCAGCAGACTTGCTTGAGTCCAGGAGTTGGAGGTTGCTGTGAGCTCTGATGCCACAGTACCCTACCCAGGGGGACAGCTTGAGGCTCTGTCTCAAAAAAAAAAATCAGTTGGCTAAATTTGTGGGTTTATTTCTGGGATCTCTATTCTGTTCTATTAGTCTATGTAGTTGTTCTTATATTAATACCATTCTGTTTTATTACTATAGATGTGATATATTTTGAAGTTAGGGAGTATGATACCTTCAGCTTTTTTCCTTTTTGTTCAGAATTCCTTTTATACATGAATTTTAGAATGTTTTATCTGCCTCTATGAATAAATGGTATTGGTATTTTGAGAGGAATGCACTGAATCTATAGATGTCTTTGAGTAGTATGATCATTTTGATTATGTTAATTGTTCTATTACATGAGCACAGGGTGTCTTTTCATTTGTTTGTCATCTTCAATTGCATTCACCAGTGTTTTGTAGATTTCCCTGTAGAGGTCTTTATCTCCTTGGTTAAATTCATAGTTTTTATTAGGTATTATAAATGGGATTGCCTTCTTGATTTTTTTTCTCATCTATTTCATTATTGGGCTATAGGAATGCTATTGATTTTTGTATATTTTTCTTTTTTTCTCCTTTTCATTAAAGCTGGAAAATAAAATGGTTGTTAGATGCCATGAAGTAGGTGGCAATGTCTTAACTATATGCAAGTCATCAGGCCTGAGGGCCTCTTCCATCCTTGATCAAGGGAAGTTCTAACCTCTTCTTTTATATAACACAATTTTGTATGTTGATATTGTATCCTGCAACTTTACTGAATTTATCGCATCTAAGAAAATTTTGGTATAATATCTGTTTTTTTGGTATGATCTCTGTTTTTCTAGACATAAGATCTTGTCACCAGCAAAGAGGGACAGTTTCACTTCCTCTTTTCCAATTTGGATAGCTTTTATTTTGTTTGCCTAAATGCTTAGACTAGTACTTTACTCTGTTAAATAGGAGTGGTGAAAGTAGGCATCCCAGTCTTATTCTGGTTTTTAGAGGAAAGGCTTTTAGCATTTTCCTATTCGGTAAAATGTTAGCTGTGGATTTATTACCCTTATTATTTTGAGGTATGTTCCATCTATGCTTAGTTTGTTGAGAGTTTTTATCAAAAAGGGTTGTTGAATTGTTAAATACCTTTTTCTACATCTATTGAGGTGATTGTATGGTTTTTGTCCTTCATTCTCTTGGTGTGATGTATCATATTTATAAGTTTGCACATGTTGAACCATCTACACATCTTTTAGATTAATTCCACTTGATCTTCATGCATTAACTTTTTGATGTACTATTGGATTTGGTTTGCTTACATTTTGTTGGGGATTTTTCTGTGTTCATTAAGGACATTGGCCTACAGTTTTTGTTGTATCTATTGCATATTTTAGTGTCAAGATAATGCTGGTCTTATAAAATGGATTAAGAAGAATTTTCTACTTTTTAATGTTTTAGAACAGTGTAAGGAGAAGTGAAATTTGGTAGAATTTGGCAGTGAAATCATCTAGTCCTGGACTTTTCTTTCTTGGGAGATACTTGTTATTACTGATTTAATCTTGTTACTCATTATTGATCTATTCAGGTTTTCTAATTTTTTTTTGATTCAGTCTTGATAGGGTTTATGTATCCAGAAATGTACTGATTTTCTCTAGGTATTCCACTTCATTAATTGTTAAGAATAGCCTCTGATTATCTTTAGTATTTCTGTGGTTTGAGTTATAATGTCTCTTTCTTTCATTTCTGATTTTATTTATTTGAGTCTTATCTCTTTTTTTCTTTGTTAATCTAGGTAGTAGTTTATTGACTTTACTGATATTGTTACCAATCAGCTTTTCATATCACTGATCCTTGCTGTTGTCTTTAGAAATCTCTGTTTTGTTTAGTTCTGCTCTGATCTGTATATGTTTTCCTCCTACTAGCATCAGCTTTGGTTTGTTCTTGCTTTTCTACTTTCTTGAGTTATATGATTAGATTGTGTACATAACATATTTCTGCTTCTAAGATATAGGTGTTTATTGCTATAAACTTCGCTCTTAGAACCGCATTTATGAATTCCATAAGGGATGGTGTGTTGTGTTTTGACTTTTATTGATCTCATTCTTAACTCCTACCTTGAGCCAATGCTCAATTAGGAGCATGTTGTTTTATTTCCATCCATTTATACAATTTCCCAAGTTCCTCTTGTTATTGATATATAGTTTTATTCTATTGTTCTCTGAAAAGGCAATTGATATGATTTTGATTTTTTTTAAATTTGTGGAGACTTGTGTCTTAACATATGGTATATTCTGAAGAATGTTTCATGTACTGATAAGAAAAATGTATATTCTCTAAAAAAAAAAAATGTATTTTCTCTAGATGTTGGGCAAATGTTCTGTAATATATTAGGACCATTTGGTCCAAAGTGCAGTTTAAATTCAGTATTGCATTGATTATCTAGATAATATTTCTAATGCTGAAAGCGGGGTATTGAAGTCTCTCACTATTATTACTGGGAGTCTATTTCTCCCTTTATATCTAATAATATTTTCTTTACATTTCTATATGTTCTGGCCTGGGTGCATATATGTTTAGAATTATTATATTCTCTTGTTGTATTGATCTCTTTATCAATATCTGATGACTTTCTTCATCTCTTTTTTACTGTTTTTTGACTAAAAGGTTATTTTATCTGATATAACTATTGCTATTCCTGCCTATTTTTGCTTTCTGTTTGTATAAAATAGGTTTTTCTATCTCTTTACTTTCAGTCTATGTGTTTTATAGGTGAAACGGATTTCTTATAGGCAATACAAGGTTGGGTCCTTTTAAAAAACCATTCAGCCAATCTGCATCTCAGAAGTGGAAATTTTAATCCATTTACATTCAAGGTTATTATTTGTACATGAGGGCTATGCTTGTTATTTTATTTATTGATTTTTGGTTATTTTAGATATCCTATGTTCCTTTCTCTTTATTGTTTATCATTGTGATTTGGTGTTTTTTCTGTATTGATAACATTTGAATCCTTTCTTTGTCTTCCTAATTTATTTGTTTGCTTTACCAGTGGGGTTTATGCGTTTGTGTGCTTTAATGATGGTAGATACTGTCCTCTTGTTTCCACAGGTAGAACTCCTTAAGCGTTTTTTCTAGGCTCAGGCTAGGGGTGAGGAATTCCTTCAGTTTTTGCTTGCTTGGGAAAGACTGTTTTTCCTTGTTTCATGAACAATATATTTGCAGAGCTATAGCCTTGTTTGATAGAAGTTTTTTATTTCAGCATTTTGAATATATCGTCCTGTTCTTTCCTCGCCTATAAGATTCTGCTAAGAAATTCACGATTAGTCTGATGTAAATTAACTTATATGTAACCAGACACTTTTCTCCTGCTATTTTAGAACTCTCTTTGTCTTTAACTTTTAACAGTTTGACTATAATGTGCCATGGTGAAGATTTTTCAGAATTGTATCTATTTGGAGATCTGTCAACTTTGTATATCTAGATGTCTAAATCTCTTGATAGATTTGGGAAGTTTTTAGATATTATTTAATTAAATGAGTTTTCTATCCCTTTTATTTTTTCTTTGCCATTTTGGACACAAAAAATTCAAATTCTTGTTTCTTTCTTTCTTTTTTTTGGTATCCTATATATCATATAGGCTTTGTTTATTCCTTTAAACTCTTTTTTCTTTAGCTTTGTTTGATTGGGTTATTTTAAAAAACTTGCCTTCAATTTCTGAAATTCTTCATTCCACCTGATTTAGTCTATTGCTGAAGATTTCAAATAAATTTTGTATTTAATACATGAATTTCTCAGTTTCTGAATTTCCGTTTAGTTCTTTTTTTTTTTTT
>NW_003852436.1:2126511-2134394 GCF_000181295.1 Otolemur garnettii
TTAATTCTTTTAATGTTTTGAATTGGGTGTCATAAAAGTGATCTTTTTCTTAAAGATGCATCTATTGCTTTAGGCTATAATTCTGAGTATTTGCTGTAGTGTTGTTTTTGTATGATTTCTTTGGGTATAAACAGCATCAGTATTGTCTGTGGGTTAGTGTGCAATTGTTAGTGAAGCTATTGTGAAGTTTTACTGAAGACAGGAACATAAGGTGGGTCATTCCTCTGGCCCTAGTAATGACATTAATCAGCCCCAGTGTGCTTGTCTTTGGCTGCTAAGATAGCATGAGCTAACAAAGGTATCAGTGGGTCGACTTGGGCCAAATATTGGGTCTCTAAGCATCTTGCTTAGGGGCTTGCAGTGGTATGTTGAGTGGGTGGGTGGGTCCTTCAGCCCATGGGTAGTGGGTGTGGCATTGTCAATGCTATAGCAGTGGCAGAACAATCCTCTGTTTTTTAATCAATCCATGCTGGTGTTGGCAGTGGCTGTGATGAACTGGGTATCAATGTAATCTTTCTTTAGTGCATTTTAGTAAATGGGGATAATTTTACTTATAAAAATTCATATTATCAAGGTCTTTTTTCTTGTATGCCTGGAAATTCAGGATAAAATAATCATTTTAAAATTATTTCAGAATATTATAGGGGTACACATATTTTGGTTACATAATTTGCCTATGTGTATTTTAAGTGAAAGTTATAAGCATGCCCGTCATCTAGAATGTGTGAATTATACCAGTCAGGTGCAACTTTATCCAGCTCTTCCTCCTCCTTACCATCTATCTGATTTCTACTGACTTTTCCATCCATTTGTGCATGTAAGTGTTGATTCGCTATTCCAACTTAGTACTGAGTACATGTGGTGTTTATTTTTCCATTCTTGTGATTCATTACTTAGAAGAGTAGTGTCCAGTTCCATCCAGGTTATTACAAAAGATACTAGATTACCATTTTTCAATGGCTGAGTAATACACTATCATACACATGTACTACATTTTTTATTACTATACTCATATATTAATGGGCATTTGTATTGTTTCCACAACTTTGTGATTGTGAATTGTGCTGCTAGAAACATTCGAGTGCAAGTGTCTTTTTTTTCCTCTGGGTAAATACCTAGTAGTGAGATGGCTGAATCAAATGTTAGGTCTACATTTAGTTCTTTGAGGTATCCTCATACTACTTTCCATAGAGGTTGTATTAGTTTTCAGTCTTACCAACAGTGTTTAAGTATTCCTTTCTCTTTGCATCCACAGTAGCATCTTGTTTCTTGGGGCATTTTGGTAAGAACCATTCTCACTGGAGTTAACCATCTCATTGTTCTTTTGTTTTGTATTTCTCAAATGACTAGAGCTGTTGAGCATTTTTCATTTATTTGTTGGCCATTACACTATGTTCATTTATAAAGTTTCTGTTTGTCTTTTTAATGGTATTGTTTTATTTTTCCTTCCTGATTTGCTTGAGTTCTTTGTAGATTCCAGTTAACAGCCCTTTAATGAATGAATACCATGCATATATATTCTTCCATTTTATATGTTGTGCATTTACTCTATTGATTGTGTCCTTAATTGTGCAGAAACTTTAATTTGATCATGTCTCATTTGTTTATTTCTCTTGTTGCTGTAATTGATTTTGGCATCTTCATAAATACCTTTCCTAGGTCAATACCTATACAATTTTTTCTAATATTTTCTTCTAGAATTCTTTAAGTTTTATGCCTTAGGTCTAAGTTTGTAATCCAACAAGAATTAATTTTTGTGAGTGTTACATGTGGCTATCTGGTTTCCCCAGTGCTAGTTATTGAATAGGCCTTTTTCCCCCAGTGTATTTTTTTGTCTGCTTTGTCAAAGATCAGATGGGGATATTAGGATGGTTTCATCTCTGGGTTTTCTGTTCAGCTCTGATCCATAGGTCTGTGTCTCTGTTTGTGTGCCAGTCCATGCTGTTTTGATTACTATAGCTGTATAGTATTATAACTTGAAGGCTGGTCAAGTGGTTTGTTGTTATGTAAGTTGCAATGACTATTCACAGTCTTTTCTGGTTCCATAAAAAGCAAAGAATTATTTTTTCTAGATATCTGAAAAATGATATTGATATTTTAGTGAAGATTGTTTTGAATCTGTAAATCATTTTGGATAGTATAGCCATTTTGACAATGTTTATTCTGCCAATCTATGAGATGATATATATTCCTATCTGCTTACAACTTCTGCAATTTCTTTCTTCATTGTTTCATAGTTCTCGATATAGAGGACTGTTACCTCATTAGTTAAATATATTCCTAGGTATTTTATTTTCTTTGTTGCTACTATGAACGTTATTGCTTATTCAAGTTAATTCTCAGTTGATTGTTGTCGGCATATACAAAAGCTACTGATTCTTGTATATCGATTTTTTAACCTAATACTTCACTGAATTTATTTATCAATTCCATGAGTCTATTAGTTGAAGCTTTGGGGTTGTCGAGATATAAGATTATATCATTAGCAAAGGGAAATAGTTTGACCTCTTCTTTCCCCATTTGGAAACCTTTGATTTCCTTCTCTTACCTAATTGCTTTGGTTAGGACTTCTTCCATCACTATGTTGAATAGAAGTGGCAGCCTTGTCTGTTTTCCAACTCTTAAGCAGGAATTGTGTCAATTTTCTTCCATTCAACATGTTATTGGCTGTGAGCTTATTGTACATAGCCTTTGTAATTTAGGTATGTTTTATCTATACCAAGTTTGTTAAGATTTATCATAAAAGATAGTTGAATTTTGTTAAATTTTTTATCTATTTGAAAAGGTCATATGGTCTTTGTTTTTGCATCTATTTATATGATGAATTACATTTATGGATTTGCATATGTTGTACCATTCTTGCATCTCTGTGATGAAGCCCATTTGGTCACAATGAATTATTTTTTTGATGTGCAGCTGCATTTGGTCTGCTAAGATTTTTTTTTTTCCTCTTGAGACAGAATCTCACTTGGTCACCCTGGTAGAGTGCCATGGAGTCATCGTAGCATACAGCAACCTTAAACTCTTAGACTCAAGAGCTCCTCTTGCCTCGACCACCTGAGTAGCTAGAACCACAGGCACCTGCCAAAATGCCTGGCTAGTATTCCTATTTTAAGTAGCGATCTTGCTCTTGCTCAGACTTGTCTTGAACTTCTGAGCTCAGGTTATCCACTCACGTTGGCCTCTCACATTGCTAGGATTATAGGGGTGAGCCATTGTTCCTGGCCCAAAATTTATTTCTATTTTTATTCCACTGTTGTACACAGTATAATTTCTATTTTTTAAAAATTGTTGAGTCATGTTTTGTGGTCTAGGATGTTATTAATTTTAGAGAATGTTCCACAAGCTGATGAGAAAAACATATATTCAGTTTGAGGGTAGAATGTCAGATAAGAAATTGGTGAGGGAATTTGCAAAGATCTGGGCTCAAATTAAGAGCCCAGATACCACAATGGCTCAGGAGGTAAAACAAAGTGCTAAGTGTGAACCCAAAACATGTTTTAGATGAATAAAAGTCCACCCTGTGTATTAATACTTCAATACAAGTGAATGGTTTGAACTTTTAATTAAAGTAACACAAGCTGGCTGAATAGATTAAAAAATGTAAACCAAGTATCTATTTTTCTCCAGGAAATACATCTAGCCCCCTAAGGACTCATTTAGACACAAAGTGAAAGTATGGAAATAAATATTCCATGCCAATGGAAACAAACAAAAAAAGCTGGTGTAGCCTTTCTTGTAATACAGACTTCAAATAAACAAATGTAAAGACAGACAAACATCATTACTAAGTAATGGTGAAGGGAACAATTTAACAAGAAGACTTAACAATCCTAAATATTTATGCATCTAACACAGCAGCACCAGATACATAAAGCAAATTCTATTCAACCTAAACAAAATGCTAAACAGCAGTACCATAATTTATGGGACTTCTACACACTGCTAACAAAACTGGACAGATGCTTCAATCAGAAAATAAGAAAAGAAACAATAGACTTAAATAGAACTCTGTAATAAATGAGCCTAACAGAGATATATTTACAGAATATTCTACCTAAAATAATCTTAAGTATCTTTTATGTAATGATTAATTCTGCTCATTAATTTTGCTTATCTACTTCATCTATATTTCCTTGATAGTTTATTTTCTGTAAGGCCACCTAAATTTATTGATAAATAACTGTACAAAGTAAAGGCAGTTTGGGGAATATGTAGCTTGACATTTTGAAGGTCAATTGGATTTATTTGACTTTTAATGGTGTGAAACATGTTTGGGTACTCACCAGTGTTGATGGGTAGGAAAGAGACTGTATTTCCTGTTCTTTTTGAGGATCAGTGTGATCTTGTGACTCACTTTGGCCAATAAAATGTGAGTAGAAGTGACAAGTGATGCTTGGGTGCAAAAGTATGTACACGCATGTGAGATGGCCCAGCACACTCCTTGTCTGTTGCAGTGATCTTTAGAGCACTGTTATGGGTTGGTGCATCGGTTCAAAGTAGCCAGTAAAGCCAAGCCCATGCCTTGAGAGCATCAGGGGGCATGGAGGAATTGAGTGGAGGAAAGACAGCACCACTGTGTTTTTAATCCCTTGATATTATGATTTTTCTTGAACTATAGCATAAATCAGCTAATCCTGGCTGATATACATGCGTACCACTTTTGTTATACTTTAACTTGCAGTCACTAAATTCTTCCTCCTATATATATCTTTGACAGTTTTTGGATGACTAATTGTCTTTTCTTTCAGGGATGTGAAATTTTAGTGCCTTTCTGGCTTTTCACTTTCACCATCCCAGAAATGCACTGACATAATGTCTGGGCATAATGTTTTCTAATCTATTTGTACTAACTCCAAGAAAAAATTTTTCTGAAACATTCAGAGGACATCTTTTTCATTTGTTTGATATTGTGGGCGAACACGATATGCTACAGAAACAGTGAATGAGATGCCAACTGAATAACAGAAAAGGACTTTGAAACTGCTAAAAAAATTGAAAACCATTAGGAAATAGTATGCTTGTCTAACTTTGACTTTAAAAAAGACTGAAGATTTGACATTTTCTCTTCTCTTGAAATCCCTGTGCTTGGGTAAATATAGTGAGTAAAAAAGTTCTTGTTTTGATGTGGATACTCCCTCTTTCTCTTGGGGTTTTATTTTATGCCATTATAACTCTCGAATTATAGTGGCTTCTGGAAGGAAAAATTCAAAGTACTTTATGGAAGACGAAGTGGCATAGTGGTTTATTTGATTTGAACTCTTTTGAGGTTTTTAGAAATCTTAGTATGGCATTACCCAAAGGAAAATACTTTCTGATGGAAAATCAGGCACATTCAAGAATTTTGAGAAAAGAAAAAAAAGCTTTCCATTTAATCCCTTTATAAAATACATTCTTCTAAAGGACATTCACTTACAGTCTAAATAAGGCTTGAATTGATCCGGCAAAGAATATACTCCAGTGCCAGGTCTCCAATGCAGAGTGCTGCATAATTCCTTCATATGCAGGTAGTGTCATTGTGTATCGCAATCACTATGATGACACCTGCTCATTAGGAATTCATTGGATGCTCACATGGCTATAATGCACTTCCATTTGTATTCTGAAACAATTTAGCATTGGGAACTTAAAAGTCATTTAATCAATCCTGTGTGGAGCTCTTGTTTTTACTCCAGGCAAATTAATATGAAGATCATTGTAACATATTAAACAGTTTTAATTGTTCATTGATCAAGCAGTAACACTAAAATGTACATACTTAAAGATGTAATTTTCCTCAAAATTTGAAGGCACAAAAATATTTTTTCCTAGTTAGATTAAGTGGCAAAGATAAGAAGATGGACATTAAAATTGGTAACTCATTTTTTTCTTTGACATAAGGTTACTATCAGAGTTTAGGAAAATGGAAGGCGTATTATGTTATGTATGGTGTACTCATGAAATCAATTTCTCATATATCGAATTTAAAAGTATAATCTTAGAAAATTCAAACGATGCTGAATTTACAGGTTAGTTACTTGTTTTATTTTTATAGATTTAAAATGATTCTAAAAGGAGTTATAAGCTGGTAAAGTTAGGAATTTAATATCCCTTCACGTTTTTGTCAAGCTGTGTGAAGCCATCAAAACTTGAGAACAGAAAAAATCTAAACCATCATTGTAACAGTGAACTACAGGAAACAATGGTGTCAATACTGAAATGTTGTAAACTCTAACATGTTATGCAATAGTGAAAGTACTTATTTTCAGAAAAGTGGCAAAAGAAGAGAGAAAAAGAGAAATTCTTTTTTCCAACTTATTGCATACAAATGTCATATGGAATATTTCTAAAAAGTCTTATTTTCCAAACGATTATTAATAAGAGATTATGCTTTGTCATCTTAGCATTTTTAATTATTTCCAAATTTCAGGGAGGTTTTCTCAGATTAAGAAAAGCTTCTATTTTTTTTTTTTTTTTTTTTTTGAGATGGAGTCTCACTCTGTTGCCCAGGCTAGAGTGCTGTGGCATCAGCCTAACTCACAGCAACCTCAAACTCCCAGATTCAAGTGATCCTCCTCCCTCAGCCTCCTTTATAGCTGGAACTATACGTGCCCCCCATACCACCTGGCTAACTTTTTCTACTTTTAGTAGAGATGGGGTCTAGCTCTTGGTTAGGCTTGTCTCAAACTCCTGAGCTCAAGGGATCTGCCTGCCTCAGCTTCTCAGAGTACTGGGATTACAGGCATAAACCTGTAATTTCTTAACTCTTCCTTTTTCTGAGAAAGATTTCTTAACTCTTCCTTTTTCACTTTTATGTGTTTATAAATATTAACTTAAAATTTTATTTTGTAGAAGGATCTAGAGAACATGATAATATGAATCAAAAGTAACTTCATGCCAAAAAGGGTCAGTCAGTACATTTTGTTAGGGGCTAGGACTGAAAATATCTGAGACTGTAATACTGGAGCAAATACTGGAAAATCTTAAGTGCGATGGTAACCCTTTAGAAGAAGTAACAATAATGATTTAGTGCAACCCTCTCATCTTACAGATGACAACCCAAAATCTAGATACCAAATTAACACTTTTTTTTACAATGCCTGATCTTAGAGGAGAGAGCTTTAGAATGATGCTGATAGACACCTCATAGCAATTTGAATATTGGTTTGATGCTATAACTCTAAGTACTTCAACTGAACATTCCTAAAGTCTTGTAATTATTTTAGGTAATCTTCTCATTTCAATTACTGTATCATGACTGTATCCATATCAATAGACATTTTTAATACCAATGTTTAACAAACATTATAGTTATAACGAACCATTATTTAATCATCACCATATACTTAGACATGTAGATAGATGTGCTCATATACTTAATTTTTCTTTAAAGTAAATGTCTAGAATTAGTAGTTTAGATAGGTCAAAAGCCATATATATAACATACAGATGTATAATGCCACACTATACTGAGAGTGTTAATACCAATTCTCACCAGTACTCTCTCTGGTTACTTCCCCCACTTCCCCAAACCCTCATAAACACAGGATATTATTTTTTTAAAAAGATTGCAAATATTAACATGTAAGAAATTGAATATTATTGTGTTCTTTTTTCACTGATAATTAATGGCAATATATATGTGTCAATACTCTGTAAAGTTCAACTTACACATCCTTACCTCTTCTTGAAATAGTTTCTGAACCCTTTATTCTCAGTTGGCCTCCTTCCATATTATGCCATAAAATTCACCACATCGCAATCACCAATGTGAATGTACTTCTCCTGCTTCACTCAACTTTGAGATCCATGACCACAGGGATCCTGCTGTCTTGCTCACTACCAGCCAGTGATGAGCACATTATAACTCTCAACAAGTAGCTGTTAATTAAATCCTAGAAGCC
>NW_003852436.1:2135415-2137022 GCF_000181295.1 Otolemur garnettii
TTTACTTTTTATTAGTTTCTACACTTAATTTTCAAACTCGGCAAAGACAAGGGCTAGAATATGTATGAATAGCACAGTTGCATGGTGGATGGTTTTTTTCAAAGTAGGAACTCTGTACTCCTGGAAATCTATTATCTTTAAATTAACAAAGAGTAAAAGGCATTTTTTGACATTTTTGCTTGAGGTACTGGATTAAAAATATGCCACTTATGCTTGGTACATTTAATTAAATGTTTGATTTGAGCTTATAAAGAACTATTTATTTTAGTCAGTTCAGATTACGATAGATCATTGAAAATTCCATTAACATTATTGTTGACACTTTGATAAAAAATGTATATCTGGCAGGATAAAATGTCTCTGGTAGCAATTTTTTGACTCTTTCATGACATACATTTTGTATGATGAATGTTTTAATCTCATCATCTTTTAGTATTTTCCTGATTTTGTCCTTTATGACTCAGATAATGCTATTTAATCAGTGGGTCAGACTAATAAAGCCAAACTCATGCTCAGTAAAATTTTAGAATAAACAGATTTAAATGAATATGTTATCTTGTCAGTATCTAGTGGGTTTTTTTGTATGTGTGTGCAATTGCCCATACATTTGTTGCTCATTTTATGTTGTAAGCCATGGGAAGATGAAAAGCATTTCTATGTAACTTGATCTAAATAGTCTTTAATAACATCTGAAGTTAGGTTAGATTAAATACAAAGGATAATGATATTAATAATAATTTTAACAAGTAGTAAAAAATTATTGTATACATACTCTGTGCCTGGAACTGTGCTAAGTATCATATGTGTCTGATCTCAGCAGCATAGCTATTAACTGTAGTTTATAAGTGACTTAATTGAGATTCTGGAAAGTTACATGATTTGCTGAAAATTCAGAATTATTAAAAGTTAGAAATAAAGAGCAGCTTGTTTATTCCAAACAGATATAAAATTGTGTTTCATATGTTGTCATTGATAGTTGAAATATTTATACCACTCAACTATTTTGTGTCTCACTATATTTCTCCTATGATGAGCAGTGAGTCTCAGACTTCAATGTGCGGATCTGGTTAAAGTGTGTCTTCTCATTCAGTAGGTCTGCGATGGGGACCCGAGATTCTGCATTTCTTATGAGTTCCCAGGTGATGTCAGTGTTGCTCACCTGGGGGATACCAGTTTGGAGGAAGGCTCTAGAACAGTAATGCTGAACACAGCATAAAAGGAATATTGGGAAACTTGCTCATCAGATCATCTTTAGAAGCATTTAGAAGAAGATTTTTCAACCTACAGTTCTCCAGGGAGAATCTCAAAGATAGGGTCTTCTCCACCTCTTAAAATCAGAGCTGTAGAGAGCCCCTGAATGCCGATGGGAGTGCCTGCTACATCTGTCTCTCTTGTGTTTTGAGGTAGGAAAGTATGACTGATTCAGCTATTCCAGCTCCTAGAATACTACAAGTCGGGGGTGATGGTGTCAATGCTCTGGAATGGGCAAGGCTTTTTAAAAGGAAAAACAAAATAAGGGGACTGAGTTAGAAAAAGAATAGAGGTGAGAGAAGGAGAAAGATGAGAAGAAATGGAGGAAAATAGCCAATTACATATGATGGTGAGTG
>NW_003852436.1:2137217-2138216 GCF_000181295.1 Otolemur garnettii
AAAAAAAATCTTTGACCTTCACTGTAATCTTTGATGTAGCAATTCTAGAACTATCTTGTTCTTATAATTTGTTTAATGAGCTTGCATAATTGAAAATAGTGGGGTGGAATGAAGGCAGTCAAATTTCATTAGTTACTCTGTTCCTGAGAAGTGTGTGTGTGTGTGTGTGCATCACTGCACACGTACACATGTGCACTTCTTATATCAGTGGACCGCTTTAAAAAAATGAAAGCTACTCTTTTAGTTGTTTATTAAACAAATAGACTTTTGTACTACCTTGTTTGAAAAGATAAGTAGGTAAAAGTACCTTGACCAACTTATAAATGTAGATGGCTGAAGGAAATAATAGAAGTCACCAAGTAGCTTATGATACACTAACGTTATCGTAGGTTTGTTCAGTAAAACAAAACCTTGTGAGAGGTCCTGGTAATAGGGATCGTAACAAGGGTTAGCTTTGGGTCAAAGGCACCTTTCACTTGAACATAATGAGGTAGTCATGAACCCGGATTCTGACAGTCAAGAGCGGGTCCCTCAAAATACGATAAAGCCCATGGCAACTGCCCCAAGCTTCTTTGACTAGGCCATCTCCGATGACCTCCCAGTGATGTGCTTTCATGTGAAAGAGCTGATTGAAACACTGACCCTCACTGAAGATTTTAAGTTACTGTATCTCTGAAGGGAGTTTTCTAATTCTTACCCATTTATATACTCTTATCAAACGACTCTATCTGGATGGAATCGGTGAAATTTGTCTCATAATTTTAAGAGGCTTTCCTGGATTACTGATGAATTAATTTCTAGATTTTTGAAAATCTACAATCTATGACACTTCCCTCCTTGAGAAATTACAAATATGTGCTTTTTAGCCTGGTAGTCCACATGAGAAGCATACAGAATTTCAGTCACACTTCTTTTACTATCGATCATTATTACTTAACCTCCTTGTGAAGAAATCTACCAAGAGCAGCATAAGCTTGTTTCTAGCATTTTTTTTTTTTT
>NW_003852436.1:2138260-2201751 GCF_000181295.1 Otolemur garnettii
CGAAAAACGCAGTTCTCTTACAGAACGACTTCTTTTTTTTTTTTTTTCTCACTTTATTGCCCTTGGTAGAGTGCCATGGTGTCACAGCTCACAGCAAACTCCAGCTCTTGGGCTTAGGCGATTCTCTTGCCTCAGCCTCCTGACATAATGCCCAGCTATTTTTTATTGCAGTTTGGCAGGGGCTGGGTTTGAGCCCACCACCCTGAGTATATGGGGCCAGCACCCTACCCCCTGAGCCACAGGCGCCACCCCAGAACTACATCTTAATAGCATAGACTGGACCTCTCATGAAGGATCAGAGATGGACTTAGTACCTTTTTCTTCCCATTTTGATTCTAAATAATTTCATTTTGCTTTGGGATGAAACAGGTTCATGGCTCCCACTATACAGAATTAAAATATAAGTGTTATATTGTCTTCTATATAGATGACATGGTTTGATTTATCACAAATCATAAACAACTTAAAATTCAACTGGTATTTCTGTCTTAGTTCAGGCTGCTATGACAAAGCACCACAGGCCAAGTGGCTTTTAAACAGCAAGAATTTATTCCTCGCAGTTCTGGAGCTTGGAAGTCTGACATCAAGGTGTCTGTGCTGTGGGTTCTGATCAAGACCCTCTCCCAGCTGGTGGACTGCTGACTTCTTGTTGTCTCCCCACATGGTGGGAAGAGAACTGGAAAGCTCTCAGAGGCCTCTTTTATAAGGATCCCAATCCTATTCATGAGGGCTCCATTCCCAATCAACTCCCAGAGGTCCTGCCTCCTGATACCATCACACTGGGGTTAAGATTTCAACATAGAATTTTGGAGGAAGAGGGCACAGGCATTATACTTGCTATTGGACTATATTGTCTGAAAAAATATCTCAGAGATAAACTCTTTTAGTACTTAAATCATTGTTTACAGTGTATATTAAAATATACTTTTAAAGAAATCTAGGGTGGCACCTGTGGCTCAAAGGAGTAGGGCGCTGACCCCATATGCCAGAGGTGGTGGATTCAAGCCTGGCCCTGGCCAAAAACTGCAAAAAAAAAAAAAAAAAAAAAAAAAGAGAGAGAAATCTATCAGATCTGTAGACTTGTCTTATTGGTCAACTTATGTAGTCCTCAATGTTGCTTTTTCGGTCAGGAGAGCAGGTTTATTATTTAGTTACAATTTTAAATTTTGTCAATATTGGTTGAATTTTAAACTATTATGATTATTTACTCTGTAATTCTATCCTTAAGTGATAAAAGACAGTCAATTCTGGTAGAATAATAGTCTATTAAATACATAAAATTAGGATGAAATTAGTTTAATATTATTAAATATTAGTCTCAATTATTGACTAGTTTGTTTTCTTATGAATTTATTTAATAGTTTTTTGTCTTTATAAGTATCGATGATTTTAATTAAATTCTCGAAATTTGAAAAATTTGGTTCAGGATATTTATAATATTTATATTACATTTTCTTTAAAAATATATGTGTGAAAAGAAACAAAGTTTCTGGACTAATATTGGGCCTGGTCAAGGTTTTCACTTTAAATGGTGTTTTTGTTTTCTTCATACACTTTTTTGATTAATTAAAGATTAATTTAACTCTTAAAATAACCATCCCTATGCACATGGAAAGCTTTGCTCTATGTCATTCTATTAGTGGTAAGTAAAATTATAGGAGTTAAAAGATATAAGCCCACTAGTTCTCACTACAAATAGTTCATCACAAGAAATTTTTGACTTTTCCTGACTTCTTAAAAAGTTATCTTCCTGGGTGGTGCCTGTGGCTCAGTGAGTAGGGTGCCAGCCCCACATACCGAGGGTGATGAGTTCAAACCCAGCTCTGGCCTAATTGCAACAAAAAAATAGCTAGGCGTTGTAGTAGGCACCTGTAGTCCCAGCTATTTGGGAGGCGGAGGCAAGAGAATCAGTTGGAGGTTGCTGTGAGCTGTGACTTCACAGCACTCTACGGAGGGTTAATAAGTGAAACTCTGTCTCAAAAAAAAAGTTATCTTCCTATGTATTCTTTCATGATTACTTTCTGGACATGTATTCACTCAATGGCCTGTGGAATTAAAAGAGCCATACTTTTAAATCATTCATTAAAATATAAATTTAATATTTTTTAAGATAAATATTATGATGAAAGAATGGATTTTAGTTAAAAAAATTTCTTTGGGTTCTAAATCAGTAAATTGGGAATGGCATCCTAGTTTTTCAGAGTGAAATGCCAAAAAGTGATAAGTAGTTTGCTAACCACTTTCCAAACACTCCGAACAAGTTTCCATCCACTTAAGGAATCGAGGGACAAAGGAATAACTTGGTTTCCTCTGTGAACTCAGTTTTATCCAAGAGGTACTAGAAACAAAGTATAAAACACAATCCTAGTCCCAGAGGAATTTCTAACTTTGGTGTAAAGTAAAAATTAATACCCACATAAAGATTGTATTTAATCTAGGTCCCCTTTAAGAAAAACAATAAAAACCTAAAAGTTGCAGACAAGAGTGAATGCTTCCACCAAAAAGAAACTTTTGATGAATTATTGAAAGCGTGGCAATTTAGGTGCCTTTCTTCTGAGACATATGTAGACAATTTACTAGAACTGCTTACCTGGAAATGTTTCCTGAGTGCAGCTGGGCTTTCCCTTTCCACCTCAAACATTCCATAAGAGTAATTCCTTATTCTTACAGGGGTCTTCACACACCAGGAGATCTGGGATTTTAGATTCGTTGTTGGTGCATCTACCTTTGCTTATACCTCGCTTAGATAATCACTAAGAATACTTCAGAAGTGCTCACATGGGCAGCATATATGCTAAAATTGGAATGATATGGAGCAGATTAGCATGGCCCCTGCCCAAGGATGACATGCAAATTCATGAAGCATTCCATATATTTTTTTAAAGACACTTGTACCAGAATGTTTATTGCAGCTCAGTTTATAATTGCCAAGTCATGGAAGCAGCCCAAATGCCCATCAACCCATGAACGGATTAACAAACTGGTATATGCATACCATGGAGTACTATTCAGCTGTAAGCAAAGAGGAGACTTTACATCTTTTATGTTTACCTGGATGGAGTTGAAATACATTCTTCTTAATAAATTATTTCAAGAATGGAAAAAAAATCCAATGTACTCAATACTAGTATGAAACCAATATACAAACAACTACACACTCACACAAATGATAAAACACAAATATAGTTTAGCAAGGAGAAGGGGAGAAGAGAGAGAGCATGGGGGAGGAAGGAAGGCATTTGGTGGGAGGAGGGAAGGCAATTGATGGGATCTCACCTAATATGAACAATGTGAGGGTGTTCAGAACGCCCCCTGGGTGAAGGGCTCAACTACAACTCGAACTTTACCTTAGAATTGAAAACAAGGTAACCTAAAAATTTGTACCCTCGTATTAACCTAAAATAAAAAAAAAAAATACTTAAAAAAACCAGCAGTACCAAGAAATGTGTTAAATGTTTATAAAACATCCTATATGAAATTTTGAATTCATCTGTTTTAAACTTGACAGTGAGGTTTGTAATTGTCTTAATCTGGTTGATACTGCTATAACAAAAGACCATAGACTGGGTAATTTATAAACAGTAGAAATTTATTTCTCATGGCTGTGGGGGATGGGAAGTCCAAGGTCAGGGTGCTTGCAGAGTTGGTGTCTGGTGAGTGCTGCTCTCTGCTTTTAGAATGGTGCCTTGCTGCTGTAGCCTCTGGAGGGGAAGAACACTGCGTACTCAAATGGTAGAAGAGAAGGAAAGGTGAAAGAACTCTCCCTTCCACCTGAGTCCTTCTATAAATGTACTAATCCCATTGATGAGGGCAGAGTCCCTTAACCACCTCTCAAAGAGAGGTTAATCTCCCTTTTACCACTATTACACTGAGGATTATGTTTCAGCATGAATTTTGAAGGGATTGTTATTGTTCAAACCATGGCAATAATGGAGAAGAGGCTAGACAATTGTTCTTCTTTTCAATATACATCACTTAAATTTCTAGCACAGTGAGGTGATTCAGAGCAAAAGTAGGATCATGTGATTTCTGGAGCCAAAAATTAACATCCCTCCTACCCCCCCCACCTTTTTTTAAATGAGGATCCCATTGGGCCTCTACAAATGTAACAGAAGAGATGGAATCAGATTCTACTTTTATCTTATTTCCTGTAAACCCTACATGGAAATTCCTACATTTGCTCATTCATTAGGTATTCATTGAACACTTCTTATATGGTACACACTCTTCCATCTGCTGTGACTGAGTAATGCAGAAAACAGATAAAGCCACTGCCCTTGCAAAGATGCAATTAAATATTCTATGTGTCATATGGTATGTGCCAAAAAGAAAAATAGGACAAAGGATAATGGGCTAGGGGAATGAGGAGAGCCTCTTTTTTTGAGATGACAATAAAATGAAAACACAAGCAGGAGATAATTTGGTAGGAGAACATTCCACCTAAAGGGATCAGAAAACACAAAGGCCCCGAGTCTGGGGCACACGTGATGTGTTGAAGTACTACAAGATGGTCATCGTGGTTGGAATTGAGAGGGAGAAGGGAAATAGTTAGGAATGAGATTATGTAAGGCCTCATAAATCACGATGAGGAATTGGGTGGGGTAACATAATTTGAGTTGTGCTTCAAAAGGGCCACTCTGACTGCTGTGCTGAAAGAAGTGCAGGAGTGAGTGTAGGGAAAACAGCCCTGATGTTTAGCATAAAACTCACTTCCTGCTTGAGAGACCTGGAGAATCACAAGAATGACATGTGAGTTGTGTATGTGCAGGAGATCAGAAAATTGGCCTCCAGGAGAGAATGTATATGGTGAAGTGTGGAAATACCAAGCCTAATAGTTCTGCTAAAGATTCTCTAGATTCCAAAAGTCTCTTGATGCTGGAGGCAGAGGTTGTTCTCAAGATCGGAAGTTTTGCAAAAACAAAAGTGGAGACATTCTATCTGACCTTCTCCATGTCCTCCCTAATCAGTGCTAATGTCTGATGAGCAGCTTTTGTCTACTTCCTATTTTATGATAATAAATACAGACTTGAGATTTACTTGGGAGGGGTCCACTCAGAGTTCCTCAGTCTCTGCCACTTGTGTTAAGCATTCCTTGTGTCAAAACCCTCTCATCTGCTGACCCCAAACCCCTCCAAGTGACGAGCAGGGAGGCCACTGAGGAGGCAAGTACAGAGGTCATTGCAAGAGCCAGGTGAGAGGCAGTGGGCCTTGGACTATATTTTAGTGACAAAGATATTAAGAATTGGTTTGACTTTGTGTTTTGTAACATGGTGTCTAGAATTCTAACCCCAAGGGGGACTGACTGTCAAATTTTCAAGGAGGCTTATCAAGGAACCCTATTATCTGCTACACTAGTACTTATCCATGTTCAGGACCAGCTCCATCACACACTCCTGTGGCTTTTGTTTAAAACAAAGATCCCAGGGCCTTATACCAGATTTTTGTAGTATCTCTGGCAAAGGAGGCCTAGGAATAGGAGATTTTAACAAACTCCTTATGTGATCCTTAAAGCAGGATGAAGTTTGAATCCTTACAGAAGATAGTATTGAACCTCTGCATAGTTTTACATCTTGTTAGACATTCCAAGGCCACACTTAAAATCCCAATAGGCCAGAACTGAGAATATGTTGTGAACTTGATAGTGAGAACTATAAAAGCTTAGTTTTTGCCAGAACTCTCAGTATGGGGTATCTCCAACAAGCTGTCACATTTCAGCCTTTACAGGGGTTTCATGTCATTTTTACATTGATTTTCATATACTGAACCTTCTGGGTAAACTTGATTGTAATCTTAGATTAGAGACTATAAATACTAACAAATAAACCTAGACTATTTTAAAGCTTACGTGAATATGAGCTAAAAGTGTTAATTTGTATGTTTAAGAGAAGGAAAAAGGGATTTGGCAATGCTTTATAAGGCTGTTTTGCTTTTTTTATATACTAATAAGTGACACACTTTCTCTTTATAACCTATTAGTGAAATAAAATAGATTTCCTTGGGTTCCAAAGAAAGAAAATAATGTTTTGGGATTAGGCAGTGAGAAATGAGGCACAAAACCATAGCTGATGTTTTTTATTTTTGTTTTTTGTCTTGCTTCCTTTACTCCTCCGATCTTTACTGCTTCCTTCTGAATCATCTTTATAGATAAGAATAAATTCTAGTCTCTAACTATTTACTCTAAAATCCTTTGCCATTGTACACACTTGCATTGTAGTAAAACTGTGAATATCATTTTTACTCTGATTTTCTAATACTACATATACAGCACATATATTATGTCAGTCCTTGAAATTACAATTCTTAATGGCATTACAGTAAACAATGTAATACTATGCTATACTTCATATAACTATTTACTCCTTGCCATTTGTATTTGAGTTTTTCCAGCTTTTCACCATATAATAATGAAATATGACATAGCTCTAAGCATCTTTATATAAATTACTTCATTTTGAGGGGGCTATTTTCTTAGGAAATATTCCAAAATGTATGATTATTGAACTAACATGTAATAAAATATTTTTTAAATATTGTAACTCACTGCCAGATTATTTTTTAGAAAGCGTGAACTGATATTCTGTGCCATGGATGATATATCCTCTTTATTCATGCAATGTAAAATTTAAGCACTTTCTAAAGAAGCTCAACAAACTTCAAGACAGAACAGAGAAGTATTTCAGAGGGTTATCAGAGAAATTTGACAAATATAATGAAATAATAAAGAAAAAAACCAAGCCGAAATTCTGGAAGTTAAGAATTTAATGGACAAAATGAAAAAATGCATTACAGTATCTCAGCAGCAGAATTGACCAAGGAGAAAAGAAAATTAATGAGCTTGAAGACAGGATATTTGAAAATACAGAGTTAGAAAAGAGAAAAGGAAAAAAAATAAAGAATGAAGCATGACTACAAGATCTACAAAATAACCTCAAAAGAGCAAATCTAAGAGTTATTAGCCTTAAAGAAAAGGTAGAAAGAGAGATTAGGGTAGAAAGTTTATTCCGAGAAATAATAACAGAAAAAATTCCAAACCTAGAGAAAGATATATCAATATTCAGGCATGAGAAGATTATAGAACACCAAACAGATGTAACCCAAACAAAGTTACATCAAGGCATTTAATAATCAAGCTCCCAGAGGTCATGGATACAGAAAACATTCTCAGGGAAGTAGGAGAAAAGAAAACAATGATATATAAAGGAGCTCCAGTAGGTCTAGCCCCAGACTTTTGAGTGGAAACCTTACAGGCTAGGAAAGAGTGACTTGACATATTCAAAGTGCTAAAGGAAAAGAAAACACCAAAATTGAAAAGCTTTAACTCTAGGATATTACATTCTGCAAAAACATCCTTTAATCATGAAAGGAAATACAGAGTTCCCAAGACAAAAAAAAGCTGAGGGATTTCATCAACACCAAACATGTTCCACAAGAAATGGGGCTCTTCAATCTGCAAGGAATGGACATTAATGAATAATGGGAAATCATCTAAGTGCACACATACAGAAACTCTGTAATCACTTTTTTTTTAATTGTTGGGGATTCATAGAAGGTACAAGAAACCAGGTTATACTGATTGTATTTGTATCTTGCCCCTATAGGTGTGTCACACACCGAGACCCCCACTTCTCTACCCCCTTCCCACTCTCTGCTCTTCCTTTCCCCACCCCATCCCTTTCTCTCTCTCTCTGCTCTCCCCTGCCCTCACCCTGCACTGTGTGTTAGGTCATTAATTGTCCTCATATCAAAACTGAGTACATAGGATTCATGCTTCTCCATTCTGTGATGCTTTACTTTTTTCAGAAGTTATGATTTTTATTTATTTATTTATTTTTTTGCAGTTTTTTGCTGGGGCTGGGTTTGAACCCTCTACCTCCAGCATATGGGGCGGGTGCCCTACTCCTTTGAGCCGCAGATGCTGTCCCAGAAATTATGATCTTAAATCTAGAGAAACATAAAGACTTCACTCCAAAACTATTAGAATTGATAAATAATTCAGTAAAGTTGCAGGATACCAAATCAATATACAATAATTGGTATCATTTCTATATGCCAGCAATCTGTAAAACAAACCAAGAAAAGCAATCCAATTTACAGTAGCTACAAAAAAATAAAGTATCTAGGCATAAAGAAATGAAAGAATACATAATGAAAACCATAACATATTGATGAAAGAAGTTGAAGAAGACACAAAAAAATGAAAGCTATTTCCATGCTCATGAATTAGAGGAATGAATATTGTTAAAATGATTATATTAACCATAGAAATATACAGATTCAATGCAATCTCCATCAAATTACCAATGACTTTCTTTTCAAGAAATAGAAAAACAATCCTAAAATTTATATAAAACCACAAATAATCCAGAATATTGATAGACATGCTGAGTAGAAAGAACAAAGCTGGAGTAATCACATTACCTGACTTTAAATTATGCTACAGAACTGTAGTAACTCAAACAGCATGATATTAGCATAAAAACAGATACATAGAACAATGGAACAGAATAGAAAATCCATAAATGAGTTGACACATCAATATTGAACTTACCTTTGACAATGGTGCCAAGAACATGCAGTGGGGAAAGAACAATTTCTTTAATAAATGGTACTGAGAAAACTGAATATCCACATGCAGAAGAATAAAACTAGACTCCTGCTATTATAAAGAAAAAAAAAAAGACTATCTTTTGCCTCATGCAAAAATCTAAACAAAATGGATTAAAGACTTAAATCCAAGACTTGAAGCTCTGAAAGTACTAAAAGAAAACATTGAGGAAATGCTTCAGAACATTGGTGTGGGCAAAGACTTCTTGGGTAGTACTCACAAAGCACAAGAAACCAAAGCAAAATTAGACAAATGGGATCACATCAAGCTAAAAAGCTTTTGCACAGCAAAGAAAAATATAAACAAAGAGAAGAGACAATCCACAGAATGGAAGAAAATATTTTCAAACTACCCATCTGACAAGGGATTAATAACCAGAATATATAAAGATCTCCAACAAATTCATAGGAAAAAAATCAAATAATCTGATTAAAAATGGGCAAGGAATCTGAATAGACGTTTGTCAAAAGAAGACACACAAATGTCCAAGCGGCATAAGAAAAAATGCTCAACATCATTAGTCATCAGAGAAATGCAGTTGAAAACTACAACAAAATATCATTTCACCCCAGTTAAAATGGCTTTTATCAAAAAGATAATAATGAAAGCTGGCAAGGATGTGTGGCAAGGGGAAATCTCATACACTATTGGTGGGAATGTAAATTAGTGCAACCACTATGGAGAACAGTATGAAGGTTCTTCAAAGAACAGAACTATCATATGACCCAGCAAGCCTACGGCAGGGTATAAAGCCAAAGGAGGGGAATTCAGTATATCAAAAAGACATCTGCACTCCCACATTTATTGCAGCACCGTTTACAACAGCCAAGATGTAGAATCAACTTAAGTGTCATCTACAGTTGAATGAATAAAGAAATGTGGTAAATATATACAATAGAGGATTATATACCCACAAAAAATTAAAATCCTGTCATTTGCAACAACATCGTTGGAATTGTAGTACATTCTTTTCAGTGAAATAAATTGATCACAGAAAGACAAATCTTGCATGTTCTCATTCAGATGTGGGAGCTATATATTAAAAAGAGTTGATCTCATGGAGACTGAGAGCAGAAGGATGGTTACCAGAGGCTGGAAAGAATAAAGCAGGGATAGTTAAGGGGTACAAAAATATAGTTAGATAGATAGAATGAAAAATATTTAATAGCACTACACAGCAACTATAATAAATTATAAGTTAGGGTATACTTTAAGTTAACTAAAAGAATGGAATTGGAATGCTCTTACCATGAAGAAATGTTAAATGCCTCAAGTAATGAGTACCCTGATTACCCTGATTTGATTAATTCACATTATATGCCTATATCAAAATACCACATGTGCCCTGTAAAAATGTATAACTATTACTTACTCATAATAATTAAAATAAAAAAGTACATGAAATTTTTAAACACTTTAATTTTGTTTCTAGTTTAATAGCTATTACTTTAATCTTTTCATCATCTTTTCTGTGGTTAAAATAGGATACTTGTAAAATTGGGACATGAATTTAGGGCAGAATAAGAGAGACAGCTTTTCTACAAATGCCTCTCTCATCCATCAGTGTTCTTTTCCAGTTTTTTGGCCCATTTTCCAAGTCATATTTTAGGTAGATGAAAGCTCCAAATATTCCACAAGATTGTTGCTTCTTGGAGAAGTTCTGCTGCTGGGCAGAAGAGGGCACTGTTTATTTGTACTGAGGCAGAAAAAGCCTTGACCTGTTTAGAGAGAGCTATCACTGCCAAAGATAACCCTTCACACTTGTGGTCTTGTGACCACTGTGGTGACAGCCCCAGCTCCATCCTGGAGCTGAGGTTAATAATAGCAAACATTCAATTTGCTATTATTTACAAAGTTTCAGCTGCCACTGGCATCATTTACACTCCTGCAGCAAGGACATGGCACCCAAGCAGCTGCCTGCCACAGAAGGAATGCTGCTTTGCTTGAGGGGATACCAGTAGGCCAGGATACCTGCAAGGATCCCAGAAACCAGAAGATTGATTAGGGTTTGTTTGATGTGGAGTGAAGGTCAGGAATTTAGAAAGGCCAGGCTGGAACAGCTAACAGAATGGAGTGTAAGGACATTTTTATTAAAATTGAGAAGTATAATTCAAGATTTTTTAGGTCAGTCATGTTTTGTATTTTCTGAGGATCTCTCTCTCTCTCTCTTTTTTTGGTTCACTTTTTTCAGTTAAAAAAATAAAAAAGAAATGTAAAAATACATTATTGTTTTAAAAGATTTATTCATGTCATAGAGACCTGAACAATCTGTAAAATCTCCCTTTAGCTTCTTAGTTCCAATCACACTCCCTTTCTCAAAATCTACCACTGTTAATAACTGATGACCTCTTTCTGGCATTTATATACATAAGTTCATATACCCATATAAGGGGACTTCAAGAAGTTTAGGGAAAAATAGAATTAAAAGATACAAATAAAGAATATAAACTTTATTTCTCAAGATAATCTCCATTAAGTTTAAGACACTTTTGTTAAGCAGCGATGCCAGCCATTTAATCCGTCCTTAAAGAACTGAGGGTCCTTGGAATTTAACCCTCTATGTAGTCTTTTATATTATTAACTGAAGAAAAGTGGGTGTTTTTAAAAAAAAATTTAAAGATTAGGAAACAAAAAGAATTCAGAAGGAGCCATATCAGGATTGTAAGGTGGCATTAAAACTCTCACAAAATTGCCTTTGATGAGAGGAATGAGCAGGAGCATTGTTGTTGTGGAGAAGAACTGTCTGGAGGACATTTTCTGAGCATTTTTCTTCTAACACTTTGGCTAACTTTTTAAGAACATGCTTATGATAACTAGATGTTATTGTTCATTATTGTTCTTTGGCCATCCAGAAAGTCAACAAGCTAAATGCCTTGAGCATCCAGCAAGACTGTTGTCATGATTTTTACTCTTGACTGGTCCACTTTTTTTTTTTTTTATTGAATGGTAACTATGTACATTAATGCACTTCTGGGGTACAGTGTGGGGTTTTCACACACAATCCAAAATACTTCCATCAAACTGGTCAACACAGCTTTCATGTCATTTTCTCAGTTATTGTTTTAAAATGTTCACATTCTACTCTTAGAAAGATTCACTTGTACCCCTGTAAGATAAACCTCAGAAGTGATCCCTCCAATCTCCCTCCCTCCACCCATTCCCCCCTTGACTGGTCCACTTTTGTTTTGACTCAACCTTGCTCATCACTTGGTAGCCATTGTTTTGATTGTGCTTTGTCTTCAGGATACAATTGGGAAAGCCATGTTTCATCTCCTGTTACAGTTCTTCAAAGAAATGATTAAGGGTCTTGATCTCACTTGTTTAAAATTTTCACTGAAAGCTCTGCTCTTGTCTGCACTTGATCTGGGCACAGCAGTTTTGGCAGAAAATTCACTCAACTTATAACTTTTTAAGTCAGAATTGTGTAAACAGAACTATGAGATGTCTATGGTGTTGGCTATTGTTTCTGCTGTTAATGTTGGTCCTCTTCCATTAGATCATGACCCAGGTTAATTTTTTCCTCACAAACTGATGTGGTTTATCTGCCACTATAGGCTTCATCTCCAACATCATCTTATCCCTTCTTAAAATGAGTTATCCATTTGTAAACTGGTGACTTCTTTGTGGGAATTGTCTCTATAAACTCTTTGTAAAGATTTGATGATTTCACCATTCTTTCACCCAACCATCATAAAAGATTTGATGTTTAGTGTTCCTGCTTCAGGTTTAGCAGAATTTATGTTGCTCTGATTAGGGCTCTTTCAAACTGAAACCTTATCCTTCTTAGTGTCTTAAATTAGATCCCATTCAGACATATTGTAACAAGTTAGAATGAGTTTATTTAGGTGTAAAACAAATTTAAAATTTATGTATATTTTAAATAATATGTATTTTCCACGAACTTTTACAAAATAAATTCACAAATTATTATTTTTTCCAAGAGTGGGATCTTACCATACATTTTATGAAAAGATCATAAAACTATTTCTTTTTCATTTAACTATAAGTCTCATAATAGTTTCCTTGGGTTTAAATTGATCTTATTTTGCATAACTATTAGGTAGTTAGTTGGGAACAGCTCTCCTAGGGAAGGAAGACAAGGGTGGAGCTCTTAGCCTACCATCTTGGTGTTACCCATCTTAATTTTTCCCTAGTTATTACTCAGACTTGGGGAGAAGGAAATACCCTACCCATCTACTAATCAGAACTTAACTTGTCAATTGCAAAAGGATGTAGGGGACTCTCTAGCCTAACAAAAAGTATAATAGAGTCCTAAAGGTGACCCAGAATAACTGTAAGACTGATTATGTGACCTACATTCCTCCATGGGCTCTCCGGAGGCTCATGGGAGGTCCATATGTACAGCAAGACTCTGCTTCCAAGGTGATCTCTGGATCACAAGCTAGGCTCAACCCAACCAAAAGAGAACTCCCAGCCATATTCAAGGCCTCTTTGCCTACTTGCCTTAGCAATGAAGACCTATTTATTGTCTATGGCAAATGTATTCTGCTTTGTATACTTTCTTACTCTGTAAACCTTTTTCTTCTTCTGTAAAACTTGTTTTTTTTTTTTTCAATAAACTTTGTTTCAAACTTGCCTTATTTTGAGATTACTGTCATTTTTTGACCAAGAGTACTCAAAGAACTGAGAACCCAGGCAGCTGCCTGAAACCCTGACATTTTGGGAGGTGGGTGGCTGCCTTGAAACCCAACATAATTATCTGTAATATGCATTACTATGAGTTAATTAACCATTATACAAATGACACACATTTAGATATTCAAGTTTCAGTATTACTATAATGCAAAGTGAATGTCCTTGTGTGCATAACTCTGTGCATAGACTTAAGTGTTTCTGTAGGATGAATTGCAAGGTCAAATTTTATGAGCACCTAAAAATATAACAGATATGGTGAAATTGCCCTTCAAAAAAGATGAGGGCAACTTTTTAAGGCTATTGATACCTATAGCCTTGATAATGTTTGGAAGTACTAAACAGAAGAAAATCTAGAAAGAATCATGTAGGCTAAAACCTTGAATGGATTGATTCTGTTTTCACAATTGCCTTTTGCTTCACTCCAATTAGATCTTACAAACTCTCTTCTGAATGAGATTCTTGGGGTTAGTATGAGGACCTTGTAAGCTGTGACAAGACTCTGTTGTATTTTTCTCAGGTTTAGGCAGAATTAAAATAAATAAAAGCACAAAGCATGTTTTTGGCCTGTGCAAGAGATGGGGGAAATGCCCTACCCACTAAGATGGGCATGGGGGCAGCTGTTACTTGTGGTACTTCATAACTAATTCAGCCACTATTTCTGCTTTTTCCTCCTACCATTCTCACTATTTTTTGAGGCATAGATTTGATCATGTTATTCCTCTGCTAAAACTCTCCATTTGGTACTTCCTACAATTGATGTGAAAAGCAAAGTCCTCACTTTTGCTTCCTAGGCCCTTCTTTCCCTGAAACTTTGTCTTTTGCCTTTTTGCTTCTCCTGCTTCACTTTCTGATCCCCATCACTCCACTGGCTTATTTTGGTCCCAGCACACCAATTTGAAAAAATAAGGAGGATTTCAAGTAGTTGTCCTGTAGGGCTCTGAAATGTGCTTCCCTACTGTGTGAGGCCTGATAAAGCTGACAGCCAGACTTCACAGGGTGTGACTGGGGCTGGGAATTGGAAAGAACAATTAAAAGGCTAAGTGCTCGTGAGGTAGAGCCTGGAAAGTATACTGCGAGGATTGTGCCAGTATTTCCCTGGACCAGATGTGGGCCAAGGGAGACATTTCATTTTGAGACCAGCAGAGGCAAGGAGACCCCAGACCAAAGAGGCTGGCTTGGACTGCAGGATACAACCAAGGAAACTATAGGCAAGTAGCATCCTAACAAGGAAATCTCTGAAGATGCCCTGAGTGAGGCTTGTTTAGGAAAGAGAAAGCTCACATTTGCCACTCAGCAGGGACTTTGGCTTTAACCTTCTGCTAGGAGCAGAGAGTCCAAAGAAACCACATATCCAAGTAAAAACTGTGCTAACCCTTTCTCTCTCCTTACCCACACCTCCTCTCATCTCCTACATGTGAGCAGAGTAGAGAGCTTTAGGTTTGGATTCACTAAAGACCCCATCCATCTCCCCAACCATGTGAGCTGGGGTGGAGATTAAATGCAAAGATTAAATTTGTAGTTTGTCCATAAAGAAGGTCAAGGATTATGAAGGCCCTAGAATTAACACAAAAAACAAAAATGTTGCCAGTCTAGTGAAAAGTCTCTTGAATATGACCTTGGAACTTGATTTTTGTCTGTCTTTCACCATATGGTTGCACGTTGAAATCATAAAAGATTAAAAAATGCTTGATGCCTAGACCCTCAACTTTAAATATTCTGATATATTTGTTCTGGAACACTGGGTCTTAGGATTTTTGAAAGCTCCCCAGGTGACATACTTTACAGCCCAGATAGAGAATCATGTTTTAAACAGGATTGAATGGGAGTACCCTGCATCTGAAGGAAGGTTTTGGCAAGTCCTTCAGATGATACAACCCTCTCCTCACTTTTGTGTGTCAATTCAGTAATTTAATAGTGCAGTCATTTGGAGATGTTATGCCTCTGAATTTCTCTGTTAATTCCAGGGCCTTCATAGTCCTTGACCTTTATGGATAAACTACAAATTTAAAGGTAAATTTTAACTTTAAAAATATTTAGGTCATCTGTTGCCTAATATTATAAATGATAAAAACAAAAATATGGGGCTCAGGGCCGATCTACAGACAAGAATCAAAACTAAGTCCTACAGGGAGCTGTGAGAATCTACTTACATACCAAACTGGTAGTGCTGAAAAATGCATGAGGCTTTACAAATATAAGGCAATGAGTTCTCAATTAAGCTTATGATGAGAGACACTCAAATTTATAAATATGTATCAAATTGATAATGATTTTAATAGCACTGAGTGTATTAGCTAGGATTCTCCAGAGAAATAGAACCAGATATCTGTTTCTGTATCTGCACTTATTATAGAAACTGGCTCATGGGATTGCAGAGGCCAAGAAGTCCCATAATCATCATCTGGTGTTTATGAGCTGCAGGACTAAGAAAACTGGCAGCATAATTCAGTCTCAGTTCTAAGACCTGAGAACCATGAGCACCAAAGTCTGAGGACAAGAGAAAAGAGATGCCCCAGCACAAACAGAGAGAGCAAATTTTTCCTTCCTTTTTCTTGTTCTATTCAAGTCCTCAATGGTTTGAATAATGCCTGCCATGTTGTTGGGGCAATCTTTGCTCAGTCTACTGATTCAAATGCTAATCTCTTCTGGAATCACTCCCACACATAAACTCATAAATAATGTTTTGCCAGCTATCTGATCGTCCTTAAGCTTAGTCAAGGTGCCACATGAAACTAATCATCATACTGGGTTTCAATAGCATCACAGAAAGTTTTGATTGGGCTTACTCATCTTGCTTCCTTACCAGGAAAAACTATCTTGAAAAAATGGTGGTTTGGCATAAATAGCAAGAACTTCACTTGTGATTTTTTTTCTTCTCCATATAAACTTTCTCCCTGATGATATTTATTGATTTCCAAAAGCCAAGTGTTTTGACCGACTACATCAGATTCACTTTGGGAGCCTGTTAAAAATATTGATTCCCTCGCCAAAGCCCAGACATCTGGAACCAGCATTTCTTGTGGTTAAGCCTGAGCAACAGTATTTTAATAAGTGTTCCCAGGTCCAAGTGGATCCAATGCCTAGCCACACCAGGACCCCACTGGCAAATGCCAGCCAATGATGAGAACTTAGATTAAATATAAAACCTGAAGTGAAGAAAATAAATTAGTTTTTAATTAAGAAACAAACCACTAGCTGTTAAAAGGTTGTATTAGTGATCATGAACTATACTTTTGCAGTGAAAGCTGCCCACGGTGTCATCTGAAAGGCTCTTTAATGAATATTTTAAGTCATTCTAGGTGCCGTTAGGAGAGTTTCCTGTATTTTCAGTGGACTGGTTGTGGAGGTCACCTGATGAATTTTCACAGAAGTTTTCTCCATCTGGTTGTGTGTTGAAATGATTAGTTATGAAAATAGGAAAAAGAAAGAATCTTGGTTTCCCATGTGGCCTCAGTCCTTTTGTGGGACATGAACTCATTTCTTGTCCTTCATGAGTCTTTCATCATCTTTCTCCTCAATGTAGCACAGGGAAAGAGGAACAGGCTTAGAGGCCAGACACTTATGTAACAAAATCCTGGTGCTGCTACCCTCTAGCTGTGTGAATTAGCCAAGTTCCATAACCTCTTCAAGCACCAATGAATTCATCAGTCAAGGAGGGTTAACCCCTCATTGGTTTTGCGAGGATTAAATGAGTTAGCATATTTAAGCATGCATTCAACCGACACCAAGTCCCTTCTATAGATCTGTGTTTCTGGCTCCTGGGACACAACAGGTGCTCAGTGAATGACAGGCAGAAATTGATTAAAGACTGGCCAGCCCAGTTGCATTGGGTCTCAGAAGGTGTGCTAAAATATTTCTGAAAATATTCTTAGAGAAATTTGTGGTTACTAGTCATCATCTCAGGGAGTATTTTATGTTGCTGACAGAAATGCTTTTATAAACTGTTTAGAATGGAAGTAGAGGAAGAAAGTGAAAGTGTTGATGGGTAAGAACAAAAGTTTATTTGCCTGAGATAGTCGCAGACGATACCTGTTGTAATAGGACTCCCTTCCCTAGGCTATTTCCTAAAAAGCTTAATAATATGATCATCCTATGTAAGAGTATGCTCAAGTACCATTAAATGGTCACAGAGTCCCCTTTTGGGAGGTAAAGTTTACTGCAGAGTATTGGTGGTCCTGAGTGGAGTGTGCCAGCCCAATGCTGGAGTGCAGGTTCTTGGATAGTCAGGAGAGGCTGAGCCCTGCCCCAAGCAATTTCCCTACTTAGTACTCAGTCTTTCTCCTGGATGCACCTCTAACAAAATAGTACTTTTAAGACTAGTACTTTAAGACCCATGGCTTACACTACCCCAGATGGGACTAAATACATTTACCATTTCAATAATAAGATAGAATTATTTATCAGGAAGAAAGATGGGCTAAGCATCAGGAAGCCCAGACTTCAGTCTTCATCATTATTTAACATGTATCTGACTCATTTTTCCAGGTCACCTTCAGCTGTTATCATCCACTGTGCTTCTCCTAGGCTGTCTGTTAACTTTTGACAAGCTGTATGCTAGAAATGAAATCACCAAAGTGGATAATGGAGCTTAAAATAAAAGTAAACCCTGAGTGCTGATCCATGGGAGTCTCCTGTGAGTTATAGTGAATAAATTTCAAGAAATCTTTCAGTAGCTCAGTGGTTTCTCTACTCCTTTTCTTATTGTAGGAACGTAATCGGGATTGCCATGTAAGTGTGGTATAGTCTCACTGGCAAGGTGTGGCAGTAGCTTAATGTTGCACTGTGTTCAGCCAGACAACCAAGTATACAGATCTATGGCCGCTCTGTTCTCTGCTTTACTGACCATCAGCAGCAGGACTTGGTGATAAACTTTATGACTGATTTTTCTTCTAATCTTTTTTTTTTTAATTACACAGGATTATATTAAACTAAAGGATCTTCAAGAATTCTCCTGCTAGTTAGCACACCTTATCTTTTTGGATGGGCTCAGGGCCCTTTCTAGTATCATTAATCTTCATGTAAAGCATGAAACATGCTTTGATATGAGGGGCAGCAGCGACCTAAGACAAGGGGACACTTATTATTATTAACTATTGGGTAGAAGCTGCTGTTTGCTTCTCTAGGTAAGCAGAAATCTTAAAGACCCTGGAAGCATTTCTATAGCCTGAACTCAGGGGGAGGGGAAGATGGATGGCTAGAGGCAGCTTTCCCCAGAAGCTCCTGTCCAGAAGGAGAAAAGTTGAACTGCAGTGAACATGCAGGATTTGAAATTAGGGAACTGAACACAAGGAGAGATCAAGGTGCACATCATCCCCACTGAGATAACCTACAAAGGCAAGAAAGTAAAGAGGGACCAGGTACTGACTGAACCAGATTGAAGGTGCCTGGTGCCAAAGCAGTAGGGAGATGCCCCCAACTGGGGCTGCTGTAGGCTTTCCATGAGCAGGAAACAAAGGACCTCTCATCTTTCCCTATAGGAGAGAGCTAAGAAGTCCAAGTTCTATGGCCTGAACTATAGGCTCCTGTTATGCAAATGTGAGGTGAGCTGGTATTGCAGCTTTTTTAGGTTTATGCCTAGCAAAATCTTTATCTTGCCAAGCTTTGCAGAACTTTCATCAGAGAGTGCTGGGCCAGCTTGGATAAAGGAACTAAGGGCTTTTTGACTGGAAAGAAATTAAGTGTCTAACTTAGAAGTCAGCAAACATTTTCTGTAAAGGACCAGATTGTAAATGTTTCAGGCTTGTGGACCATACAGTCTCTGTCTCAATAACTCAAGAAACAACTTTGCTTTTGTAGCACCAAAGCTGCCATAAACAATTCTTAAGTGAATAAGCATGGCTGTCTTCCAATAAGACTTTATTTAAGGACACTGAAATTTGAAATTCATGTAATTTTCATGTGTTATAAAATACTCTTCTTTTGATATTTTTGGAATCATTTAAAATGTAAAAATCATTCTCAGCTTGTAGGTCACACAGAAGCAAACATTGATGGCCTACCAACTGTCCTTTGTTGGCCTTTGCTCTTATCCTTGAACTCTAAAATAGAGGACAGCGGGAAGATTCTGTTTGTTGAGGGAAGGACTTGTCCCAGTACACAGGGAATGCTTATGGATCCAACTCTCCTTGGCTCAGGTTCCTATTTAGGGAAACACTGGGTTATGTTCATGAATGAGAGAGGACTGTAGCCCTTGGGGGTCTCAGTGTGGGGCAACTTTCTGGGCTGCTCAGGGATCTGGCAGCATTCACATGACAACAGCATGAGATGCCCACTCTTTAGTTGTATAAGACCAGTGTCAGCAGTCATCAGTGATTTGACAGAACATTTCAGTGTCTCTCTTAGCTTTTGGCAGCTGGGCTAATCTCTTTTGAAGTGAGTGTTCAGGATATTTGTATAATTTTGGGGAGAGTTGTCCAAAGGGAGTTACTGGGCTTCCTGCCAATGTAGGTATATAGCATCAAGCCAAACATATGTGTAACCCAAGCCAGTGAAGAGGGTTACATCTTTTACATTTACTACTCCAGAGTTCCACAGCATGGCACCTCATGAGAACTCAGTAAGTAACTGGTGAATTGAAATATAGAGAAACACAAGCCACTGCCCATTACTTGATTAATCTTTTTGCAAGAATTTCTGAGGTTAAAAGGAAAGGGACAAATGTATTGAACCACTATGTTCAGCCATGGTGCTACAGACCATATCTTGAGTTATCTGCTTTAATGCTTCCTAGAAAGTAGATTTTATTTTATTTAAAAGTGATCAATTACCTGTCCAGTGCCTTACAGCTAGTAGGAGGTAGAGTTCAGTTCAGACTGCAGGCCTGCCTGGACCTTTTTCTGTCCATTGGACTCAGTAGATGGATGTCCATTCTTTGTATAGTACAGGAGGAAAACTGTACTTGATGTGTTGGTGTGTATCATTGTCCAGCCCCCCTTCCATTGTTGTTAAAAGTCAAATCAAAATTCATCTCTCTTATTTTTGGCTATTTTTCTATTCATATCAATTACATATTTTGTTTATAATATATTGGTTTATAGGCTTTGATATGAAATATATATTCATATATGAGGCTAAATTGCCCCAGAGTGTTCCAGACTGTTAGGTTTAAAATATACTTGGAGAATACCTGCCCTGGTGTTGCCTAAATACCTGTTAAATTCAAACCCTTGCAAGCACCTAACATACTTCATCCCCCTTTTTTTCATCAGTGAATCTCTCTTGTTATCTTTGACTGTTGCTCATCTGCCTGGCTGGTTACTTCAAACCCCTTCAAGCCCCCTCTTCCTTTCTCTTCCTTCTCTGTTTCCCCATCTTACCAAAGAGTCTTGGTTAGGGAAGAGCCAGCCAATTAGGGATGTGCTGATTTTTTCCTATCTTTGGTGCGAGAGAGAAAACACTGTCTAGACAAAAGTAGCCTGCTTTACCTTGATGTCCTTTAGCACAGTGCCATAATGTGTGACACCTAGAGCCTGCTGGTGTCTATCCTGGACTGGTCTATCCTTGTCATCTGAATTTCAGGGCTATTATCCAGATAAGATACACTGATACCAAGTGTCTGTTTGTAATAATACTAGGGGAATATTTTTTTAATGAACTTTACAAGGACTACTAAAGAATTTATTGAGAACACTGGAAGATCACTCTTTCAAGAGAACTATGTATACTTATATATAGCAAACTACAAAGGAAACATGGTGGGCTGAGGTAGCAGTTTCTTATTCTTTCTTACTAAGAAACTGATGATAACACCTCCTTTGGCAGGATGGCCAAGGATCTACTTTTTAGCTGCTGGGAATCTTTGAACTATTTCCCACTGTGCTTGTTGCATGTGCTGTAGTTTCACTTGAAGGACCTTATATCAAACATAAATAGTTTAAGGTTTTGATTACTAACTTCATCCTTTCTCTTAAGTCTGTTTTCACTTTCCAGACATCAGGGATCTTTTGAACCAGAATATCTTTCATCTTTTGTGCTCTAAGGATGACAGAGGTTTGAAAGTACTTTTATGAGCCAGGAGTAGAAACAGGAAATAGATCTCACGTGAGCACCGCGAGGTGAAAATTCTTATGAACTGCAATTTCGGCTCTCCAGGCTCTGTGGCTCAGGATTTTGCTCTCAGCTTCCCCTTTCCATTTGTGCTGGGTGTGATGGCATGTCATGGGAAACACCAGGAGAGGGTCTGATGCTCTGTGAGCTCAGGAAGGGCTAGTTGAATCTGACCCTCGTCATTTCCTCCACAGAGCTCTGGGAAAACACAATGTACAGGACTCCATACAGGGACCTGACATATGCACATGACAGGGGCACAAACTTGGGGCCTGGCCCGGGCTATGCTGGGAATGCAGCAGATGTGTTCTGGTAGGTGGCTGGCCCTTGTAACTTACCCAACTTATCCAAAGGCCAGTTTAAGAAAACGGAGGGACAAAATTGGAATATATTTCAAAGAAACGGTAAGATCCTAATGAAAAAACAATTAAAGCAGACAGATGGCTGACACACACTTCTAACTTTCTTAAGAATATTTAGCAGAGTTATTTTTGTAGCATATGAAGGCAATGCCTGACACCAGGTGTTAGTCACCATCATTCAAAGTGTGTCATATAGAGCCTTAGGTAGGGAAGCAGGGCTACTGACATTTTATTTTGTCATTTTTCCTATTAAGATGTCAAACATACTTTTTAAACAACATTTTTAATGATTTCAAAGGACAATTTATCAGCTCTCATCTCAGAGCTGCTGATACACTCACTCCGGATGGAACAACTTTATAAACCAAGTGTTTCAAGGAAAGAATATTGGGCATGTTATTCTTTTCAGATTAGAATATTTTAGTGAAATATGGATCTTTGTTTGCTGTTCACTACAAGGAATAGAATCAGGATTAAATTGCCTAATTGTAAATCAGAGCTCCAGGGAGCTAGTCCCAGCTGTGTGACTGAAATAGCAGCAAGAGCCAGATAAAGTCATTTTAGGATTCTTGAAACATTGTCTTCCCATCAGAAAAAAGAATTCTTGGGAAAAAAGAGAACACTGTTTAAACAGTGAGGGAGAAAAGAGTATTCCATGGAAGGAAATGTTGGAAGAACTCTCCTAAATTCTGACGGTCTTACCACTTAATTTTATAACCTTTTGTTTTCAAGTACTGCACTGAAGACCTGCATGCTGAGAGAAAGTTTATTTAAAGAATACATAAATGAATGGAACGATGAGTAGGAAATGGGATGAGAGAGCAGAAAAGAATGTAATTGGAGGAGTTGGAAGGGAGAGTTGTATTCCCCCCAGATTCAAACACTTACAAGTACAAATCCAAGAGAACCAGGTGGATTGGACTTGCCTAGGAAAAAAGGACAGATCAAGAGGGTTAATTCCGTAACAAAATATCTCAAGGGTCAGGCTTCCTAGATAAATTGGCCAGTACCCACTGAAGATTTCTGGCATGGGAGACCTGCTTATAAAGAGAATTGGATGATGCAGTTGGGTGGTGCTTCTTCTAACAATGAAGGAGTTTAAAGAATAGAAAACTGTTTTGAAATAAATATCTAGAGAGAAATATGGGACTCTGGTTGGCTTAATCTTTGCTAACAACATTAAACAATTTAGTTTGTACACATGTGTGTAACAATTGCTGGGAAATGAAATTCTTGCTAGAAAATATAATTTCTTATTTAAGGAGATACAGCAAATTTCTCAGACACTGGTGGAAAATAAAATAGGCAGTGAACTTTTTTGAATTATATACCTAAGTTCCAACCATATATTTCCTATAAAGTACGGGCAGTAACTTTTTATTTTTTCAAGTCAGAGTCTTACTCTGTTACCCTGTCACCTGGGGGTAGAGTGTAGTGGAGTCATCACAGCTCACAGGGGTCTGAATTTCCCTTTTTATAATAACACTATTAGATTAGGGCCCACCTTAATGAATGATTTCATCTTAAGTTGGTCATCTGTAAAGACCCTGTTTCTAAGTAAGGTCACATCCATGGGTACTGGAGGTTAGCACATCAACATTTTGTCATAGATACAATTTAACCCAGAATGGTGCCCCTTTTAAAGATAAGAAAAGTGGAACACAGAGAAGTCAGCTAAATTGCCTGCTGTCACCAAGAAAGTAAGTGGTGATGGCAGAGTCTGTATTCCTAACCCCTGTGCACAATTGCCTCTCTCGAAGGCAACCAGGCTGTAGAAATTATAACCCAACAAAATGAGGGTAGGGCTTTCTGAGATTGAAGGCTTGTCACCTCGTGGTCTGAAGGAGCTTGGGCATGGTCTAAGCTTTGTAGAATGACTTAAAAGATTTTTTGCCCTAGCACTAGCAGCAGATATGTTTGTTTGAGCAGACTGGTTAATTGGTACTAAAGAAGAACATTATAATTCCTTTTGCTGAATAACTTGCTCTTTAGCATGAAACTTCAGGTTAAGACAGACATTAAAGAAAATTATTTTCTCATGCCTATTGGTTTTTTATTGAAATATACTTTAATATTTTAAAATGAGCATGTCCAAGTGTATAAATTTATGCATCTTGACAAATGTATACACCCATGTTACTATGGGATCAAAGGTCTTTCACATTATTTTCCCTCCTTAACCATCCAGCGAAAGTTCCTGATTAAAGAGAATTTTGAACCCTTGTCTGTATTATTTAACAGAAGTGATGAGATGAAGTGGTGCCTAGACCAGGCCTTATGCATTTGGGTTTGTTTTTATTATCTAAAGTTGTTTCCCAGTGTTTCTTCTGTATTTTCTTAATTTAAGTTCATCAATAATTTAATATTTTCACTTCTTTTTATTGGCGTTTTTCCTTTAATCGGAGATGTTTCCTTAGGTGCCTGCCTTGGTATGTTGAATCCATAGCCTCATAAGGGAGTCTGAAGGTTTATCACGGCCGATTTCTTGTTTCCTACCATTGATATAAAAGCAACAGGATTTAGAAAGCTAGATAGATGCAAGCAATATCTGATGGTGACAGCTTGTGCGCAGAGCAATATGGTGACAACTGCTGTTTGCCACCCTGCGGCCATCTGCCCTGCTCACTCCTGTCCCTAATCCTGATAGCACCTTCCTTCCCTCTGAGGTCAGTTTGATACAGTCCCCAAGAGAGGTGGTATCAATGCTGGTAGCCGAAGTGGGAAACAAATTGAGTCCCTTTGATTTTCTTCATCTTCCTGTGTGTTCCTACTTCTGATCTTTATCCTTTTAAGAATGGCTTAAAATTATTTTTGCACTAGTACTATCTGAAGATACGTTTGTTTGAATTCCAGAAAGCCGTGAGGGAGACACACATTTGAGGTCATGTAGAAAACCTCTGGGAAGAAAGTTTAGCTAACTGACTCTTCAGGTTGTTTCCAACTACATGATTCTACAATTCATTTTTCAAATAAAGAAGTTGAGGCCCTGAGAGGTTAAGTGACCTGAACAGCAACATCCCAGCTGTTAGTGCAGAGGAAGGCTGTATGACTTGTAATGCAGACTTTGGCACACTGTCAAATCCATTAGTCCCCGTGTCGGTCCTAAGTGAGAACCTGTTCTTTTAGACTTCTGTTTCTTACTCAGACTCTAGGATATTTCAAGCCCTTGTTAAAGAGCTCACTTAATAACTGAGGGTCAAATACGTCTCTGTAAAACGTGGTGGTGAATGTGAATACGAAGCATAGCCATGCCTCTTCCCTTGTTGGGACCACTGCCATTCCAGAGAGAATGGCTCACTAGCTGAACTCATCAAGACCCACATCTACATACATCACTGCCTGATGCACTTCAGAATACACATGTAACAGCTTTTCAGCTGACAGTTTGGCTGTTGTAAGTATTCATTTGGGAGTAAGAAGAAAAATATTTAATTAAAAGTTCCTATTTGTTTTGGATACCAAGCCAAGCTCTGTGGTGTCTCAGATTTTATCTGTGATTGCTTCTTCAGTCACAGATACACACTGTGTGGAGGTTGCTCCGTTGTATTGCAGGGGAGGTATTAATTAGACAGGCTAATTCCCTTCCCCTTTCCTACTTCTTCCCTGGGATATTGGTGGAATAGATGAGCTAGCAGCATGGAGCCCTGAATTCACACATGCATAATCACAGTGTTCAGACAGTTCCCCTGGCTTAACTCCTCCAATCAGAATTTATATTTGCCCGAAGAGAACTATGCCTTATAGTAAGTGAAAGTCTTATGGAAATCTTGGGTGCACTGTAAAGTCAACCCAGGGCAGCCTGGGCTATAACTAAGAAGCAATGTAATTGCCAAGGGCCTTTCCCAAGGTCAAAAACCCTTTTCTTGTTCAGATCTTTTCTTTCTTCCTACAGCACCTAATGTAAAGCACTTCTGAGTTTCTCTTAGTCTGTCTATAAGAGCTACTGGCTTACTGACTTACCTTCTTGGCCAGGAGCCCTGATCCATCACAGGATTCCTTCAACAAGAGAAGGTATAAGTCCCCTCTCACTTTCCCTGCCCAACTTTCAGGAGATTTTGGGTCTTCTGCTGCTACTGAATGATAAAAAAGAGAGAACACATGTGAGCAATTTCTGATCTTTATCTTCTAAGTACGTGTGAATATATAGTAACCAGTAATGATTTGTGTTAACAGAGGTATTGAAAATTAGCACGTTTTCCGCGACTCATGAACAATATTGATGCAGTTAACAAAGCCAATTTTATAGAGATTAGGATGGTATTTTTTCTGTCCTGACAAAGTCAGAGAAATGAGTTCACACTGGGGCAAGTAGTGTGCAAATGCAAGACTGTCAGTGGGTGTGTTCCCAGCATCCATTGCGTTTACAGGACCTCATAAACCTGGGTAGACATCGAGTGATTTGTGATTCCACAGAAAATTCTTTCTTTATTAAAGAAGTCTTTCTTATTTTTTTTTTAAACAAAGTCACCACATATAATTGTAAATTTAAAATGTACCCAAGTACATAAAAGAAAATATGAAAATCACTCTCATTGCCATCCCCTTCCTCACTGCCTGGAAGTGATCACTGTTTACAGTTTGTGTCTGCATGCAAACATTTTTTCATATGTGTTTACAAAATACGAAGATCTATCTATGAGTTTGCAGCTCATTTTTGTCACTTAGCAATACAAGTTGCTGCAATGTAAAATATGTAAATCAAATTCATGCCTTTTAATTGACACACACTTTTCTTTCAGCTTAAAAGATTTTTAATGCATCCCTCATTGATGATCATTTTTGCAGTTTCCAATTACTTTCTTATTGCCAACAATGCTGCAATAAATATTCTTGTGAGCAGAAATGCTACAAGCTCTATAATAAATATTCTTGAAGCACTGTTTGCAATAAGAAAAGAATTGTTACATCTCTTCTTAGAGAAGGTAAGCATGCTTTAATATAAATTCCTAGAGGAAGAATGCTTTTCAAAGGGTAATTTCATAAACCAGTTCTTTTTTCTTTTTTAAATTTTTCCAAAGTCTCAAAAAATAGACAACTAATATTTATAAATAAACATAGGAGATAATTTTAAAAAAACGGATCATGCCAAATCTTATAGACAATAGAAAAAGAAGAAATACTTCAAATTCATTCTACTTCATCTGGATATACCTGATACTAAAATTGGAAAAAATATATTATTATAAAGGGAAATTACAAACATATTTCACTTATAAATGAGGGTGCAATATCCTAAACAACATATTAACAAGTTGAAGTAAAAATTATTATTCAAATAATGTACTTTAGTCAAAATTAAATCCAATTTATGTGAGAATTAGTCACTATTTTCTTTTCCCTCACCCCCTCCCTCCTTCTCTCTCTGTCTGTTCTCCCCTTCCCCCACCCCTCACTGTGTCATTAATTGTCCTTATACCAAAGTTGAACACATAGGATTCATGCTTCTCCATTCCTGTGATGCTTCACTAAGAATAATGTGTTCCACCTCTATCCAGGTTAATACAAATGCTGCAAAATCTCCATTTTTTTAATGACTGAATAGTATTCCATGGTGTACATATACCACAGCTTGCCAATCCATTTCTGGGTTGAGGGCATCTAGGCTGCTTCCACATATTAGCGATTGTAAATTGAGCTGTGGTCAACAGTCTAGTATAAGTGTCTTTATAATAAAAGTTTTTTTTTTTTCCTTCTAAATAGATGCCCAATAATGAGATTGCAGGATCAAACAGGAGGTTTAGGCTAAGTTCTTCGAGGTTCTCTATACTTTCTTCCAAAAATGTTGTATTAGTTTTCAGTCCCACCAGCAGTGTAGAAGTGTTCCTTTCTCTCCACATCCACGCCAGCATCTGCAGTTTTGAGACTTTGTGATATAGGCCATTCTCGCTGTGGTTAGATGATATCCCAGGGTGGTTTTAATTTGTATTTCTCTAATAATTCGGGATGATGAGCATGTCTTCACATGTTTGCTAGCCATTCATCTGTTCTTTAGAGAAGGTTCTGTTCATCTCTCTTCCCTTTTCAGTACCTGAAGACAGTCATTTATTCTTATTCATAAGAGGACATATTGGTTTAGTGGTTCTTCTTTGGGGTTGGTCATTGGGTCATGTGCCTGCTGTAAACTGTAGGTGCCTGGGGATTACTGCTGAGATTGCTGGGCTCTCCTACACGTTTATGGGTTGACTAACTGTCAGCTGGTGGAAAGCTGCAGCGTTTCTCCTAGAAGCCCAGCTTGGGGATGGTCTCAGGCTGAGGCAGAGGTCATTGAGAGAAAGTGGAAAATGTAAACATTTCTTCAAGGCTGTTGTGTTAAGTTTGCTACTATTCCACTGGCCAAAGCAAGCTGTGTGTCCAGAATATGTGTGGGAGAGTATTAACGTAAGTGTGAAAACTAGGATCATTTGTGTGATCTATTTTCATATGTATTTTAGAAGTTTATGGATATTGCTAAGTTGCCTTCCTATGGGATTTAACTATTTTTTTATTTTTACTACCAATGGTGTATAAGAGGATTTTGGCAATAAAATTCAGTTGTTCAGTGTGAAAAATTAGGAAACAGTGTAATTTTACTTTCATGGCCTCTTTGTCCCTTCCTTGTGATTTTTGCTCCCATGCTCCAGGACTGCTTGCCGAGTTCATTGTACCTGTTGTTTTTTCTATTGTATAGTTTTTCTTAAACATTTATAATAATTGCACTCATTTTTATAACTTTAATTAAACCCCCCTTAATATTTCTTTCTTGCCCTAGCCATAATTAAAAGGGAATTAATATTTACCCTCTTGGTTTTGTTCATAAAGCAACTTCCACATTCCTAAACTTTATTTTCTGAACTACATCTTAGTTAGATCCATTTTGTATCAGCAAGGTTTTTAAAATATGGTTGTGGGTGCTCTATTTGCTGAGATAATTCACATCTAACAACACCTTTTCGTTACTTTTACCTATGAGTGGACTGAGGATACAATTAGTGGGTCACATATTTCCCCTTAATTTCTATTATCTTCTGAAATCAAAAATTTCTGTGGAGCACTTGGAGATAGCATTCCTACACCTCATCATACAAACAATATTTATTAGGTTTCTACCAGGTGACAGGCACTATTCTAGGTGCAGCATACAGAAGTAAACAACACACACACAAATATCCCTGCTCTCCTAGAGCTTAAATTGGCAGGATATTACCAATAAACGACAAGATTAAGTAAATAATTATCTATACTGTATATTTAATAAATAAGTAAATATAAATAACACAAAAAAGAGAGATATGAAATGCCAAAGTGAGGGCTAACCTGAAATGGGGTAGTCAGGAATAGTTTCACACAAACATGGCATTTGGAGGACATGAGCGAGCAAGGCTTGGAGGTATTTGGGGCAGGGGCTTTCCAGGTAGGGATCAGCAAGGGGAAAGGCCTTCCTGTGACAGCACAGCTGACATCTTTGAGGAATAGCAAGGAGGCCAGTTCACTGGAACTGAGTGAGTGAAATGAAGAAAGAAGAATGATGTCAGAACGCTGAGAGCAAGATCAGGTCGTACTTTGTAGATCACTTTAAGATTATGATCTAGGTCAGATTGAGATAAACTCGAAATCCACTATATGGATTTAAACAGAGAGGTGATGAAATCTACCTTAATGATTTAATAATAATATATTCTGGCCGTTTGTAGGTGCCTTTTTATTTGTTTATTTTGCCTTCATGGATATGCAGAGAAAACTTTTAATGTTTCTTAACCTTCAAAATATACACACCTCTCATATACAGGCATAGCTTTGGTGGTTCTATATTTGTATTTTCTGCAATTTATTAAATCCTTTTGATTCTTAAATTTGTGTATGTCTTCATTTGGGGTAAGTTTTCTTCTGTAATACCTTTTAATAACTTTTCCAATTCGTTTAGTGTGTTTCATGTTTCTGGGTGCCATATATCTGTTTGTTGAAGAGCCAATGTTTGCCCCCTCCCCCGCTATCATTTTTGTTTTAGTTAATTTCCTATCTCTGCTTCCTCAGTATTTGGCATAATTTTCTAAAAACTGCTCAGCACATTGCAAAGATTACTTTGTTGCTTTTGTGTAAATTTTAGTTTTTCCTGTTTCAGGTTTATTTGTCATTTTCTCTTCTCTCCTTTCTTATTTCATAGATTCTTTTCCTTGTTTTCTGTCATAATGCAAAGTCTAAAAGTTTCTGTAGTTTCTTGGAGTATGTCTTATTCTAGAACATATTTTTTCCTGTTTTTTAGTGTTCTATGTTCCTTTCCCCCCATTTTTCTCTGCTACAGAATTTTTATACTGTGATGTGATGAACATTTTCCCAGGCTTTCTATATTGAAAAGGGGATGATCCTCTCCAGGCCTTTTTGGTGCACCTACTCAATCCAGGTGGCTTCTATTTTGTTCTGCTCTGCTTTTATCTGAGCCCCTCTTGAAATCTCACCTTATGATGTGAGCTTGAGGCATGTTACTGATGTTTTAATGCTCTCCTCTCTATAATCATTGTAATGTTGGGGAGTTAGTTGCTAGAAAGAACACTTAGCTATCAAGGTTAGTTGCTACAATGAACACTTACCTACTATATATTCAATTACAGTTCTGCTTTTTTCCCCATTGATTTATTAAAGGGGATTTCAGGGACCGTTTCTATTCTGTTAAGAGTGCCTTTGGGTCCAAATTGCTTCTCCACTTCAAGGCAGTGCATATTGGGCAAATTTGTGGGTCATCCTTCTGGCTTCTATTCATAGAACTTACTCTTTAATCTGTGGCAGTTTCAGAGTGTTTAGAAGAATATTCCATGTTTTATACTCCCATAATTCTGATAACTTTGAGTTGAGCTTGTTCCCAGTTTGGGGTATCAATCAGGGATTCCTCCATTTATTTCCCTTTCTTTCTCTACACTGTTCTCTTTCCCAGGAGTTGGGAAAAGTTATCCCTATGCTAGTTCTGGGAGCCCACTTTCTTTCAAAGGATTAAACTTTTAAAGGATTGCCTGGGTTAAGTTCTCTTTACTTGTTCCACCACTGATCACTGGTGTATTCTTTCTTTCTTTTTTCTCTCCTGGTTGTGTGACTCTAAGTCTTTCTGTCATGCTTCTCCAGAAGTTGCGTGTGTGTGTTTAACCTCCTTGACAAGTTCTCATAAAATTTGCTTTTGTGCTTCATTAAAAAAATAAACTTTCACTATTATAATTTTCATTATGTCTGTCTTAAGCATGTCACACCTGTCATGTGTATCAGAGGAAATGAAATTGTACATATAATCATGGCTTAGGTCTCCTCAGGAATGATTCTCTAGCTCGCTTGATTATTTCCCTTAAAAAGATTTTTTTCATCTTAGACCTCAGAGTATGCTGAAAAGTAATTTGATAGAGGATTTAGTTTCTTTCTTTCTGAATTCTTTTCATTTCAAGATCTATCTAGTGTAGATTAAATTGTCATAAACACGATTTCATTAATTAATTAATTTATCACTTGTTTAATACTAAGAAGACTGCCAACCCGGCTATCAGTGTCTAGCAAATCCTGTCCTAAGGTAGGAGCATTCCTTTCCTAGAGCTGCTGTAACAAATTGCCACAGACTAAATGACTTCAAGCATCAATATATTCGTTCACAATTCTGAAGATTAAAAGTACAAAATGTCAGCGGAGTCCTGCCTTTGAAGATTCTGGGGAAGAATCATTTTTTCCTTCTCTCTAGCAAAGAAATTGACTATACTTTCTGGTGGTTGCTTATGGTCTGGATACTCCTTCACCTGCCGTCTCATCAGTCCAGTCTCTGTCTTGGTTGTCACACATGGTCTTCTTCCCCTGGTGTCTCTGTTTCTGTGTGTCTTCTCTTCTTACAAGGTACTCACCAGGTCTCCCTTAATGCAGTGTGACCTTGTTTTTACTTAACTTATTGCATCTATAAACACCCTTTTTTCCAAATAAGATCACATCCTCAGACTTTGAATGGCCATGAATTTGGGGGGGATGCTATTTAACCTGGAACTGCAGGTAGTGAAGCAGTTACTACGCAATACTAAAGAGTGCATCCTTAGGACTAGGAAGCATGGGCATGTTGGCATGTCTATTTCAACAGCATTTGAGCAAAGGAAGATCACAAACCACCATTTGTTCTATCTGCACAAACAGCTGCCCCACGTAATACAAGCCTTGAATCTGTAGTTCTCCAAATATGGTTACCGAGCAAAGGATAAAAAGGGGCACCATAGGAGAAAATTAAAAAAACACACACAAAACAAATCCTTCAATCTCATGAGTCCATTTGTTTCCTAAAGTGTAGAGGTGGAATGTTAAACCTTGAGCCAGATGATTTACAGAGTGAGAGCTGCTCTGTAGCACACATACAAGGAAGCTGATGTGATTGAATATTGATCTAAATTGCAAGTACTTTGGTTTCACAGCCCCAGGTCAAGAACTGTATTTGTCTTCCTTCTGTCAGAGGAAGCCCAGCTCTCAGATCTCACGTGGGGCTGGCACAGGAGGAGGTGGATCAATGAAGTGGGTGAGAAACAGCAATGGTGAGGAAGGGGACAGCACCACTCAATGTTCTGTCTCCTGAAAAGTGCACATTCATGATTGCTACCTTAGCCACCCTCCTGTCATCCTGATCCATGCTAATGTAGAAAAGGAGTTTGAACCTGACTCTGCTCAAGCTTAGAATTCTTTCCAAAGCTCCAGCGCACCTGAGAAAATTCTACCTAATAAGGAAAAAAGTACTTAACATTTTTACTAAGTCGTCACATCTATGTAAGTTGAGTGTATTTGAAAAATAAAATGTGTTGTTTACTAGTTAAGAATGATAACTTCTTATTCACATGAATTTCAGAAGCTTCCTAATGAGGAAACGATAATTTAGGCATTGAAAACTACTTTCCATATTTGAATTTCCTTTTATTATTTGTCTGGGACTTGGCCATAAAGATGCTCTATAAATCTAATAAAGTGCAAAATCAGGCTCATGCACCAAATGGCTTGTTTCAGCGAATTAAAGCAGAAAAATCTGTTTCTGAACCAAATCCCAGGTGATGGGACTCCCTCATTATTAGCACCTTATAAGTAGAAAGAAAAGTGAAAGCTCAACCGAACAGTTACCAAGGAAACACAGCCATTTCTATTGAATGAAAGAGAAATATGTTAACTCTCCACTCTGTTAACTCACTGCAAGTCAATACCAATGATCCTGAATAAATGGTTTGTCAAACAACAGAGCTTGTTGTCCTTTGCATAGATGGGAACTTTACACAATGTGAAAATTCAATACTTAGCAGCACAATCTTTGAGAGAGTGGTCCTGCCACTATTGCCTTTTACATTACGAGAGTGGTTTTACTTTCTTTTTGTCCTCCCTTCCTCACTGCTTAAGTGAACGGTTACAAGGTTCATAGAATCCAGTTGACTCAGACTAGTGCCATTCAAAATGTGCAAGTTAAGTCTTATTTTTCCAGGTTCTGAAGCACTAACACTTTATAAGCATACTAAAAACTATATCCTCCTATAGATCAGGCTTTCCTAATTGATTGGCTTCATGCTATCTCCAAAGATTTCTCTGCTTGCTGTTCTTATGGGATAAGAAGGTGTCCTATGGCTGTGTGGACAGTAGAAGCAAGAAGAATTCCTATCCATTCTTGAAGATCACATATTCTAATTATTGGAAATAGAACTTGAGCTGAACCAGGAGCAACAGAATTGAGCAAGAGATACCCCATAAGATCACTGTTCAGACCTCTCCAAATATGGTGTAATATGAAGTTTCCGCCGAGGAAAAGATAACCACACCCTGATTGTATCTTCATTTGCTCATTTCATCAAGCTTTGATTTAGCAATAGATGATTAGGCAACAGTTGTTGGAGGAAATTGCAAGCTTGTAAAACACTGAGATTCTTGTTTAAATTATGAAAAAGAAAAAGACCTCAGGAAGCATTACAAAAGGTTTCCTTAATGTTATTTGGTTTATAGTACAACACAGAGTACATATTAGCTATTCAATACATAGTTATTCAATGGCTGATGGACTCTGTGCTATTACAGCCTACAAAGTCCTTAGGAATGAATGCTTACTGAGAAAAAGAGATAAAATTAAGAGAAGAGTGAAAATAATTTGAATAAAAGTAAAACCCGTGTTTTAGATGAATTAATATGGAAATTCGTATACATTTCCTTTAAAAAAAAAAAGCACTGTGATGTTCTCAAATGATAAAGACTCTTAATTTCTTTTATGAATACAAATGGCCAGAACCTTTGTTACCCTATTGATCAACAGAATTGATTTCTCTGGATAGTCTTTTTTCTTCATTGATCTAAATGCCCCGTAGAGGTTGAGCTCACAGATGAAAAATGTGTTCTCCCCAGAGAGCAGCATTCTTGGGTCCAAGGTCCTTGTCTCTTTGTATCATTTAGAGTCTTTTAAAATTCTCTGGGTGCAGGTAGGGAGAATGCAGGAGTGTGGGAACTGAAAATTTGAGGGATTGGATTTGTTCAACTCTGCATCAGCTTCATTTTATAGATTCCTTATCACATTGTTTCATTGACCCTCCCTACGATGCTCTCATAAAATTGTTGGTTTCTTGGATCACCCAGAGACCTGACCTATACTGTCTAGTAAAGTTTTTATCAAATGTTTTAAAGAAATGTTTGGCTATCAATCCACAGTCTCATTAAATGGCAACCAAAGGCAAACCTAGGTTCTCCTGGTTTATAGTACTGTTGAGAGGGCCGTGAATATGGAGGTTCAAGATGGGGGTAGCCCTGCTTGGGAGCAGAAAGGAAAAACTTTACACTGCTGAGTTAAATTAAAAAATTGATACTAATTATAATCCTGCTTGGTTTTTGTCTTACCTCTTGAAATTTCAAAACACATTAACATTTTAGCAGATGCATGATAAAACACATTTAGATAATATATTTCACATTGTCTGATATCTAGAAAGGAATGATTGGTATGTGAGTGAGACAATCATGCTAATGTGGTAGGTCTGACAGTGGAAGGGCAAAAAGAAAGAACATTTGTCTAGTATGTCTCTGTTCTAGGCTCCGTGCTTGGTGCTTTAAATAGAGTATGGGATTTAACACTTGTGACAACTCTTGAAGGTGTTAAGTTAGCATTTTTATGAAGTTGAACAAAATGAAACTGCTATTTTTGTAGGTCAAAATTGATGGCCTAATGGAAATGTCAAATGGTTCAGCCTCATTTCTTTCCTCTGGGGGAAAAAAGCTAATCTCTCTTTCTTTTTTTGTTTCTCTCTCTTTCTCCATCTCTCCCACCCCTGCCTTGAATTAAGTAATTTCCCCAAATCACACAGTTTCAAATCCAGGTTTTATGACTCTTAAATTCATTGTTACTCCATGGTACTAGGCTGCCTTCCAAAGAGGCTGGCATTACTTCCTTCGTGATGCTGGAAAAGTCATTTAATATGCCTGCACCACGATTTCCATACCCCCAAATGAATTACTAATACCCACCCACCTATTTGAGACCTAGGATGACATTCTATATAAAGCTGCTTGGGGAACATGTCCTAGAAATGTATTATCATAGTTCTGTTTTTCATACCAGGAAAATGTCCAAAGATATAATATCAACAAAATAGAAAACTTTCTATTGATATAAAACGTTCCTTGGTATAAATATCTCCTTTTCCCCTAAAACCTCTTAAATTTCTTATAATTAGGAAAAATTGCATTTTATCATAGAGAATATCAGGGCTTACAAATATTTAGCCTTTAGTAGCTAAAAAGATTACAACTGTTCATAAACTAACAGAATTCTTGGGAGTAGTTAAGTGTGTTTATTCAAATAAAAAACCTGAATTGGAATGTTTAGTGAGTTTGACTAATACGTTTATGGTATACACAATACCTACTATAGTTTTCTTGTACATAAGTAAATGAGTGACAATATAAAAGCAGAGGAGAGAGAATGAGGTTTAAAAATCACCTTTACTCTAAAGAAATATTCATCATAGAATATCTTTTTAGTTCTCTGATTTTCTGAGTCAGCAGAGTACCATGATGTTTAGGAACTAAACCTGAGTATGTGTACACAGGGTCTGAGTGTATATTTCTTTTTTTTCTCTTAAGTGTACCAAGAGCACATATATACTGAGAGCTCTGCCAGGTGCTAGCAGAGCAGGGTGACCAAACAGACGTGCTCTCTTCTAATCCAGCTCACAGTGTACTCTGATACACAAGTGTTTCTCTCTGGTGGATACATTTTGTGAAAATTTGTTTGAGTAGATTCTCTGAGAAGAGCTTAAAGAGGATGAAAGGCGGACAGTTATCATATGATAACAGAGTTCCAGTTGAGGAATCTGAGGAACACTGACAGGAACGGGAAATTGTTTGGGTGCTTGAGGGACATGTACTCAGGCTTAGCTGATGGATGTGATGATATTTGTATGACTGGCTGCTTCTGTCTGGAAATCAGAAGTGAGCAGGTCGGAGATCACAGGAGGAGAGCATGCTGTGGGAAGAGAGGCACTTGCCCCATGAAAAACCTCATCAGGAAAGAGCACAGAGCAGGTTCGGGTGTGGTTCACAAGCCGTGGATTCTCTATCTCACACCCCATGACTCCTGAGAGTTTTTGCAGACCTATATTTGCCTGAGTTCTCAGTAGAATATCCATAGCATATCCTATAACATATGTAGTAACTAAACTATGTAATAACTTAGCCTACATGGTAAGTGCTACTTACGTGTTCTTTAATCACAGATTTCTTTTAAAGAAACATTTCATAGGATAAAAGAGTTGATTTCCTCATAAATCTGAGCAATTTTCTGATCAGCGTATGAACTTCCACCCATTTAGACTATACCATAGTTGACTACTATTTTAATAATGATAAATTTTATATGGAAGTCATTATGAACAAGTTCTATATATCTAATTAGAAGAATTTGGGTTATAACAAAGTCTGAGACTACAAGCTGGAGTGCATTACCTGATATTTACAGGCACTTAAGATCACATGAATGTGAGGATCTTGTGAAATCTATCAGAGATGACCAGAGATGACATTTTGTGGTGCAGATAGAACCAGAGAATCTGTCAAACAAAGGTCAGCATCTGGGATGTGATCCAGGACATTCCCTGGCAATGGCAGGTGGCAAGACAGTTTTGTCCATATGCTATCAGCACACATGCTCCAAATGGATTCCAGCCCTGATTTTGCCACATTACAAAGGTAAGCACTGAATAAGGCTAGGTGAGTCTCACTATTCGAGTGAGACTTGAGTCAGGGCTACAGGGCTATAGAGGACACGCAGATTGGTAATAGCTGTTACATTTTTAATATATGATTTATTTATTTTAATTTCAGGTTAGTATTAGGGTACATATGTTAGGTTTCATAGTTTGCTTTTGTAAGGTTAAAGTTTGAGTGGTAGTTGTGTCCTTCACCCAAAAAGTATGCCATATACTTATACAGTGTACCCAATGAGTGGGAACTTACCCCAACTCCTTCCCACCTCTCCTCACCTTGAATTTAATTGAGTTTTTCTCTCATGTAAGCATGTAATTGTGGATCTGCTAGTTTCTAATTAGTGCTGAGTACATGGGATGCTTGTTTTTCTATTCTTGTGATACCTTGCTTAGGAGAATGTTCTCCAAATCCATCCATGTTTTTATAAAAGGTACAAAATCTTCATCATTTTTAATGGCTGAATAGTATTCCGAGGCATACCATTAATACCACAATTTATTAATTCATTCAAGTGTTTATAGGCACTTGGCTTGTGTCCACATCTTTACAATTGTGAATTATGCTGCTATAAACATTTGAGTGCAAATGTCCTTATGAAAATGTTTCTTTTTTTTTTTTTTTTGGGTAGATGCCTAGTAATGAGATAGTAGGATCAAATGGAATATCTACTTTTAGTTCTTTGAGGAGTTCTATACTTCTTTCCATGGAGGCTGTAATAGTTTACAGTCCCACCAAAAGTGCCTGCATATTCCCATCTCTCTGCACCCACATCAGTGTCTGTGGCTTTGGGACCTGGTCATGTAGACTATTCTCTGTTCTTACTGGGATTAGGCAATATCTCCAAGTGGTTTTGATTTGCATTTATGTGATGATTAGGTTGATGAGCACAGCTGTTATGTGTTGATGTGCACAGGTGCACCTACAAACAAGATCAGGGAATAACATAACATGGGATTATTTAAATTAAATTTTTACCTCAGATGCTCTTCCATGAGATTTTGCATCCCTCAAAACAGTGGTTTAAAAAAATTATAATTGAGTTTTGCAAAATGTAAGACTAGAATCATTTAGCTGGGATTTCCAGGTAGACATTGGCAGTAAACTATTGAAAATATGATGACTTTAGTGGAGACTATCCTACAAAAGGGAGAGTTTTAGTAGGAACTTACTGTGTGGAATCCAAAAGCAGAAGTGAGGGTGGAAGTAGCATGGATTTGGGGGTTGCTGTTTCACGTATGCAAAACTCAAAATCATACTCCTTTCCCCCATATGGTTCTATTCATATCTTTCACAACACAAGTCTTCATCTACCATCCAGAAGGATGAATAAAATGTTTCCACCACCCAAACTTGAACTTGTTCAGATTCTAGTTCTGTCCCTCTTTGGGGGTATAACTTGGATTGGTATGAAGGGGTGAGGTTGGTAAGAATATGCACCATAGATCACTGAACTTATGATTGCCATATTTAGCAAATAAAAAGACAGGACATTCAGTTCAATTTGAATTTCAGAGAAAAAGCAAATACTTTCTTTAGTATGATTATGTCCTAAATATGACACTGGACATACTCTATACTAAAATATATTTGTTGTTTATCTGCATTTTAACCAGGCCTTTTGTATTTTATTTGACAACCCTTACTTAGTTAGAACTTTAAGGAAGGAAGCTAGAATGTAAATGTTGCCAGAGTTTTGCTATAGACCAGTGATTTTCAACTGGCATCCTATGGCACATTGATGTGCTATGAGAGGAGTATGGCAAAAAGTTTTAACATCATTAATTAGGTTATTTTTGAAAGAAGTTAAAGCACAGTATGTTATTTTTTGAATTCTCTTTTGTGATCAAAATTATTTAAGTGTGCTACAGAAGTTTAAGAATAGGTTCAAGTATGCCTCGAGATAAAAAAAAAAAAGGTTAAAAAACACTGCTATAGACATTTGTTGATGATGTAGTTTTCCACAATGATGTTTGATTGGCCCCCTTTACATAATCAAATGTAAAAGAAAGAGGAGTATGAACTAGCACCATAGGCACAGAGTTGAATGAGAATTGTTTTGTGGCTACACTAAGACCATTCCTCTAATGACCTTCTAGGTACACAGTGAAGGTGGACAGTGGAAAGTCTTGGGAGTGTCCTGAGGGGAAAAGAAATGAGAGGCTCTGATGACTGTTATTGGAAGGATCAGCATAGTGGAAGCCTGAATAATGGATTAAGATGATCCCAACCAATGCCTTCTTATAAGAAGATCAGAGACCCAGAGTCTTGGAAGGGGAATAGTCATAAGAACAGGGGGAGATGAGGCTGGTAGCCTAGATCAACTGAAGAATTTCTGCTCAGTGTCATATCCTGAAAACTCTCTCAGTTAGTCCTCCTGGCAAAGGCTGTGCTATGGCAACAAAATATGTGGGGCGTTATCTTAGGAGGCCAAAGTGTTCAAATTTTGCAAATATAAGAATAACTTTGGAGAGGATACAAGTACTCCTGTGGCTGGAAGATATTTGTGTCAGGAATACCAACCCCACAAGAATAAGCAAAAATGTAGGACCAGCAAAATTAAAGTTTGGTGAGCTCAGGTGTCATCCTGTATTTCACTCAAATTACCCATCTGGACTCAGTCCCCCATGTTGAGCCCAAATCTCTCTTTTTTTAAAATTTCAGATTAATATTAAGGCAAGATGATTAGATTACACTGATTATGTTTGTTAGGTGAAGTCCAAGTTGTATTTGTGTCCCTTACACAGGATGTGCACCATACGACCTTATATTGTGCCTATTAGTTGAGAGCACATCAATTCCCCTCTGTTCTTTCCTCCTCCCCCTCTCCTCACTTGACTTTGTGATTTCTCTTGTGTGGGAGTGTGTTTACAAAGATATTTTACTAAGTACAATGTTCTTTGACTCCATCTAAGTTAATGCAAAAGATGTAAATTCTCCATCTCTTTATGGCCACATAGTATTTCATGGTACATTTCACAATTAATACACTTACGGGTTGATTCTGTGATGAACATTCTAGGGCAAATGCCCTCATGGTAAAATTATTTCTTTTTTCTTCTGGGTATATACCTAGTAGTGAGATTGCAGGATCAAATGGAAAATATACTTTTAGTTTTTTGAGGATTCTCCTTATTTCTTTCTAAAGAGGCTGTATTACTTGCAATCCCACCAACAGTGTTCTCTTTTCTCCACACCTTCACCAGCATCTGCAGCTTTGGGACTTTGTGATGTGAGATATTCTTACCAGGATTCGGTGATAGATATCTCAAGGGGTTTTGATATGGATTTCTCTGATAATTAGAGAGATTATGAGATGATGATTATGAGTATATTTTTCATGTGTTTTTGGCCATTTTTTCTGTCTTCTTCAGAGAAGGTTCTGTTCATATCTCTTGCTCGGTCACAAGTAGGATTGTTTGTTCTTTTTTTGGTTGATTAATTTTAGTTCTCTATAAATTTGCAACATGCAAATATCTCTTCCTATTCTGAAGATTGTCTGTTTGCTTTAATTTCTGTGTCCTCAGCTCTGCAGAAGCGTTTTAGCTTAATTAAGTCCCATGTATTTACTTTAGTTGTTGTGGTGATTGCCAATGGAGTTGTCTTCAATATCATTCAGTGTGTTGTTGACTGTGGTTTTGTCATGGATGGCATCTATCAGTTTAAGAAATGTCCCATCTATGCCTAATTTCTTAAGAGTTCTTATTGGAAAAGGATCCTGGATTTGTGGAATTTTTTTATGCATCTATCCAAAGGATTATATGATCTTTGTTGAGTCCAAAGTTTTTGCATGATTTCTTTTTTCCTGAGTGTTAATTCTTTTGAAAGTCCATCTTTCCTGGAAACTTGGCCACTACTGCTTTTCCTTTGTCTCAGTTGAACAAACAACTGAGATGCTTTGCAAATTCTTCTCCCTAGAGGATACTTGGCCTTCACATACAAATAAGAATTTGAGGAGTCAGGGTAGAAGAGGGTATATGTGAGTATGTGTGTGGAGGGGAGGAGGAGAGTGGAGCCCTGTTGAGCCTCAGCCTCAGGCACTATTTTTAAAGTTACTAATACCAGCATACCTCCACATTCAATAACTGATAATTTCTTTTAGCTTCTCTATTGACAACTGCCCTGAAACCAGCTTTAGATCTAGAGGGAAGAGGTCAGAAAGAACAAGGAAGGAGAGAAGATTGTATTTTCTTTGCTATTGACTTAATTGTTGATGTTCTGGACAAAAAGGGCAGAATCCAGTAGGCAAATGTGATATTAGCATGTGAACTACTAACTACATTGTGACTCTAGTCAGATTTTTAAAATTTGGAGTACTTGGTTTTTTCTTTCAATGAAATAAGAAATTTGGATTAAATAAGTGGTTTATGGGCAGTGCCTGTGGCTCAAAGGAGTAGGGCACCGGCCCTATATACCGGAGGTGGTAGGTTCAAACCTGGTCCCAGCCAAAGATGAAAAAAAAAATGAAAAAAAAAAATAAGTGGCTTATAACCTTGGGAGCACACTACAATCACCTTGGAAGTATCCAGAAAAATACACTCATGCCAGGGTGACCATACAATTTGTCACTATTGCCATAACAGATGTCAAATGGAAAATTTCCCAAGTTAACTGCTATGTATTTTTTTCCTATGACTTCTCAGAAAACATGGCTTAATTGGTCTGTGGTGGGGCTTCAAAAATCTCACCAGGTGACTCTAGGGAGCACTCTCTTGTGAATCACTGGAATCCTTCAACTTTCAAAGTCCTTTTCACTTGTCTAATAGCTACCTGTGGGTAGGAATCCGAATTTAGGTATTTGTGTTTTGTTCTCAGTTGCATTATTCACTACTTTTTTGAGCCTTCCTTCTATTCTTTTCTTTCCTGTGACTATACAGATGAGAAGGAGAGAAGAATAAGAATAAGAGGAAAATCCTGAGGCCCATTTTGCTAATTTTTTCTATATGAGAAACTCAATTCTAAAGTAGTCTCTCTGGAATCATGACCTACCACAGAGAAAGTAGATTAAAAAATTATTGTGCCCTCTCAGAAGAATATGTTTACTTATTCTTGAATTCAGGTCATGTTAGTGAACAAGGATTAACGGCACATCCAATTAAGGTAAGCATCAGGAATCTCACGTGAAGCATGGCTCTGACAATTACTGACCACAGCATCTCAGTGTCTTAGTTTGCCACGGAAGGCACAGAAAAGTTAACTCTTTCCAGCAAGAGAAAACCACACTCGCTACTTCACCAGGACTCAATCTGGTGATCCAGAAGTTTTTGCTACTCTTTATTATCCTCTTCTAAGAAATTTTTCTAATTTTAAAAACTCTGTAAATAATGTGCCTACCAGAGTATGTAGGCCACATCTGTGTGTCAGGGGTGCTTCTTAGTCATCCATGAGTCATGCCCTGTGTTACCACTTATCCATGCAGAGGCAATTGGGTAAGGGTAGGCAAGTGAACCAAAGGCAGTCAAAAGGCATAGCAAATAATGTGACATGAGAAAACACAATCTGCTTTCTTTAGAACATGAATTAAGAGAGGGAGAGCAGTTAATGGGTGATGGAGCAGCAGAATTTAAAAGTTAAGTAATGTAGGAAAGGGTGGGGAGACTAAGACAGGCAACTTGTAACCCAAAGAAACAGCAATCAGAAACAAAGAGAAAGCAGATGCAGTGCTGCTGAAAGTGAGCACAAACATCAGTTCTGGTCTGCAAATTGTTAGTTACCAGTCTGCAGCTAGCAAAGAGAGAGGAAGCTGAGACGACACAGCAATTTAACATCACTGTGGCTTCCAAATGTGCGATTCTGTGTTCTTAATAATTACTGGTTCATGACAGATTGGGACACAGGGGACTAGATGATGAAATATCTGGACTAGATGGTGAAAGAGTAGTGGGTCACGATACAAGAAGAAGAAACCACTCAGAGAAGTGTAGAGTCAATTAATGAAGATTTGTGAATGGATGATGCTGAAGCCTCTAAAACCACCCAGATCCTCAGTCCATCTCACCATCGTATCCTATTCTTCTTGGGGTCTAGTTTATGAGCTTTCCTGTCATTTGGGGGAAGTTTCTGCTTCTTTCAACTAAATAACCAAAGAACGGAAGTGAAATGTGTTTAGATTTATTTATTTATTTTTGTCACATTAGGGTAGTCATATCATTTTAAATTAGAAATGTAAGATTTAACAATGCATTTGTTTAATAACAGATGTGTTGTATGGACTGGTGAACCCAAAGAGTAAGCCGGCTAGACATCAGGGAGAATCATGTGGCCCACAAGAATAAACAATTCATCATAAGAAAGTAAGAATTATGAAAGAAACAACAGAGTGAAAAGGCAACCTAAAATTTGAAGCAAATATTTGAAAATCACATACATGAAAAGAAGTTAGTACCCTGATTTATGGTGTAAGGAATGTCTATAACTCCAGAACAACAGCAAAAATAACCTGATTTAAAAGTGGGCAAAGAATTTGAATAGACAATTCTTTAAAGAAGATAATCTAAATGTCCAGCAAGCATATGAAAAGTGCTCAGAATCATTAATCATAGAAGAAATAAAAACCAGAACCATGATAAGATATCATTTCACATTCATTAAATGGCCCCTATAAAAGAACAGAAGCATTTCAGAAGATGCAGAGAAAACAGAACACTTGTGCGCTGGGTATGTGAAATGGTGCAGTCATTATGGAAAAAAACATGAAGTATCTTTAAAATGTTGAAATAGAATTGCCATATGACATAGCAGGTCTTACTCTGGGTAAACATCCAGTAGAATTCACAGCATGATCTTATGAGATATTGGGATAGCCATTTTACTCACATCACTATTCACAATAGCCAAGAGATGGAAACAACTCAAGTGCCTATCAAAAGATGAATGGATAAAAATATGTGATAGACATATAATGAAATATACAGCTTTTAAAAAGAAAATCCTAGCACATGCTATAAACATGCATGAACCTGGGAGACAGTATGTAAAGCAAAACAAGTCAGTTGCAAAAAGACAAATACCATATGAATACACTCATATGTGGTATGTAAGTTAGTCAAAAGCATAGAAAAAAAAGGAGAGAGGATGTTGCCAAGGACTGGAGAAGTGAGAGGGGGAGTTAGAGTTTGTTGCAAGGTGAAGAAATTCTAGAGATCTGTTGCAGAATGTAAAAATACTTAACACCACTGAAGTGTATGCTTAAAAGTGGTTAAAATGGTAAATTTTACATTATGTGATTTACGATTAAAAAGAAAGAAGGGAAGAAAGGAAGGAGACTGGAACCATCACTCAGACATACCATGAGTTTGTTCTTGACCCAAGGCTGACATTGACTTCCGAAGCATTCATGTTCCCTGGGCATATTATAAAACTGAACAAAATGTACCTCTAGGGACTGTAATAATCCTTCTGGTCATCCCTGTCTCCTGAATAGCTGGGACTAGTCATGGTACCCACCTATTTTTTTTTTTTCTTTCTCTCTTTTTTTAAGTAAGGACAGGGTCTTGCTTTTGTTCCGGCTGTCTCAGAACTCCTGAGCTCAAGCAATCTACTTGCCTCAGCCTCCCAGAGGGCTAGGATTATAGAATGAGCCACTGCACTCAGCTAAATAATAATTTTTAATTACAATTTGGTAAGCACTAAATTTGACTAATCCATTAAAAACTTTTTGAGATAAATTTGGTCCAAATTAAAGAAAAGAAGCGTCATTATATTTGATATGAGTGTAAGGTAACTTAGAAACACAGAGAATAATATAGAATTTTGGGGAATGGGATATAAATATTTCTAATAATCTACCAAACCATTGAGGCAGCAATTCTGGGGGGAGGAGGAATTCAAGGAGGTATTTCCTAAGTAGAAGTAGCAAAGTACTTTTAGCCTTGAGCACATGGCTCCTATATAATTGTTATGGACTGAGTTGTGCCTTCCCCTGTCTCACCTGCCCTTCAATTCATATGCTGAAGTACTTCCCAACCTCCAATGTATTTATAGAGGAAGTAATTAAGGTTAAATGAGATCCTTGAAGTTGGGCCCTAATCCAATAGGATTCATGTCATTATAAGAAAGAGAGACAGAGCTTAGTCTTTTTCCGAGAGTGCACAAAGGAAAGGCCAGTTGAGCACAGTGACAATGGAGCCAGCTCTAGCCCAGTCAGTTCTGAACAAGATGTTGATGTTCATTTTTAAATGTTCTCCTCACTTTTGCTGGTTGATCTCTTAAATGGTTGAATTTACACGAGATCTTTATGAATTAATTGAACATGTTCTCATTGAAAAGCAGTGAAGCTCCAGCTGGTTTCCAAAGCACCTCTGACCTTTGATATGTTCTTTTACCACAAAGACTTGTGTTCTCATAATTAAGCTTTTACCACCCAGAATGGCGGGCAAGGCAGAACTTCTTCCATTTCTGTTTCTGTTTCTCTTTTTTTATACTATAGAGAGTCTACTTACAAACTTACAAGGCACAGGAAAAAATTATATTCACAGAAGTAGATAAAGCACCTAAGCCTTAAACGAAAATCTGTCATGTGGTTTGAAATTGTCCCTTACATTTATTTTTGTACTTTTATTAATGAAACTGACAGTCCTATGGCCTTGGAACTAAGCCCTGGCTTTCCAGGAAAAGTAATTCTTATGGCAATTAGGAGCCTAAGAGAAAAGCTTTTAACAACTCGGAGCCTGTTAAAGAAGAAGACATCATCGAAAGTCCTTTGAGAAGAAGATTTTAATTTCCCTATTTCTTCTTATCCATGTAGGAAAAAGGAGCTCATGAGAGAAGTGCCATTGTTATGTGTGTCGTCATTTTTGATTTACACAAAAAAATCCTGTCACACCATCTTGAAGCCTAATAAAGTCAAAAGTAGAGAATTGGGAATTATTACCTAAAGAGAAATCAGAAGAAATATCTGAACTACATTTCAATAAGTACACTGAATTTAATTTAATTTAATCAGTTGTTCATTTACTAATTTGCTTATTTACTTTTATTTATTATGTACCTGTATTATACAATAGCACTATGGGAAAATATGACAAAATCCAAAATATGACATGACTGGACATAGCTTAATGTAAGTCAATTTCTTTCTAATAATTTTATGGCAAATAGGTGAATTTCAATACTTTTTATTAAAGTACCTCTTCATGATTTTAGCTTTCTTTTGATGCTTATTCCAAAAGGCATATTATTTTGGCTTTGGACTTAATTTTACAGAATGGTGTTTTCTAGCTTTAATAAACTGCAGACCTCGTTTCCAAGGGAATCAATCATAAAGGATGGATAGTGGATATTTATGTTTTAGTTCCTCGAATGTCCTTTAGATGTCTCTGTTTCATATCTCATCTGTACCAAGACAGCAAGCCACTGGGAAAGACATTGCCTGGAGCTAACTTCCTGACAAGTTGAATTTGTCCTCAAAGGACAAACAAGGATCTTTGAAAACAGAATATGACAAAGTTAATGAAAGAAAAATATAGATGATGGCATGCAAATACATTATGACTGCCTTATAATATCTTATAAGCCAAAAATATATATATCAGCTATATTGGGAAGATGTTTTTTTCTAGTTAGCTTGTAGGCAATTCAAATTTAACACTCTTTGTAGTATGACCTGTGTTTTTGTTGGAGGATATTCATTCAAGTCGATAGTGAATGAATCTTGAGTGAAAAATTAGATCTACAGATTTCTTTATTCTATGATTAATCTCTTGAAAGAATACAAAATACTGAAATGACGTGGCTTTATTATATGTATAGGCATGTGTCTTTGAAATTTAAGCATGCTAGGGTATGGTGATAGGTTTGGGAAGGAAAAGTGACATCTGAAAATGTTATTAGACTTACAGTTAAACATTGTGGATTTAATACCCACACTGTATTAAATATCAAATGATATTAAAAGAATAAAAATGCATGAACAAACAGATAAGGAGAACACAAAAGGACATAAAAGGTCACTAAAATCTGGCAGATGGAAGAGCGGAGTGGGAAAGGCTGGAAGGTAACTGCTGAAGATGGGAGACAAGACACAGCCTGCACAGAACTCCAGAAGGCACCATGCACCTCTGAAGGAGAATGTAGGGGTGAAGATGAAATTAAGAGACTTGGTGGAAGATTTATATAAGAGGAAGTTTATTCTATGCAATATTATCCAAACCACTGGTGAGCCCACCCACTGCTGCTTCCCCCAGTCTTTATAGAATGAAGGAAGTTTGCTTCCTGGAAAAGTTGAACCTAAGAGAGTCTGGATTTGGAGACAGTAGGAAGAGTAGAATGAAAGATACAATTGAACATTGATAAAGGAGAACTTAAAGAATATCTGAATACTGTATGTTGGTAAACTTTAGCCTTTCTTTGCTGAATGTATAGAACATAGGCCACCATGCCATAGATCCAGCAATAAGTATACTGGCAGATTCCTCTCGGGAGTACTTGACTGGCTGAAAAGAAAAGAGCTATATTCTGACATTTCTGGGATTTGGGGGTCCTGACCATCTCCAGTGAAGCCCAACAATTAAAATGTTCTGCCATCCAGAAAGCGCTGTTCATAGCAATGAGTTACAAATGTAAATAGAGAACTAAAACTGCTAGACACACGAAGAAAGCACCTCATCTGAAAGTCAGAGACAAGAACAAAATGAGGGAAACTTAGAAGAAGGAAACACAACGTAAGAACAGAAGAAAAACATGAGATGATGAATATCCCTGTGGCCTCAGGAAGTATATTTTGTTCTTGAAGCAGTAACAGGAAGCTACAAAACTTAGAGTGATAAGAAAGTCACAAAAAGTTGAATAGAAATACAGCTGAGGACACTTGCAGAAAATTAGAACAAAAAGAACAACATAGTAGATAGAAAAGAAAACCCTTTTAAAAGGTAGTGGAACAAATTGAGGGCAAAACATTCAACTGTTAGGTCCTCAAGAAAGAATAAAAAACAAAGAGAAGAAAAAAATTATTAAAACAATAACATGGGAGAATTTCCAAGTATTGAAAACTTTCAATTTTTAAGTTGGGAGTCCTGAGGGGCCAAAATGAATGATAAAAATATCTACATTAATACATAACATGTAATAATAGTGTGACATTTCAGAACTGTTAAGACAAAAAGCCGATTCTAAGAGCAACCAGATAGAAATAACAGATCACATTCACAAGGTGGGACATCCAGTGATGGAGAAGTCCCTTTAAAATGGTGAGGAGAAATGAATTTCAACCCAGAATTCCATAGTCAGCCAACCTACTAACCAACTGTGAATGTAGAATAATATTTTCAGATATGTTGTATCTCAGATCAAGTGCTTTCTGTACACTTTTTCACTAGACTCTATTATAGGATGTGCTCCATCAAAAGGGGGCCAACAAAAGTGAGGAAGCCCATGCCTCCAAGTAAAAAGGGCTCCACGGTTGGTGAGAGAGAAAGGGACTGCAAGTGGTGCAGAGAAGTCTCAGGGTGATAGTTGCATAACAGATTTGAGAACAATCAGTTCAGGTTGAAAAAATTAGCCCAGAGGCCTCCAAGAGTTATGCTAACAAACTAAAAATACAAATGATAAATTACCTGGTGCTGTGCATCTGACTCCTGAAAGTTACACATCCAAAGTGCCTAAATACTATTTTTGTCTTCCTTTTGTCTCCCTTTACAATTTTTCAGTAGTGGGAATCCCCCTAATTTCTTATCAATAAAATTTCAGGAAGTCTCAGCCAATTGGCTTACTTCTAGAAAATAAAAGGCTCTGGAGGTAGAATAGGCTGGCCATTCACCAAAGATTTTTTTTGTTTGTTTTTTCTTTCTTTGCACAAAGGTAGATAGTATTTTCCGGCCTCACTTGTAGTTAGCTGGGGCCACGTGACTGGGTTATGGCCAATGGGATGTAAGAGGAAATTATTTATAATCCTTCATGGCCTGACTCATAAAAATTCCTGATAAAAGAAGCTTCACGTTTTTTGTTTTTTTCTTTTTTTTTCCTTCTACCAGATTCATGATGGTGGAACCATAAGATAGAACGAAATTGAGTCTCTGAGTTACTGCCTGGTGCCCAGGGCATGGCCACTTGCTAATTATGAATAGACAGTTCACATGGTCAAAAAATATACTTCTATTGTCATGTCATTAAACATTTAGTGAAACTATCCTCTGGAGAGCTGGAAGACAGACCATGTTTCTACTCAGGGTGTGGCTTTGGAAAAGTCAGAGTGATAGGCAATACCATCTTTCAGCAACATCTTACTAGAAAGAGAAAAACTCTGGAGAGAATTATTTTGAAAGCAGAAATGAAACCAAAAAGAGAAAGATCATAAATCTGAGCACTTGAATTCGAGACTTTCAGTCACTAATATACCTTCAATATGTAAGTTACAATGTTCAGTTTTAGACTATAAATAAAACTTTGTATTTGATTTAACACCCAGTCTCTATGCCCGACTGGGGTGGACCAGCTGCTTTCCATCGAGGAAGAGCGAGGGGTTTTCTATCTCTCTTGCCCACTTTTGTGCCACTTAAAAGCTGTGATTACTGATTAATAGAGGCAGAGGTCCTCCAACTATGGCCCATGGGCCATATGCAGCCTGCCGAGGACATTTATCCGGCCCACTGGGTGTTTTTGCCTCCGCTGCCTGTCCTGCTCAGCAGCCAACTTGTCCAGGGCCCACAGTCCGGCCCTCCAATGGTCAGGGGGACAGTGAACAGGCCCCCTGTTTAAAAAGTTTGAGACCCCTGGGAGGGTGGAAGGGACAAGGAAGAAGGGAATTTTATGTTCTCTCTGAGACAGTTGTAAGATGGGCATATGTTTGGAGAGGGCTTTCCTCCTTGGGTTGCTTTGGGGGCTCCATGGAGGTTCCCCTGCTGGGCTCACCTGGACACAGTACCCGCAGTGTAGGCCTACCTCTCTGGTTCTCTATTCAGCCCTGGTTTAGAGAGCAGCTATCCACTGTCTCTTTCTGTTAGAGGCTCATTACCCTTCCAGAGAGTCCTCTGGGGCAGGGCTAAAAGTGGCCCCACTAGCTTTCTTCCCAATGTTCTCACCTTTTCACCAGAAATAATTTACTCCATTTGCCCCAGAGAGCTCAGCAACTGCCCGCCTGCCTTCCAGTAAATTTGGCAGATGCTACTTCTACCCTCCAATAAGCTGTGGGGGCCTTACCTCAACCTCTTTAAGTTGTCCCAGTGAAGCCCTTTATGCAAAGTGTAGCACCCCTTCCCTTCCTTAGAGAAGGTGAAACTCACCATCTAGGGTCAAATGTAAGCATGTATGCCTGCACACACATACACGCACACACATTCTTCTACACAAATCTTGTCTTAATCAGTCTCTTGACCTTTTTATACTCTCCTGTGGCTTTGGATCTGCTTGACTGGTTCTCTGATAGCTCCTTACAAATTTTACATTTTGGTTTGACAATTCTCTTTGGAATTTCATATTTATTATAACATATAGTGGTGATAGCTGAATTTTCCAATTTAATATTAAGGAAGAAAAACTGTTCCCTCTATACTCAACACTTCTTTTCAAAAGATTGTAAAATTTTTATTATTATGGGTACATAATCGTTGTGTATCTTCATGGGGGCACATATGATGTTTTGATGTAGGCATATTTTGTGAATTAATCAAATCAGAGTAATGGAGGTACCCATCAGCTCAGGCATTTAACATTTCTTTGTTAGTTATTTTAAATTATACCCTTACTTAGTGTAGACTATAGTCACTGTTTGTGCTATCACATATTGTTCATTCTATCTAACTAAATATACTTTTGCATCCATTAACCATCCCCCGGCCTTGCTACCCTTTCTACTGTCTGATAACTGCCATTCTATTCTCTGTCTCCATAAAATCAGAGTTTTAATATTTAGCTCCCACATATGAGTGAGCACATGTGAAATTTGTCTTTCTGTGCCTATTTCACTTAACAATGTTCTCCAGTTCTATCCATGTTGTTGCAAATGGCAGGATTTCATTTTTTATGGCTATATGATATTCTAATGTGTATATATATCTCAATTTCTTTATTCATTCATCCATTGATGGACACTTAGATCAAATCCCAATCTTGGTCATTGTAAATAGCACTGAAGTAAACATGGGAGTACAGGTAACTTTTTGATATACTGAATTCCCCTTCCTCGGATATATATCCAACAGTGGGATTGCTGCTTTATATGGCAATTCTATTTATTATTGTTTTTTTTGAAAAAACTCCATAGATTTTTCCCAGTGGTTACACTAATTTACATTCCCACTGACAATGTACGAGGGTTCTCCTTTTTCCTAATCCTCATCAGCATTAGTTATTGGCTATTTTTTGATGAAAGCTATTTTAAGTGGGGTGAGATAGTATCTCATTCTAGTTTTGATTTACATTTCTCTGATGACTAATGACGTTATGCATGTTTTCATATGCCTGTTGGCCATTTGTATGTATTCTTTTGAAAAATATCTATTCCTATTCTTTGGTCATTTTTAAATCAGATTATTGATTTTTTCCTATTGACTTTTTGGAGTTCCTTATATGTCCTAGTTATTAATTCCTTGTCGTGGTTTGAAAATATTTTCTCCCACTCTGTGGATTGTCTCCATACTTTGTTGATTGTTTCCTTTGCAGTGCAGAAGTATTTTTAGCTTGATGGAATCTCATTTGTCAATTTTTGCTTTGCTTGCCTATGTTTTGGGGTACTACTCAAGAAGTCTTTGTGTGGACCAATGTCCTCAAGTGTTTCCCCAATATTTTCTTTTGGTGGTTTTATAGTTTCAGGTCTTACATTTAAATCTTTGATCCATTTTGATTTGATTTTTGTATATGGTGAAAGAGAAAGGTATAATTTCATTCTTCTAACATACAGATACCCAGTTTTCCCAGGACCATTTGTTGAAGAGACTGTCCTTTCCTCACTATATGCTTTTGGCACCTTTGTTGAAGATAAGTCAACTATAGATAAGTGAGGAGAATGTGATAATAACTATTGAAACCTATGTGGATTTATTTCGGGGTTCTCTAATCTGTTCCATGGGTCTATGCACTATTTTTATGATTGTACCATGCCATTTTGGTTACTATAATTTTGTAATGTAATTTGAAGTCAGAAAATGCAATTCCTCCAGTTTTATTCTTTTTGCTTGGGATATCTTTGACTCTTATGAGTCTTTTGTGATTTGACATAAATTTTAAAATTATGTTTTCTATTGCTGTGAGGAATGCCATTGGTATTTTGATGGGGATTACATTGAATATGTTGATTTCTTTGGGCAGCATGGAAATTTTGACAATATTTGTTCTTACAATCCATGAGCATGGAATATACTTCCTTTTTTATGTATCCACTTCAGCTTCTTTCATCAATATTTTATAGTATTAATTATGCAGATCTTTTACTTTTTTGATTAAGTTTATTCCTAGGTATTTTATTTTATTTGTAGCTATTGTAAATAGGATGGCTTTCTTGGTTTCTTCTTCAGATTATTTACTGTTGGGATATAGAAATGCTACTGATTTGTGTAGGTTGATTTTGTATTCTGCAACTGTATTGCATTTGCTTATCAATCCTCATTACTTTGGGGTGGAGTCTTTAGGTTTTCTAGATATAAGATCATTTCAATTGCAAACAAGGATAATCTGACATCTTCCTTTCCAATTTGGATGTTCTTTATTCTTTCTCTTGTCTGACTGCTCTAGCTAGAACTTCAGGGTACTATGTTGAATAACAGTGGTAAAAGTGGGCATTCTTCAGCACTTCACTTCTGACACCAAATGTGTGGCATTTTTGCATGTACCACCCAGTTCTCCAACTCTCTGGATACCACCTCTGTGTCTTACAATTAAATCATGATCCTATTTACTTGCATTTAGTGCAGACTTTGCTGATTGAAGGCTCACTCTCATAAGACTGGCCTCCTCCCACTTCAGATGCCAATGGGAAGTAGTGGGTGCCCAGATTACCCACAACTTCCATCCTCCTTGGCTACAAATTGAGCGTTGCTATACAACCTCTTCCTGCATTATGATGATTTGCTATGATGGATCACAGAACTCAGATAAACACTCATTTAGGCTTATGGTTTATAATCAAGGATACAACAAAGGAAGCAGATGAACAGCCTTATGAAGAGGTGTATAGAGTTTGTTTGGAAGAGTACTGAATGTGAGTGCTTTTGTCCCCATGGAGTTGGAGTGTGCCACCCTTCTGGCATGTGTATACGTTTACTAATGTGGAAGTTCTTTGAACTCTGTCTTTTAGGTACTTTTATGGAGGCTTCATCACGTACACATGACCACTTATTAACTCATTCTTCAATCTTTGTTGTTTTTTTTTTTTTTTTTTTTTTGAGACAGAATCTCAAGCTGTCACCCTGGGTAGAGTGCGGTGGCATCACAGCTCACAGCAACCTCCAGCTCCTTGGCTCAAGCGATTTACTTGCTTCTCCCTCTAAAATACCTGGGACTACAGCCCCCTGCCACAATGTCCGTCTATTTTTTTGTTGCAGCTTGGCAGGGCTGGATTTGAACCCACCACCCTTGGTGTAGGGAGTTGGCACCCCACCCACTGAGCCACAAACACTGCCCTCATTCTTCAATCTTTTTACCTACCTACGAGGATGGGGCTTTGAGTTAAAAGTTCTAAAAACCAGCCCCCCATCTTCAGGCTATCCACAAGTCCACCAAAAGTTGCATAAATAGATCAAAGGCACTTTCATTACCCAGGGAATTCAAAAGTATTTAGGAGCTCTGTGGCAGGAACTGGTAAGGAAGGTAGAGAACAAATATATATATTTTTATTATGTTGCGAACATCCTGTTACAGTGCATTGGAAAAGACATTATACTTCTGTTGGACAATACAGGGCAGAAAACTAGTTATAAGCACACAGAAACCAATTATGTATAATAGGAATGTTGATTATTAAGCAATTTTAAATTTCACATAGAATGAAAAGTGACATAAGAAACGAAACTAAGTGCTTCCTCTCCATTTCACCCTTCAACACACTAGCACAAACTATTACTGACTGATCTTTCAGGGATTTAAGTAACGGAGATGTGCCATTTAGCTGCAAATATTTTGAGCAATTCTATGTCCTCTACCATAAAGAAGCATGAAGGTGACAGACTCAAAAGGTAGCTATTTCCTGTCCAGTTTGCCCATTTCAAAAGATTAAGAATAGCTAAACAAAATGCATTCCCTCATGTGATTTGGATTTTTTGTCTTTGGAAGAAAAGTTTATGTGTGGGTTCTTTGTCCATCCTACTTCTAAAATTAGAAACCTCAATTTCAACCCTGAATCTGCCTTCCGTAATTCCTTCTGACACCTAATTATTCCACAAATTTAGTTAATCTTTTGCTGTTTCTATGGCTGACATTCTAGAACATCAAAATTAGGAATACTGTGGCCAATGGTCACCTTCATCCTGAAATCTGTTATAAACCAAACATTGGGAGATGCTAATCATGTTCACCAATAAGAAAGCCTATGTCTGTAAGAGCTCCCCACCCTTTTTATCTGCAAAAAATATTTCTTTTGCAGCTTAGAGTTTTGTAATTGTCAGGAAAAAGAATCAGTATTACCACTCTTCTCCATTCACCCAGGCAGAGTCGGTCGCCCTACATCTGTGACTGTATCACTGTTAACAGCCCATCCTGTGCCACATTGTAGTTAGCCTGTTAAAGTCACATTTCTTTCTGTTGGAGAACTCCTTAAGATTAAGGATCGTATGCATTTTCATATCCCCCATGTTTAAGAACAATGCCAGGAACACAAGATTCAGTAAATGCTGAATGAATGAATAAATGATTCAATAAATAAATTAAAGAACACTACAATGAATTCAAGTATGATTTGTGTTTGTTAACATTTCAACTCTAATAATTGTTTGTATGTGTCTGTTTCCTCTACTTGGCCATGAGGGCAAGTATGAGTCTTGTCTTACTTATTCCAGTAATCTCATCAGTACTTGCATTGTGCCTAGTGCCAAAATGCAGCTGTTGCTCAGTTAATATTTGTTAAATGCAGAAATGAATGTGTCAATTCATGAGATTTGCAGGAATCAACTCCCTATGTAGTCTGTGTCTTATATTTTCATCACGGCACTCTTGTTCTCATCTTTAGGGACTTGAAAATGCAGTTGAAATCTAAAAAAATATTAATTTCTTTATGATCCCCTTTACCACCTTTGGAAATACCAATTTGTTTTTTCTTTTCTTTTTTTTTAATCACCGTGTTTTACAAGTACACAAAGGATAAGCCTTTTATAGAACTGGTACTTTGGCTTAAAAGCCTCAGCTTCTTTGTCTAGGCAGTGCTGTTGGTGTTGGATGACTTAATAAAAATGCCTGCAGCTTATAGATAAAAGGAGTCATAGTGCAAGGTTATTACGTGGACTTCCTTCCTGAATAATAGTGATCGCAGAGTGTCCACGGCACTAAGTAAAAATAGACAAAATATTAGCATTTTCAAAGCCCTAATCTTCTATCCATACACGTGTACCTCTCTTGTCTTAACTGTGGCTTAGCTCTGCTTGACATTGGAAATACATCCGGCCTCTATTTTTAGGCAAAAAGAACAAATTGTTCTTCCTTTTCACAGGGAGATCGAGTATCCAAACATCAACTTTCTGTTATGAACTCTGGAACCACTGTTGGGCCTACAATCTAATTCTCTGTACAAATGACAAAAATGACTAGGAGATTAAATTTTAAAAATCATACTGTTAGAGGTAGTTGGAAATTTAGTTCGCCCCCAGATGAAAAAAAATTTACATCACAAAGCAGGAATAAAGCAAACATTTTAACATACCCAAAGTGGCTAAATCTGTTGTGCTCCATTGTGCAATAGTGGCAGTGGAGAAAAAAATGGCTTTCGGAATTCAGTTTTATATGAGAGTAATTTAGGAAGTGTAGTATAAGAGTCGTTGAGTACACAATACCATAAACGTCAGTGTGAGTTGTATTCTGCTTTTGTTTGGTTCACTGAGTGACATAGCATACCTTAAATCTGATGAAGAAGCTCTCTGGGAGGCTATAAAGGCAGAGGAATTAAAGCAAACTGAGCAGCCTGGGAAAGGGGCCCCTAAAACAGCATTTGGCAGTCTTGTTGAGGAGCCTGTGAGAGGCAAGAGGAAGCCGTTGCTTCCGATTCATGAATAGAGCAATACAAGGAATCTTCTTGTAAACCAGCCAACACCTCCTTATGTTGGAGGAGGGAAAAAAACAAAACAAAACAAAACAAAACATTCGGGCATTTGCAGTCAGCTCACAGGGGCTGAATTTTTGTTTTTAATTTCAAATTAATGTGAGGGTACTAACAGCCAGATCACAGTATTTGAATTTTATTTGGAGTCCCTCCTATAGTTGAGTCCTGCACCAAAAGGTGTGCCATACCCCCTACAGTGTGCCCATGAAGTCGGAGCACCCCCCCAACCCCCTTGTTTCTCCTCCCCACAATTTAAATTGAAATGTGTTTTTCTTCTCTGTATTAGTATTGAGTACGTTGGATTCTTGCTTCTCCACTCTTGTCATACTTTACTAAGAAGGATGTGTTTTAACTCTGTCCAGGTTAGAATCTATAGGGAATTCAAATTAATCAACCAAAAAAGCAGGGGCCCATTTGAAGCAGGAGGCATGAAGCTGAGTCATCTTGAGTCATCGGGCTGTGACAAAAAGGAAATGTGAACATGCTGCAGCTGTGGCCTCCCAGACTCTGTGTGGTAACATCGGTTGCTGTGTTTGGATGGGAGGATAAAGGAAACATGTCCCCTCCCCCCACGCCTCTGCTTCTGAAAAGTTATGAACTGTAAAGTGTGATCCCTTATAAATATTGGTTTGAAGGTCTTCCTAACTTTAGAGTTTAAAAAACAAGAAAATGCATCATAACTCTTAGGATCTCAAGGGGAAAATATTTTTTATGCATTTTTGTTTGTTAAATACTTGCTGAGTGCAGAGCAGTATGACCAATTTAGCCTCTGTCCAGATACTTCCTATTTTCGACTCACTTTAGGTCATTTTGCCTTGGTTGGCACCACGTGCCTTGTCCTCAGAATAAAATTTCAACCTTTTGCACTGGTGCACCAGCATCCTCCTCTTCACCAGTACTGCTCCTGAACCCCAAACAAAAATTGGATCTTATCATAGCTTTTCTTTATAAATTTTATTTTGTAGCCATTATTTCCTCTGAAAATTGGCCACGGGTGTCTCATCTCTGGCTTTGCTTCATAACATGTCTTCACCTGGACTTCCAACTGCATCTCGAGATACAACCACATGAAGCTAGGCCTCTATAAAGTTCGGGTGAGTCTCCTTTCTCCACAGTCTCCCTCAGTTCCTCCAGCTCACACAGGTGACTCTGTTCTCCAAATTCATGGCCACTGACCTACATCCAAGACAGATATTCCTGCTCTCCACTGTTATGGGAGTTTTCTTACCTAGCACCTAATTTCCTTGACAGTAGATTCCATTGTTGACTTTGGAGTAAATTTGTTTTCATGGAAATTTTGTGTGTTGTATAATAGTTTCTATACGGTTCTCCCCTCTACTTCCCACCGCTTTTCTCTCTGGGAAAGGGAAGAAAGAGAAGCTTCCTGTTTTCCCTTTTCTCATTACATGGGATAGCCGAGTGCTCCTGGGCTACAAACCTATATAGCATGTTATTGTACTGAATACTGTAGGCACCCTGGTAAGTTATTTGTATATCTAAACATAGAAGAAGTATGGTAAAAATATGGCATAAAAGATTGAAAAGTGGTACCCCCACATAGGCTAATCACCAGGAAGGAAGCTTGAAGGACTGAAGTTGCTCTGAGTGAGTCACTGAGTAAGTGATAAGTGAACAGGAAGATCTAGAACACAGTTCTAGGTTTTCTAAACACTGTATACTCAGACTACAATCAATTTATAAAAAATGTTTCTTTCTTCAATAATAAACCAACCTTAGCTTACCATAATGATTTTACCTTATAAAATTTAATTAACAAATTAAATTTTGGCTCTTTCACAATAACAGTTTAAAACACAAACATGTTCTACAGATGTACAAAAATATTTTTCTTTATGTCCTTGTTCTGTAAGCTTTTTTCTATTTCTACTTTTTTTTTTTTTAACTTTTAAAACTTTTTTTTGTTAAAAGTGAAGAGGCAAATACACATTAGTCCACAATGAGCTAACACAGGGGCAGGATCATCAATATCACGGTCTTTGGCCTCCACATCTTGTCCCACTAGAAGGTCTCTAGGGGCAGCAACATGGACGGAGCTGTCACTTCCATTGTCATTGTGATAGCAATGCCTTCTTCTGGCGACCTCCTAAAGGACCTGCCTGAGGTATTTTGTAGTTCCCTTTTTAAAAATGTGGCAAGAAGGAGTGCACTCCAAAATAATGATAAAAAGTGTAGCATAGTAAATAAATAAACCAGTAACATAGTCATTTATTATCAAGCATTATATGACTGGCAGCACAGCATCACCAAAACTCCTGAGTACTGTTCCGTAGCCATAACAATGGCTACGACATTGCTGGGTGATAGGAATTTCTCAGCTTCGTTATAATCTTTTGGGACCACTGTTGTATGCAGAGTCCGTCATTGACTGAAACATCGTTATGTGGCATATGACTGTATTAAGACCCATTATTTTCTGTGAGTAAATTTAGTAGGGGGGCTTAGCAGGTATCTATTGCCATGTTAATGCTGCATAGCAAAGAAACAGAATACCTTAGTAACAGATGACAATAAACATTTAATTTTCATGAGTCTATAAATCAAATGGATAATTTTTTTCTTTGGTCTGGGCTGCACTTACCTGATCTCAGCTGAGCTTATTCAGTCACCTGTGGTCACCTTGCAGTTTGAGGACTGGTACATCTAGGAAAGTCTCAGCGAGGACAGATGAGACAACTTCAATCTCTGTTATGTGGCCCTCCATCCTTCAGCAGGGCTATTCTATCTGGATCTGGATCACATGACAGTGAGCTTCCAGGACAGGATAGAAGGGAAAGGAGACTTCTTGAAGCCTAACCTCGGAACAAAGTCATTTCTGTCATATTCTACTGGAAGAGAGCAGTCAATAGGCCAGGTGGGATGCAGAGTAGGGGTAGAGAAGAGGAGATGGAAAGGGAGCTCTTTAAGAGACGAGTTGCAAAGTCACATTGCAAGGGATCTGGGTTCAGGGAGGCCATTTGGACTGCTTATGCATTCAATCTAGCACAAGGAGACAGATAGGCAAATCCCAAAATCGAGTATAATTTAAGGATTATCTACCAAAGGGATATGTGTACAATAGTAAGTGACAAATTTCTTTTTAACAAAGTTATTTTACCATCATTAAATTGATTTTAAAGGAACAAGAGGAGGAAGGATGTAGGAAAGAAGCCAAAACAATTTCTGCGTTTCTTTTCCACCAATGCATAAAAAGACACTTACTGAGGGAGGTCTCAGTAGTACTCAAAACTTGCCTGGGATAGTCACTCCAAAGCAAGGGACTGAGCAGTCTGGAAGTCAGGTCCTGTCTGCAGAGGTTGTATGAATGCATATAATGTTTCTCTAGTGAAAAAGATGCTATTTGGAAGCTAAACTTTTATTTACAACCTCAGATACCAACGTAGGTCTTTAGGGAAGGCTTTTCTGGGTTACTTTTTGTTTCTAAAGTCAGTGTTGGATGCTAAGCTTCCTTTCAGTTTCTCATCCTGCATTTGTCCCTTGGTCTCATTGGATCTCTGGGTCTCACTTGTCTGTCTGATTTAGACTCCCGTCACCATCCAAGGCAGAGATGGCTGCTTGCTGTATTTTATAGCACTTAGTAAATGCTAGCAATGGGTGTAAATCAATGAAACTTATACTTTCTCATCTTGCAACTCAGAACTTTCAGCATCACACCAATAACCTCTCAAAAAGTCAATTGCTGTTTACTTCTGGGTGTTGTTACAGGAAAAGAGCCAATTAGAAGTGCTCAAGTGTAGGCCTCTTGGACATTGCCATGGCCCTTAGCAGCAATAAATGAAAAGGTGAGGGGAAGTGACTACATGGCTGAGGGAAATTGCTAACCCTGAGGAGGTATTCTAAATTCTTGAGTTACAACCTTCTTGTCCCTTTTTGAACTCCCAATAGTATCCTATCCTGAGAAGAAATAACTCAAATTGAAAAGAATTAGAATTTTATGGCTGTAAGTGTCTCATGTTAGTGAAATGATGTTACAGAAGCATGTTCTCTAGAAATATTGAAGAATAAGATAGACAAACTTGTTTTTGCTACACTACATGAGTTCTGTAATACCATGTTCCAGAAAATAAATTTTGATTAATTTTCCTTATATCTTTGCTTTTGACGCACTCATCTTAGGTCCTCTTTCTTAACAAGGGGTGTGCTTGTATTTGTGTCCTTACACAGTGTACTCTGATTTAGAATATGGAGCTAAATGTATTCTGACAATTTCTGGTTCAAGCTTTTTGTTTTATAGCCAAGTAAACATAATCACGGCAGAGAAGAAACATCTTATACCCTATCTAGCCAGTTACTACTCATGGAACAGAAGTGTCCCAATTCTCAGTATATTGAAATTGCACATAAAAAATTTTTTTAAAAAATCATGTAATTAATTTCATACTTAATTTATGTAAATTACTTTTATATATACGAAATGGTCTAGAGATGGTAAAGGCATCATCAAGAAATTTGTACTGTAGCTTTTGGAAGTAATGCTATGGACCAAACAACTACAGAGAGGCTTCTGATATAGAAGCAGAGCTGACTCCAGGTGGAGTAAAGCATGTGCTATCTACTTGTAAGAATGTAAAGACCATAAGTAGCTCATCAAGTCCAAAAATATGGCCACTGTGACTGGAGTAGCTATGCTTCCCAGTGTACTTCAGATAATCCTGGCGTCCTGGCATAAACATAAGCTTTCACTTTTTAGACAAGGTATTCAGTCAACCTGACTCTGACTATCTATCTATACAGGGTGGCCATAAAGTAGCTATTGCGCACGAACTTTATGGCCACCCTATATAGTAGGAATGGCACACCATTCCTTAACATCAGATAGGTTTTTCAGTTTCCAAAATGCCTTATTCTTAATAGAAGTATTGGTTAGAGATTGCAGACCTCAGAAATGTGCTTATAAGTTGAAAACAATTAGCAAGACAATTGTTTGGTAAGTGTAAAAGGTTTAATGAAAAGGAAAATCTTTGACAGGGAGAACACAGGGGCTAAGGTGAACTCTGCTGACCTTCCACTGGTGCCACAAAGAAAGATAAAAATGGTGGAGGAGCCAAGGACCAGGGTAAAGATTGGCCACCTCGGCGGTGATATGGGCATCAACAGAATGATTACTGCTCAACTACCATAACAAAGACAAATAAGACTCCTCATTTTTTTATGCTGATAAAGCCAAAACAAATTCAAAAGTAACACCCAAGCCTCTGGAACTTTTTTCCTTTTCTTATAAAAGAATGAATGCTTTAGTTGATCATTTAACATTTGTCCCTTTTAAAATAATTTCATTAAATAAAATTTAGTTTATTCTGCAGTTTCCTCCTTTCACTATTCTTATTTTTCTTTCCAGTTGATGTGGAAGAACTTGGGTACTTTGACCTGTAAAGATTCTCACACTCACTCCATTTAACATGTACCTGTTTCTATGTATCTCCTGTAAACTGGCAGCTGAGTTCCCAGGCTTGACCAGAATAAAGGTGCTGTTGTGCTCTTTCATCAAGGCAGGCATTGGTTGACTCCCAGTTTTGTGAATTACCAGCAATTTGTTTGCTGCCTAATCCAGGGATCAGTAAACTACAGCAGGCCCAACTCCTGCTTTGTAAATAAAGTTTTATTGGAACACAACTATGCATGTTTGCTTATGTATTATCTGTGGCTATTTTTGCTCCACCAGCAAAATTGCATAGTTATGTTAGTGACCATGTGCCTTGAAAAACCTACAATATTTACTATCTGCCTTTTAACATAAAAGTTTAATGACCTCTATCCTAATTCATTGATTGGCAGTTTTAAAACAGTGATAACATTACATACAATTCTCTTTCTGTCTGTCTCTAATCTTTTAAAATACAAACTAAATCTATACTGATACTTATAATTCTAATATAGGAGAACAAGTTTTTACTTAAACTGTTCTATATTTACATAGTTTTCCTTCAATGTTGAGAATTCTACTTTTCAGGCTGGGCATGGTGGCTCAGGCCTGTATTCCTAGCACTTTGGGAGGACAAAGTGGGTGGATTGCCTGAGCTTATGAGTTTGAGACCAGTCTGAGCCAGAGCAAGACCTTGTCTCTAAAAATAGCTGGGTGTTGTGGCAGGTTCCTGTAATCCCAGCTACCTGGGATGCTGAGACAAGAAATTCACTTAAGACCAAGAGTTTGAGGTTGCTATGATGCCACATCACTCTACCGAGGGCAACAAAGTGAGACTCTGTCTCAAAAAAAAAAAAAAAAAAAAAAAAGAATTCTACTTTAGATGCAGAGTGATAAAATTATAATATAAAACTACTCATAGCTTAATTCTATGTTATAAAACAGTCTAGTAATAATAATAGTACTATCACCACTAAATATGATTAAAAAGAAGTTAAAACAATTTTTTTTGCATATGATAGTCTCATTCTTTTATGTACTTTATTCGCTACCTTTTAAGTTCAGCTATGCCCTTGTTGATCTTCTGCCTACTTAATTTTTCATTTCTGATAGAGGGGTTATGAAATTTTCATCTATAAGAACAGATTAATCTATTTCTCCTTGTAGTTCTATCAGTTTTTGCCTCACTTGTTTTGTCTCTGTAGTAAAGCAGGTGCACATTAAGGACTGTTATGTCTTCTTGGAGGATCGACAACTTTACCGTTGACACATTACTGCTGTTACGTAATGCTGCTCTTTCTCCCTGATAGTTTTCTTTGCTCTAAAGTCTACTCTACTTGAAATTAATATAGCTACTCTCGATTTCTTAGAATGGTATGTCTTTCTCCACAGACAATGTCTTTCTCCATTTGCTTTTAATTCATTTGTATTTTTACATTTAAAGTGGGTTTCTTGTAGACCATATATAACTGGTTTTGTCTTTTGCCCCCCTGTCCCATTCTTTGTCTTTAAATTGGTGTTTTTAGACCATTGATATTTAAAGTGATTACTGATACTGTTTGAATAACATCCAGCATATTCATTTCTGTGTTTATTTGTTGTGCTTTTTGTTTCTATTTTTGTTTTCTACTTTTTTCCCATATCTTGTATGGTTTTATTTGAGCATTTGATACAATTTCATTTTCTCTTTTTTATTAGTATATTTAGTATAGTAGTTATTCAGTTATCCTTTTCTTTTACTTTTTTTCATAGTTGCCCTACTGCTTACAATATACATTTGCAACTAATCCAAGTTCACTTTCAAATAACACTATACCACTTCACAAATATTGCTACTACTTTATAATTATAACAACACCAGTTCCTTTTTCCTGCCCCTGTGTCATTCCTGTCATTTATTTCAATTGTATAAGCACACACACATCCATATTATATATACATACACACACATAAACATAAGGACACATCTGTACACTATTGCCCTTATTTTGAACAAACATCTGTTAGATCAATTGAGAATAAAAAGAAAATGTTTTATTTTCACTTCACTTATTCTTTTTCTTATGCTTTTCCTTT
>NW_003852436.1:2203906-2205168 GCF_000181295.1 Otolemur garnettii
TCAGTCATTTGGGAACTTTCTTTTGTAATGCTTATTTACTTGTATTTATTTTTTTTAGTATTTATGGGATATAATGTGATGCTTCCATATATATGTGTACATAGGAAATGATTAAATCAAGCTAAAAAACATATTCATCACTTCACATACTTATTACTATTTTTGTGGTGAAACATTTAAAATATACTCTCTCAGCTATTTTCAAATAACAGTATACTGTTATTATTAATCACTGTCATTGTGCTGCACAATAGATGTCATTGTTCTTGATGGAGACTTTGGATCCTTTGACCAACATCTTTCCATTTCCACCGTCCCCACCTCAGCCCCTGGTAAATGCCATTCTATTCTGTATTGTCATGCATTTGACTTTCTACAATTCCACTGTAAATCGGATCATGTGATATTTGTATTTCTGTTTCTAGTTCATTTCAGTTAGCATAATATCCTCTAGGTTTATCCATGCTGTTGGAAATAACAGGATTTCTTTCTTTTTTAAGGCTGAATGATATTCTGAAGTGTGTATGAATATATTCCCTATTACATGGCTGGATACTTTCCAGAGAGCCCTGGTATATACCACATACTTAATCCATTTTTCATTCATGAACACTTAGATTGATCCCATATCTTGGCAATTATAAATAATATTTCAGTGAAGATGGGAGTGCAGATATCTCTTTGACATACTGATTCTGTTTCCTTTGGATCAATACCCATTTGGGGGATTGCTGGATCATATGGTAGTAGTATTTTCAATTTTCCAAGAAACCTCCACACTTTTTCCATAGTGAAGGTACTAATCTACATTTCTACCGACAGTATATAAGAATTCCTTTTACTCTGCCTCCTTATTTCCACACAAGTTATCTCATGTCTTCTTGATAGTAGCCATTTTAACAGGTGTATGGTGTTATCTTATTGTGGTTTTAATTTATATTTCTTTGATGATTAGTGATGTTAAACATTTTTCCCCATATTCTTGTTGGTTATTTATAATTCTCTTTTTGAGAAATGTCTATTCAAGTCCTTTGGCCATATTTCAAATTGGGTTATTTGTTCATTTGTTCTTGAATTGTTTGTGTTCCTTATACATTTTGGGTAGTAAACAATTATCACTAGAAACATGTAACCTACCAAGACTGAATCATGAAGACATAGAAAATATGAACAGAACAATGGTAAGGAGGTTGACCAAATCAAAAACCTACCAACAAAGAAAAGCACAGAAACAGATGGCTTCACTGGTGAATTCTATCAAA
>NW_003852436.1:2206238-2207537 GCF_000181295.1 Otolemur garnettii
AAAAAAAAAAAAAAAAAAGAACCCAAAAGAAAAAGAAAACAATCCCATTTATAATAGCAAAGTAAAATAAAACAAAATATCTAGGAATAAATTTCATCAAGGGAGTAAAAGATCTATATGCTGAAAACTATAAAAAATTTGATAAAAGAAATTGAAGAAGACACAAATAAATGGAAAGATATACTGTGTTTATCTTTATAGATATACTGTGTTATCTTCCAATAACAAGAAGAATTCACATTATTATTGCCATTGTTATAAAAGTTCCAACAATATTTTTTACAGAAATAAAAAAATACTAAAATGTGTATGAAACCAAAAAAGACTATTATAGCCAAAACCATCTTGAGCAAAGAGAACAAACCTGGGAGCATCACATTACCTGACTTCAAAATATACTACAAAGTTATTGTCGTCAAAAACAGGATGGCCCTGGCATAAAAACAGACACAAAGACCAAGGTAACAGAATAGAGAGCCCAGAAATAAGTCCACATATCCATGGTCAAGTGATTTTTGGAAAAGGGATCAAGATCACACAATAAGAAAGGAATAGTATCTTCATTAAGCAGCATTGAGATTGGCTATTCAAATGCAAATGAATAAAAATTAACCCCTATCACATCTGATATACAAAAATATCAAATCAAAATAGATTACAGACTTAAACATAAGATCTGAAACTCTAACCTTACTAGAAGGAAATTACAGGATAAAATTTTCATGACGTCAATCTGGGCAAAGAATTTTGGGATATGTTCTCTAAGGTGTAGGCAATAAGACCAAAAGTAGACAAATGAGATTGTAGCAAACTGAAAAGCTTTTGAACAATGAAGAGTGAAGAGACAATCTATGGGATGGGAGTTTCTGCACAAATATTATCCCAAGGGTGAAGTAATTTTGAGGCAGGTGTTTTATGTCATTTCCTAGGGGTAAGCTCTAGTCACTAGTACTAGATGTAACAAAGCATCCAATCAGAATTGCCTTCTCTTCAGGGTTTGATGCTAAAATATGCCACTTAGCTACGCCTTAGAAATGAAAGACCTATGATCACAGCTGCAGGGAGAGCTGCCAGAAGACAGCACTCAGCGACTAGCTCCCTTCAAGGGCTACCTTAGCTGGAGAAGTAAATTCTTCAAGAAACACACACCTGTCACAGCAGAGCCTGAATCCAAAGACCCATAGATTCAGAGATAGAAAGTTTTGATACTCTCAGCCCAATTTTGGAAAGTTCTAAGGGGCAATCCCAGCTTCAGAGTTACCATTCGGCCTGGCTGAGACTTCACTTTAACACTATATC
>NW_003852436.1:2207756-2208964 GCF_000181295.1 Otolemur garnettii
TTCAGCATGCTGATCTCCATCCCAGTGTCTGTTTCCTGGAGACCCCAACTGGTATGGGCAGAATGTTTCTACCTTACTCAAATTCATACATTAAAGGCCTAGGCCCCAGTGTGATAGCATTTAGAGACAGGGGAAGTAAATAGGTCAAAATTTAAAAAAAGATTGATACATGGAAAAGAAAAGAGTGTTGAGCCTTCGTGGGGGATGCCCTCACGGGTGCCTCTTATAAGAAGAGATGAGAGAGAGAGTTGTCTTCTTCTTTCTCATTGCCATGTGAGGATACAATAAAAAGAAAGGTATCTGCAAGCCAGAAGGGGGGCCTCACCTGATCCTGAACCTGCTGACACCCAGATCTTGGACTTTCAGGCTCCAAAACTGTGAGAAATAAACCTCTGTTGTTTGAGCCATGTACTCTATGGTATCTTATTATAGCAGCCTATGCTTTAGTCAGAAGTGCTAACAAAGGCCACTCCCTGCATCACTTTCCCACTGCTTTAGTGATATTCTATCTCCAGTCAATTGCTTATACTCAAATTCTTATTTTACTTAGGCTTGTAAAGACATTAGTAGTAAAAGAGATTTGATCTCCAAGATGGGATTCCTAAATGAGATTATTTTTCCAACTGGAATATAACTAGAACTCCATTGCTGGTAGTCAATGGGATGGCAATACCCACTGGCATCTGAAAGATCATGATCCCCACGGATCTTACCTGTGTGAGGCATGGATGCCTCCTGGGAGGTGGTACAGCTGGAATGAGATTCTTTTGTCTATGTGGTGTAAGTAACGTTGGAAACCTATGGTCACCAAGATAATGAAATAACGGTTGAAGTGATGTTAAGTGTCATCAATGTGCCAAAGGAAGAAAATGGCAGATTCAAGTCAGTGTACCAAATATTTAGAGCATGTTGTGAATGCTAGAAAGCCTCAGCATGCTAGAAGGGACAGTACTTGGTGTTATCTTTAATGATTAAATAGTTTAGACTAAAGTGAAAATGCATGAGGCCAGGATTAAATGGTAGGGGTGGGCCTGTATACCATTAGGCCTAGGAGTGACTTGGGCTATTTGGCTTCCCATCTAGGAACCTTCAGAGTCTTTTGGTCCAGAGATCATCATGTCATGTGGAAACATGTTTCTATTAAAGTATGCAGTATGGTTACACTGAACTAAAATTTAGCTACTACCTAGTCACCTTGGGCATGAGAC
>NW_003852436.1:2209223-2230855 GCF_000181295.1 Otolemur garnettii
TACCAACCAAAGTTGAGGAGGAGAGATGATTAATATCATGGTCCATTGAGATTGTGGCTTCTTCCATTAACATTCCTGATTTTGTTAAGACCATTTGTTTAGAAATGGTCTGTGATTACCACAATGAAGAGGAGTTATTGGTAGAAATGGACTTAACATGGTGCATGGATGGAGCATCAGAAAGGGTAAAAGGACATCATCTATGTCCTACCCATATCATTTGGATTTTAACCATTTCAATGTATTCTGGTGGACTTCTGTTAGCATATGCATCTCTGTGCATGAGGGATTTCGGTAGGATGACTGAAGGCTGCTCTGCCTTTCTACATGGTAGATTGGAATCACCAATGATGTATTAGCCTACACACCAGAAGCAGCCCCCAACTAATGTTTCTGGGGAGACGCTTTATTTTATTCCATTTTCTAGAATTCCCTTTCAGAATTAAACTCCAACAATCCACTGTAGTTGCTGGCTTCATCATGTACTGTTATTATCTTCATTCTCTTCCTGGTATCTCTTTCCCATCTTTTACTAGTGTTCCCAATACCTGTCAACTAAAAAAATCAGACCCTTATCTTAGGATCTGTTTCTACAGAAATTCCAATAACAATACATAGATACATTCTCTCAACTTTTTCTTTTAATTTTGAGCCCAGACAGACTGGGTCTACTTTTGTTAGTAACTAAATCTCTCTGGACTTTAATTTTCCTGATCTATTAACTGCAGATACTAATAGTATATGCCTCATTGGGTTTATTACCAGTATCAAGTTAATATTTATAAAGTATTTAGAACATTGCCTAATACAGATGCTATTTGTTTAAATACAATAATATTTAAAGTTTTTTTCTTTGGAGGAAGTAATGGGAAAATTTATCTTTAAAACCTTTTTCCCCCTACCCCTGCCTAAGTACTTTATATTTTCTGGCTATGTTAAAATTATGATTTTCCTCAACCATACATATTTTTTGTAAGAGGTAACTTGACAGTGTGTACCAACAACAATCAATCCAGGTAAATATTATTTTGGCTGAGTTGTGAAAAAAAAATAACATGCTAGCTTCTATTTTGTATGCAAATTATCAAATAAATTAGTGAATTAAAGGACTCAGGACAAACTTCATCTGCATTATTGGACAGACTCTTAACTTACTACTGAGGATCCAGGTTACTTTCGAATTTCACAGCAACTTTAAGTATGCTATGAACATTAGCAGGTGTTCTCTTGCTTTATCTCTGCAGGTTCAAGATGGAAATGCCCCTCAACGCATAAAAAAGTGTTTTTGCATGTTGTACGTATAAAAAGCTTGAAAGCTGATGCTTTAGAAACCTTTCTCTAGCAGGTGACAGGATTTTATATTCCAATGGGCTTAAAGGACTTGACAAAAAGTCTTCAATGAGAAACTTCCCTTTTCCTAGAGCAAAAAGATATTAGATTCAATTTTATAGTGATCATTGTAGTGTTATGTGAAAAATCTGAAACACGATTTAGTGAAATACTTCTTTTCATTGATACATAGCCTCAGAGAGAAATTCTGCCTGTTGTAAACTCAGGTATACCTCTGGGACTTCGACTGATAAGGTGGCTCACTTCAGTGTGATAGGCGAGGTGCAATTTGATCTATTGTGTCACCCAGGTTGCTGGCTTGGAGGAAAGTGGATTCCACTTGTTTTGTTCGCCTCCTGATGAGGTTTTTCTGACTTCATTCCTAGCCAGGCATCAGAGCCACTTTCTTTCCCTGGTAGTTCTCCAGCATGCCTCTCTGACGGCTTTATCAATATGTCCTCTTCCTTTTCCCAGGGCTGCTGCTACTTCATTCCACCACTAAATGAAAACATCAAGTTGCATAAGGACTTTCCCTAATTTCCACTAACTTACTCCCTCAGCAGTAGATCCCTTGGGACCTCACTGAAGGTTTTGTGATGGCTGCTACTTACCTATGGATATTTCTTGCCAAGCTTTTTTTTAATCTTAAAAGCAAGACAGTCTTTAAAAAAAAAAAAAAAAAGAAACCCAAGCCCTAGGAAATATGGAATATAAAAATGAAAAGTCATTCATTATCTCATTCTTCTGGAAATAATTTTGTACATTATTGTAGATTTTTTTGCCCTAAGGAAATATTTTTCAAGGGATTCTACTACACATTCTCTCTCTCTCTCTCTCTCTCTCTTTTGATTTTATACTATATGAAGGTACATATGATTAGGTTACATTGTTTGGGTTTGTGAAGTAAAGTCCAAGTTGTAGTTGTGTTCTTCATCCAGGAGATGTGCCATATACCCCTACATGGTACATATTAGGTGGGAACTTACCAAGTCCCCTCACCCTTTCCCCCACTCCCACTCTTGAACTTAACTGAATTTTTCTCTCATGTGGGCCTGAAGTTGTTAATCTACTAGTTTCAAATTAGTATTGAGTACATGGGATGCTTGATTTTCCATTGTTATGATACTTCACTTAGAAAAATGTTCTCCAAATATCCTTCCAGGTTGCCATGAAAGATGCAAAGTCCCTGTCTCATTTTATGGCTGAATAGTATTGCATAGTATACAGATAGCACAATTTAATTCATTCATGGGTTGATGGGCACTTGGGTTGTTTCCACATCTTTGCAATTGTGAATTGAGCTTCTGTAAATATTTGAGTGCAAATGTCCTTATGGTGAAATGACTTTTTTTCTTTTGGGTAGCTACCTAGTAATGTGATCTCAGGATCAAATGGAAGGTCTACTTTTAGTTCTTTAAGGACTCTTCATACTTCTTTCCACAAAGGCAGAACTAGTCTGTAGTCCCACCAACACTGCAAGAGTGTTCCCTTCTCTCTGCACCCAGGTCAGCATCTGTAGCTTTGGGATCTTGTAACGTGGGCTATTCTCATTAGTATTAGGTGATATCTCAAAGTGGTTTTGATTTGGATTTCTCTGATGATTAGGGACAATGAGCATTTTATCATGTATTGTTGAATATTCTCTTTTGAAACTTGATCTGTTCATCATGCCCAGCTGGGTTGCATAAATATGTACAAATTTATACATTTTACTATTTCCTCTAAAGGTATGAATTAATTCAATTGTTCTTTTTTTGGTCTCCTTTATTTGGAGACAAAATTTTCCTCTTCGAAATATGTAAACTAATTTTCAGCCACAAGAGAATACTCAATTTCAACAAAGGAGATTTCTTGTATTTAATTACAGATTAAGATATATTATTAAAAAATACATAGGGTGGCACCTGTGGCTCAGTGTGTAGGGCACTGGCCCCATATACTGAGGGTGGCAGGTTTGAACCTGGCCCTGGCCGAACTGCAACAACAAAAAAAATAGCTGGGCGTTGTGGCAGGTGGCTGTAGTCCCAGCTACTCGGGAGGCTGAAGCAAGAGAATTGGCTAAGCCCAAGAGCTGGAGGTTGCTGTGAGCTGTGATGCCATAGTACTCTACCCAGGGTGACAAAGTGAGACTCTGTCTTTTAAAAAAAAAATTAAAATATTTAAAAATAATTTCAGCATGAGTACTGACAATCAAAATTAATATTTACCATAGAAATCTGTCTTCTACAATGACTAAAATCTATTAATTTTTTTTTAAAAAACAACAAAACACAACTTATATGAAAATTAACTACCCCAAAGTAGTATTTGGTTTTATTAATTTTCTCAACTTTTTTTATTATAACTAAGCCTAATCCTTGTCCTCTTCTTTTTATACATTTTAAATATGTAACTCAAATATTTAGCTTTACCTTTATGTTCAGTTTGATTCTTAAATCAAAACTCTTTAAACTCTAGTCAATTAATATTTTTTGGCAGGGGGAGGATTTTATCATTTTTCATCAAGACAGTGGTTCTCAGAAGCTTCTGTTTTGCCGCCTAGGGGACATTTGTCTGGAGACATTATTGGTTGTCAACTGGGGAAGGAGGTGGTATTATTCACATTTAGTAGGTGAAGGCAGAGGTGTTGATAAATACCCTACAGTATACAAGACAGTACCTTCCCCCATAAATTATCTGACCCCAATCCAATAGTGTCAAGGTTGAAACTGCTGTCTGAGGATGAGATTATCAGCTCACTGGTTTCCAGCTGATTCCCAGGTCATTGGTAAGCTCTCTACACATACCACTTCCTGTAGTCACAGATGGCTGTATTTGATGCCTCACTTTCTTTCTCCTCAAGATAATTGAGTTAAGCAGATGCTTTGAAAAGCCCCTAGCAATGGCTAGAGAGTGACTAATTCTCCCATCCTGTTTTGGGTTGAATGCAAATTCCCATGTTAATGTCCTAATCCCCAGTGCCTCCTAAAGTGCTCTTCTTTGGCAAAAGGGTTGTTGCAGATGAAATTAGTTAAGATGAGATCAGTAGGGTGGGCCTTGAGATCTTTCATGAACGGTTTCCTTATAAAAGGGAAATTGGTACACAGAGGCAGATGTGCACACTAGGAGAGAGCCATGTGAAGATGAACACAGAGATTGGTGATATGTCTATAAGCCAAGGAAAGCCAAAGACCAGCAGCAACCACCGGAAGCTGGCAGAGAGGCATGACCCAGACTTTGCCGCTCAGCGCTTGGGAGAACCCATGCCGCCCTCAGCCCAATTTCAGACTTGTAGTGTTCAGTCCTGTGAGACAGTACTTTTCTGTTGTTTAAGTGACTTAGTTTTTAGTACTTTGTCATAGAGGCCCTAAGAAACACATGCTTCCTGCTAGGTTAAATTTAATTTAAAAAGAGCTACTTACAATATAAGTTAAAGATGGAAACATAAAGAAATAAGGACCGAGAATTTCAGCTCGTTTTATTGTTATTGTTTTTCATGAAGCTGTTTCCTCTATCTTCTAAGTTATTGTGTTAGGTGTTGTTTTCTTTCAATACTGTCTTGATTTTCCTCATCTTTCATTTTTACCAACCAACCTTTGCTTCCAAGGATGTCACTTTTTATGTTGATTACTCAGACTGGACAAATCACTTTCCTCCTTTCCAGCCTATACCTTTTGCTCCAGTTAGGGAATTTGATTATTTTTAGCATAACAATTTTTTTCTCACATACTCTTTGGCAGTATCTTTTGAACCACTGTGGCTTGCTTGTGACTGCTTTTCATTTCTGGCATCAGCGTGTACATTTGTCTTCATTTGTCATTTATTTCAAATTCTGTTTTGTTTATTTTTTAATCTGTGTGTGCAGAGTTTTATTTTCCTAAAAGCCGACTTTAAGATAGGCTGCCTGACCTGCCACTTATAATATTTCATATAAACATTATTGTATTATTCTGATATTTCTTTTCCTCCTGGATACATAACTCTTTTAAAACCACTTTTAACTCTTTTTTATTATATAAAACACATGAAAGTAAAAAAGAAGTGTGGACATAAAATTTTAGATGTATTTTTGGTCATTAGTGGGGGGGCAAAAATCATTCTGGGAATTTAAAGACTTCATGTATTTGTTACATCCTACTTTTTCAGAGTCTAAACTATTTATGAGGCTGGCTCTGTTCACTTTATAATTTTTACAAGTCTTCGGTTTAGGGATGATTTTAAATACTGGGACAGCCAAATTAATACATAGATACTGACTGTTGTGAAATACACAATGTCACTGAAATTTTGGCAAGAAGAGAGAAAATAACAAACGGCTTCACATAGGAGGGACATATATTAATACTTCCTAACCCCACTTAACAAACCACAAATCTTTCAGATCTAGATATTGACCATCATGTGGGCAACTTGGTGAGTTCTCTAACCTCAGTTTCCTTAACTCTAATTATATAAATTCTTTCCATTTCACTCCCTATCACTGACTTTATCCAGGATGAAGCACTAATGTGGCCTGGAATGCATATTCCAATTGGCTGGCAGGGGCCGCCCAGAGCACGATTACTCTGAGGAGAATCAGGAGGGTAAATCAATATTGAGTCCAGGAGTCTTGCCACGAAGTATTCTTGTCTGCCAGAGTTTAGGAAAAGATAGCAGTGACAGGTACCAGTGTACTTTTGGACTTTCAAATAGAGACTCTATCCTAATATTTAAAATTAGATAAAATTTTAACTATTCTGAAATTATGGAAGAAAATTAGCCAGTTGATTGTATCCTTATGCCAGGAGTTTATGCTTGGTATAATCAACTATGCCTGGTGTGGGCAGGAAAGTTCTGAGTGCCCTTCCCACAGCAGTATGGGAGCAGTGAATCCAGCCCTAGTTTCAAACGCATGGGCCAGATTGCAAAACGTAATCTAGTCCTTCATTTGAAAAATACAGTTACAGCTTCCTAGGTTGACTTTTTGAAGATGAGCCCAGTTATTTGGATGTGTGTTATTGTATATATTTGTTAAAATCAGATTTAATGTACAGTTATACCTTAGGGAGCAAAATTATATTCATGTCCTTGAGTGTGACCTCCTGAAATAGGACATTGTTCCAGGTTAGGTACAAAATCTTCTCTAAGCCAGCTTGTTTTAGGTTAAGGAAAAATGAACTTCTAATGGATGTTCTCTTGGCTGGACACTTGTTAACTCACTCTTTGAATAAAATGCTATTATTGGGAGGAAAGAAAGTGATAAGAATTCAAATACAGGCAAGCTCTTCCTACTTGATTGTGCCTAAAATGACCCTAGGGCTCCCCTTACCTCCCTAAGATGTGGAGTACTTCAATAACTTACTGCAAAGCTCTGGGAGTGAGACGAGAAAGCAGCACACCTGAGTGAATGTCCTGGCGCTCCGCCTCTTCCTCTGCTAACAGAGTCCTCTCTTTTCCCACCCTCTTCCCACTTTCTTCCTCTTCTCTCCAATCCTTTGCTATACTTGGGCTCACACCCCTTTGACTTTCACTCTTTCTCTTTTTGTTGTTGTTGTTGGTTGGTTTTTACCTGTTCTTAAACCTGCCAGTCACTGTGTCATCTGGGCTAATGAGTACTTGTTGAGCCCTCCTTTACTCTCTTCAGAGTGCCCCAGGTCATCTCTGAAAGACTTAGCAAGGGCAGCTCTCTGCAGTTCAAGAGTGTGACTTCCCTAATATCTATGGCAAATATTATGGTACAGAGGGATTTTTCCCACCTAATCACTGGGATTCCATTTTCTCATCTCTAATGCCAACTATAAGCTGTTCCTTTCTCTGCTGGTCTCACTGTCTGTTCTAGCGTTCAAGTGCACATTCATATTTTAGCACTGCAGTGGGCTTTTGGTGCACAAGCCTCACATTGCTCAGTTCCTCTGCATAGATTAAAAAAATTAAACAACCCTTTCTAGGCACCTTGAGCATCATTTCCTCCTGAGCTCTTGCCATTTCTCCTAAGACTCTTTCCGATGTTCCGAGTCCCATTCAGAGTCCACCATGGTACTCTGAACACAATGCCACCCGATCTCCAGTGCTCTGGCCCTAGGCTGAGCCACTGCCTTTGGCCTTGTTTGGTTTCTGGACAATCTTTATTCTTCCTGGCTTAAATCCTAGTCCTGCTATGGCTCTGAGAGAGAAATATTTTCTTTTTTCTTTCTTTCTTATTTTTTCTTCTCTAGCTGCCTTCTTTACCATCTTTGCCAAAGCCTCTGACTGATCGTTCTCTGTCTCCCTGCCAGTTTCCCTTCAAAATGTTATGCTTGCACATAAATTAAAAGCCCTCTGAACTCTAGATTGAGATATCCTGCTTTGCTTCATTCTGATCTCAGTGCCACTTAGTAGAACTTGCCTCTAGTTCTGGTATTTTCATTCTTTAATCATTCCTAGCTGTCTCTCTTCTTTGCTGTTGTTTATTAGCTCTGTTATTTAAGGTCTCTATTTTTTTTTAACCAGACTTTTAATAATTCATCAGTAGTACTTGCCACTGCCTCATAGTTCCAAGCTGATTTTGGGGAATGAAAAATTCTATGTATGTATAACCCCTGCATTACATCTTCTACAAAGGACATCAATAGTACTATGTCTCTCTGGTTTGCCCTGGTTCTTTCTCATGTAGTTAGACAGCCATTTTGTCTGTTGCTTTATATTTGGTGGTTAAAATTCATCACGAACAGCTTTTAATCTTACTATTTCATGAAAGACCTAGATCAGATGAATCATGAGCTAAGTGAATAATGTTTAGATTGATGTTTGCAGTCTGTTTTATAAAGCAAATATTTATTTCTTTCCCTTGAGAACTATGGAGTTCTGTAAGTTTTTAACTAGTAAAACAAACACTTGGTCATATATTTTTATCCCTTTTCTATATGGAAGCAAACTTTCCTCCGAGAATGTGAGTTTAGTAATTAATAGAATAAGTATCTTATGAGATGACTACAGACACATTTTCATCCTAGGTTGTGAATTTTTTAGGGCCTGGGCTACTCTTCTTCATCTTTCTTACCCACATTTTGCAAAGTACCAGACACAAATTTGGTCCTCACTAAATTCTCAAATAATTGAATTCCTCGATGAAAAATTAATTAAATATTCACATTTGGAATTCTTTTTAAGTGCTGATAAAAATTTGCAAAGTTATCCATCTTATCTTCCGTAGGAAACCATGTCTTAGAAGACCCGAGTTTTTGCATTTAGAAGACAGGGCATCAAGGTGGGCTTGATCCTAAAGTTTTAGGTGGGCTACTTCCTAAAACTTCTGAACTTCATTTTTAACAAAAGTTAATTGGGAATATAATACATCTGACAGTGTTAATGGAACAAATGAATAAGGCAAGAGACAGGATTGCTAGATGCTTAATAAAATAGATCTGCCATTTGGTCCTATAATTCCTCTATTAGGTATATATCCAGAAGACCAAAAATCACACCACAATAAAGATATTTGTATCAGAATGTTCATTGCAGCCCAGGTCATGGAAGAAGCCCAAGAGCCCATCGATCCACGAATGGATTAATAAATTGTGGTATATGTACACCATGGAATACTATGCAGCCATTAAGAAAGATGGAGATTTTACCTCCTTCATGTTTACATGGATGGAGCTGGAAAATATTTTTCTTAGCAGAGTATCCCAAGAATGGAAGAAAAAGTATCCAATGTACTCAGCCCTACTATGAAACTAATTTATAGCTTTCATAGGAAAGCTATAACCCAATTTTAGCCCAAGAATATGGGGAGAGAGGAAAGGGAGGGCAGAGGACGGGGGGAGGGTGGGTGGCGGGAGGGTGATTGGTGGGATCACACCTATGGTTCATCCTATAAGGGTACATGTGAATCTCTCTAACTGTAGAGTATAAATATCTTAACACAATAACTAAGAAAAAGACATGAAGGCTATGTTAACCAGTTGGATGAAAGTATTTCAAATTGTATACAGAAACAGTACACTGTACCCCATGATAGTATTAATGTATACTGCTATGATTTAATAAAAAATAAAAAATTAAAAAAAAAAACTTTTAAAAATAGTAGAAGCTTCTTTCTTTGATTCCTATTATCTATTTTTAAAAAAACATAAGAGTAAAGATTTTTAAAAATATAATACCTTAAAGTTAAACTTATTTAATTCTATCTTTAAAAACAAATCCATGGGGTTTTGACTTTTGAACATCAGTGAGGTGAAAGAATTTTTTTTTATTTCAAATCACATTATCTGGGGGACACTTTTGCTTCTGGAAATGATAGACCAAGTTGCAAGCAGATGACTCTCTAACAGAAAATAGCTATGAAACTTGGATTTAACACAAAGAGCAACCACTTGGAGAATGAACAGAAGCATTCCTTCATACACATGTGGAGGAGTGACCAGAGGGTCTTTCAAAATATATCCTTCATTTTGTCATCTTTGGCCTCTCGGTTATTAAGTATATTTTGCTCAGCTCTTACAGTGGAGACTAGAGCTTTCTGGATTTCTGGCAGAGGAACAGGAAAACTAAAGCAAGGGACACATGGCTGCTGAATAATACAGGGTAATCCCAGAAATGAAAGAGCAGGCGAAGGGATTAAAACATCCTGTCTATCCATATGGCCAACTGATCTCTGGACTTGCATGTTATAAATTGGTTTAGCAGCTCAGCTGAAGGGAAAACGTCTGAAGAGTAAATGTATCTTTCTGCCTCCAAATCAGTTTCCAACTTAAGCCTAGCCAAAATAATTGCTTGTTGGAGTAAAAGAAACCACATGTATTGGGAAAACAAAGAACAAAACAAACAAACAACCCAGTGTTTAGAATCTCTACCATTTAACATTCAAAATAGGTGGGTTAAAATCTAAAATCATCTGACATACATAAAAGCAAACAAACAAAGAAAATGCAACAAGAAAATAGAACACATGTCCAAAAGAAAAGATCAAATGAGTCCAACCCTGAGATGAAGCAGATTCTGGAACTAGTAGAGAAGAATTTTAAGAAGGCTATTAAATGTATTCTGAAAAGAAACCGAGCTGCGGAGACAAAAAGGTGGATCCCACTTTGATGCAATAATTGATAAAATTTATTATGCCTGCAGGGGGCTGGATACCTCAAAGGTCATGCAGCCCCCAGTAGTGGGTGAGAAATCCTTTTATACTGTTATTCTGCATAATCAGCAAGTGAGCGCAATACAGAAGCCAATCATAGAGGTTAGAGTGAGTCGCAAGGTGAGAGCATGTATTGATTCATAAGTCACAAGATACATCAGAAACACATTGCTTCATCATCCTAAGATGGGGTATATCATAAGGGGTTACACAATTCAGGGTGAGGTTACATGCTAACTTAAGGTATATTAACTCACAATTCATCAAATAAAGAGTGCAAACAAGTATTGGGTAAGTTTCCGAGAACAACTTGGGCCTGAAACCAAATTAGGCCCTTTTCACCCGGGGAATCCACTCCTCCCTTCCTTCCTTCTGTTCTTCAAGCTTCTTCCCAGAACTTAACTTCTCCTCCCTTGTGAGGGCTGAGGCTAAAAGGCTTAGGAAAAATTCTTTTTTCAAGTATGTGGGGTTGCATTTCTTACTAGCCCTGGGGTTTAGGGGCTGGGGGCTCAGTTATTACAATTCTTACATTTAATATGAAGATGCTCACAATGATTGAAAGAACATGAACTCTTAGTATAACAATAGCAATGTTAAAATAGAACCAAACTGAAATTGTAGGACTAAAAATTGCATAGGGGCACTAAATCTCACTCATTTGTTATGAAGACTAAATGCACATTTGGTAAGTCTTGCAGCCCTGTGCTTTGTGTAGATATCCTCCTGTACCTTTGTTTTGCCTCAAACATTCAGTTATGATGATAACATCTTTTTGGGTCCACTCAGTCTTCAAGGTCAATTTTTTAACAGATAACAAGCTCCTAGCTACTGCAGGTTCTATCATCATCATCACCATCATCACCATCATCATCATCATCGTGGTGGCTTAAATAGTAAAAATTTGTTATCTTACAAAAGTAAGATATTTCTGTATATCAGAAATCTGATGTTGGGTTACATTCAAGATGTTGGTAAGGCTATATCCTATTCTGGGGATTCTGGAGGTGGAAGAATCCATTTACTTGCTGTTTCCAGCTTCTAGAAATTACTTGCATTCTTTGGCTCACAACTCCCTTCTGTTACAAGCTGGAATGACTGACCCGGTCCTGACCATGCTGCCCTCTCTCTTGTTCTCTGCTGCCTGGGAAGGTTCTCTGCTTTGAATGACTCATGTGATTAGATGGTCCTAGCTGGATGGTCAGGATAATCCACTCATCTGAAGGTCATTAACTGGAATCATATCTGTGGACTCTTTTTTTGCCATGTAAGGTAATATATTCACAGGTCCTGGAGATTGGAATGTGGATGTTTTGGGGGGCTATTTATTTTTTGCTATTTCTTTCATTTTCTCTTCTTAAAATCTTAATGGACAGATATTAGTATTCTATATTTCTTGATTTTTTGGTTCTGTTATTATTCTCTTTGTCCTTTTTTTTGGGTGCCCTAATTAACAAAAATAAAAACTTTTAAAATAGTTTTAGATTTACACCAAAAATTATGACGATAGTACAGGACTTCCCACGTACTCTACATCCAGTTTCTCTTATTAACATCTTACATTATTAGAATGGTACATTTGATGCAATTAATCAATCAGTATTGATACACTAATTAAAGTCTATATTTTATTCAGATCTCCTTTGTTTGTTTTTCAGATCTCTTTTATTTTTAGCTAATATTCCCCTTTTTTCATTCTAGTATCTCATCTAAGACGATAAATTGTACTTAATTATCTTGTCTTCCTGATTTCTTCTAGTTGTGACATTTTCTTTTATTTGATGACCTTGAGTGTTTTGAGTTCTAGAGAGATATTTTGTAGAATGTCACTCCATTTTCCAGATGTTTTATCATAAACATGGATTCATTCACCTGGCCTTGGCTAATTAGCACAAGTATTTGTATTGGCTGCGACTACTGCTTCTGTGGGAGATATATGGCCCAGAAAAGCCTCAATTCCAGGACTTCTTCTGGGACAAGGAGAAAAGAGATATTTTCCTTCTGCTGACCTTGGAACTGTGATGATGTAAGTTTAACTCTCTGGCAGAATGCTACAAGGGTGAAATCTGCTTCAGGAGGATACAATATAAAGGAAAGGTGGAGAAAAGATGGGGAGCAATATTTTTCTAATGATATCACCTGGGCACCCGGATTCAGACATGCCTACCCAGGAATGTTTCCATTGGGAACCAGTAACTTCTGTTTGGGGTGTAAGCCTGTTTGGTTTGGATTTATGCCTTTTGTAACAAGAATCTCTGTGTACTTCACTCACCTAGATTTCACTGCTTTATATTAAATTTATGATCTTAACAAGCTAGAATGCAACACATACATTAGAATATCTTTTAATCACACAGATTTCACTAAACCTAAAATTTATCTTCAATCTATTGAGAGTTATACTGTAACAGCAGCATTTCTTTTGTGTAAATACTAAGCAGAAATTTTATGCTGAGATAATTTTGATTCAGACCACAGGAATATAAGTGCCACATACATCTTTAATAATAAATTGAAGCATACTGAAAAAATCTTTGAACTTTCTCTACCTATGTATAATTTCTCTTCTAAATTACCATTTGTTTGAGGAAACACAAGTTCAGAATAGGGGAACCTTAATTGGGAGAAGTTATCAGCCATCTCACTTGCTTAGGCTGCTGAAGAGGATTTCATAACGTTAATCTGGATTTGAATGACTCTTTGCCAAGGTTTAAAAAGATAAATTGGAATACGTTATTATAATATTACCCCCCACTGTAATAACATCATGACCTTTTGGTATAGTCTTTCATATATTTGCTTTTCAAACTTTTATTGAGTGCCTGCAATATATATGGTAATTTACTGATTATTTTTAGTAAAAAGTTTGAATCATCTTTTATTTTAATTTAATTTAATTTTATTTTTTGGAGACAAGAGTCTCACTCTGTCACCCTGAGTAAAGTTGTGGCATCACAACAACCTCAAACTCTTGGGCTCAAGTGATTTGATGGGTTCAACGTTTCCCCATCATTCATTCCCTATTCAGAGATTATATAAAGTAGCTGTGGCATCATAGCTCACAACAACCTCAAACTCTTGGGCTCAAGCGATTCTCTTGCCTAAGTTTCCTGAGTAGCTTGGAATACAGGCATCTGGCACAATGCCTGGGTAGTTTTTTATTTTTAATTGAGATGGGGGTCTTGCTGTTATTTAGGCTGATCTCAAACTCCTGAGTTCAAGCAATATGCCCTGTTTAGCTCCCCACAGCTCTAGGATTACGGGAGTGAGCCACTGTACCTGGCCTGAATTACCTTTTAAATTAGGATGCTATACTAAGTATTTTGCAAACTACATAGTACAGCTCTTATTATATCAAGAGGGTTATTTGATCTTCAATCTCTTTCTCCTAGGGTCCTTATCTTTAAATTGTAAGAGTAGACTAAATGATCTTGAGAAGTCATAAAGACTTCTCTCACAAGATGCAATTTTTTCCCGAATTATACTGTTTAAAACCTGTGTGACTTGATAAATGTGGCCTTAATAAGATTAAACTTTATATACTTTGCTTCTTTGACTTCTGATTGCAAATAATTGCTTGAATATGTACAAAACATAGGTTAATAGGTTTCCTGATGTAAAAGCAAAATCATCTTTCTAACTTTTGCTAGTGTACTTAAATCATTTCCTTCTCATATTCTTTTTCAATCTAATGTCATTATTAAATTCTGCACTTATAAAAATAAACAGCAGTCTGAGGTCTTGATATTGTTTAAATCTCTGTTTGGAGCATGTTAACATTGAAACATTGGTTGTTCGAATTTTTAAAAACATCTTAAGGGCAATTATGGTTTCTATTATCCCACTGGCCTTTGTACCTTGCATGAAACATTTATTATCATTTAAAAATTCGTTTGTTTATTTTTTAATGTTTGAGTCAATTGTCAAGTCGAGGCAAGGTTAGAAGTAACTCTCCAGCTGCAGGATGGTAACAGCAAATGAGAGAATTTAGCAGTTATTTCGTTCTTTTGACCAAATGGTTTGTAAACCATTTTCCTTCAGTTTTATGGGAACACATTTATTCATTCTCTGATCTTTCCCTTCAAGGGGCCAGACATCCACTGATGTGACATCATGGTCTCTTCTCACTCCCTCACTCACTCTGGCCCCTAAAATTTATCTAATGCCAAGGTAGGAAGTAAACATGGGCGTGAATTCATCTTCCTTTTCCTTTGTTCTTCTTCCCAAGTGAACTTCTCAAGACACCTGTGCCCATTTTTATCTCAGCCATACAGTACATTAGTAATAAAATCCTTGCTCCTGAGTCAGCACAATCTTGCCTTCATCAGGCCTGTAATTGTTGTTACTCTTTATACGTCTCAGATGGCTGTCTTATCCTCCAAACTATTTCACTGTTCTCTAATCTCACTAAGAGTCACCTTACAAATTATCAGATCTTTTAAAGAAAATGCACATATTTTTCTGATACCTCCTTTACCTGTAACTGTAGATAATACATGCACCTAAACAATAATAGCAGCCATAGCAAACTTTTGTGACCCAACAAAAACCTTACTTTTCAATGTTTCCCCATCATTCATTTCCTATTCAAAGGTATATCTGGAATATGTAGTAGCAGTAGTTGTCATAGAAGAGAGGAGTTGTCCCCTAGGCACGATAGCATTTTATAGCTCAGTTCCTCCTTTCTTCTCAACGGAAAGAAGGTGGCAATGCTGACAGTATATGAGTTGAGACATGTCAGAGAACAGTGGGGAGAAACCATATTATGAACAGGGACCCTGCTGAAAAGGTGGTAAGGAAGCTTGGTAACAATGAGAGACAGAGCAGAGGGAAGACAATGATAAACTAACTCAGAGTCGAAGCACATGGAGTTAGTTGTTTAGAGATGATAAAAAGAATGTTATAATATTCTTATATATTTCTTGGGTATATCTTGTATTTGTGATTTGAGAAGCCAAAACAGATGTCCCTTTAGCAACTAAGGTGGAACCTAAGGTTAAGAAAACAAAAGTAGGAAGGACTTTAGGTGGTGAAATAAACTTTAGAGTGGAGGATGGAATTGCACCGACCGAGGAGCTTTGGAGACTAATCAGTCCTTGCTTCTAATGAACCTGATAAAAAACCAACTCATTGTGACTGAAGTATGAAAGAAGGCCAGAGAACCTTGGAACTCCCAAGCATCCTAGGAGGGCATTTAAATCATACAGCTGAGGTGCATGTCCAAACCAGGTATAGATCCTCTCTTAGATGCATTTTCTGATGCCTGTCCCAATTCCACTGGACAAACATACTCATCACCATCTTCTTGTTTCTTATTTCTCCTATTCTGAAAATTGCTGAAGTAACTTCTGTGCTACAGAACTGGGGCACAGAGTGAAGGATGAGGAAGTTTCCTGTAACCATTATCCCAAGTGGAAGGGTAGGGAGAAGAGAGAAGACAAGTCCTTGTGGATGTCAGTCAAAAGGTGATGGGGTCTCATGCTTGCTCAGGCTGGTCTGCAATTCTTGAACTCAAATGGTCTGCCCATCTTGGCCTCCCAGATGCTAGGATTATAAGCGTGAGCCACCATGCCTGGCCTGCCTCCAAGAATTCCTATCTATGGCTTCTGATTGTCCAGACTAGATGACACTCATGTCACCAGACTTCTGCCTAGCCTCACAAGGATCCCTTCTGGGAATTTCCAACCCAACTGGAAAATGCACTAAAATGGAAACATCTCCAATGTGGCTCTCATGCAAGTAATAATACTGGGAAAGGACACTAACTCTGAAAATTCTCCAATTATGACCATCAGAATCTGGGAGAGGTTCAGTGATCAGGTACCATCATGGTAGATGGAGAGACTGCCTTGAGGAACTGGGGCAGAAGCTCCAGTCCTATGAGATCCATAGATAAATCATATAAATCCAAACTTCATTATTACATGTGTACATGAGTTTGATATGTGATCAGGGGAAAATATCCTATGTCTGAAACTTTAAAATAAGATATAAAAATATTTTCCGCAGAGGGGTACTGCCAATGAAAGACAGAAGGAGTTTATTTCCTCAGTTATGGAATGAAAATAAATCATTTACTGAGCACCCCACATAAGTCATCTCTAACCATTACAAAAACTCTGCAAGAAAGACCTTATCATCTCTATTTAACAGATGAAAGAAAGCCAGATTAAAAAGGGTCTGCTGCTGTTGGAAGTGGCAGGATGTAGGGCTGGAACTTGATAGGTATTTGACTGGTACACAGTTGCTGGATTAACAAAAATCTGAAAAATACAGAAAACATTCTAACAGAGAGTGAGAAGACAATTAGAGGTTGCCTGTATTTAGTGTTGCATAAGGCAGTTATCAGACTTGGCCTAAAGTATTTATAAGCCTTGACATTAGCAAATAAGAAAGGCTATATGCCTCTGGGTTTGGCAACTACACAAATAATCCTCATTTTGTTCTCACTTAAGAAACAAAGAAGAAACAGGCTCCATTGTGTAATAGCCTGGCCACAGAACATTGGGGAATTCAACCAAGCCTAAAATGAGATAATTACCTGCAGTGTCTACCAGAAGGGATTGTTGTAAAGACAGAGGCCATTTATTTGCAGGTGCTTATATCATCTGCAATTCTTCAGAATACTTTGACATGAGTAGTTGTGGTAATTATTTTTAACCAAGACCCTGGGGGTAGTCAGTATTTTGAGCAGCACTAAATTGTTCTGCTTCTTCCAAAACCAGCTGGAAGACTAGACATAAAGTCATCATACACTCTGCTATCCAAGCTGGTGACCTTTTGAGAGTGAAAGCGGGCAATCTACTTTAGTCTTTATTAACATTTTTTGGCATGTACCTCGTATATGATTAAAGCTATAGTTTCTCTTTTCAACTAAAGTACATATTCAAATGTACTGAACACTTTGCAAATAATTCAGTAACTTCAAAGTGTCTCTGAATACTCCTCTTTAAACCCAGGTTAAAAATCCAAGTTCTTACACATACTATAAGACTTCCCGGCTTCAAATTCCAGTTTACCATTTATTTGCAGTGGATTCGGGAGAAGTTCTTTTTATTTTTTTTGGATACGGAGTTTCACTTTGTCACCTTTGGTAGAGTGCCATGGCGTCATACCTCACAGCAACCTCAAACTCTTGGGCTCAAGTGATTCTCTTGCCTCAGCCTCCTGAGTGGCTGGGATTACAGGCAGAGGCCACAATGGCTGGCTATTTTTAGAGACAGGGTCTTGCTCTTGCTTAGGCTGGTCTTGAACTCCTGAGCTCAAGCAATCTGCCTGTCTCAGCCTCCCAGAGTGCTGGGATTACAGGCATGAGCCACTGCACCTGGCCTTCCGGGGAAGTTCTTAACTTCTCTTTGCTATTTCTTCATCTACAAATTGCGAGAGATGTAAGTACTTAGTCAAAGTACTTGGCACGTAATAAGTGCTTACAAATTTGAGCCGCTGCTCGTTGCTGTCATGTGTTTCTTTTGTTTTAAAAATCTGCCAGTGAGGCTCCATGCCCATAGCACAGTGGTTACAGCACCAGCCACATACACTGAAGCTGGTGAGTTGGAACCCAGCCTAGACCAGCCAAACAACAATGACAACTGCAACAAAAGAAAAAGCCAGACATTGTGGCAGGTGCCTGTCCTCCTGACTACTGGGAGGCTGAGACAAGAGAATCTCATAAAGCCCAGGAGTTTGAGGTTGCTGTGGGCTGTGATGCCATGGCACTCTACCATGGCATAGTGAAGTGAAGACGCTGTCTCAAAACAAACAAACAAAACAAAATCTGCCATTGAGCCATGGCTCCTAGTGCATACAGAATACAGTTCAAACAAACTGCCCAACCACGGAAGTAGTTTTGCTGCTATTACTATGCCGCCATTATCAGCAGCACAGTGGAGAGCAGCGGGGTCGTGGACATCTGTAAGATTTGGATCAGCATCATGTTCTGGGAGGATATTTACGCATTCCCCTCTTCTGGCATTGTATGGCCTGCCAGTATTAGACCAAGAAATAGATTGTAAATTCTAGGAATTCAATATAAACATTTCAGTTTTTACTTGTCAGTGATATTTAAATATAAAGCAAATTCATTTTTAGTCTATGGGTTTAAATCAAAACCATCTCATGCTGAGATAGCTGGCTACTGCATACCTTCCTCAGAGGGGTCCTGTCTTCAGAGTCAGTGGCTAAGTTTGCAGTTTTTGTTCGCCAGGGCGAACCTTTGGGTGGCCATTGGCACAGGCTAAATGTAGAGCAGCCATTGGCACAGGCTAAATGAAAGTGAGAGGACTCATTAGAAAATTGTAGTATACTATCTCGAAACATATAATGATTCATGTTATTGCAAATATTAAATTGCATGGTATCCCTCTGTTTTCAAAACAAAGCTTTAACTTTATTATGAAGATAGGACATGACTTATGAGCTCTTAGTACTTACTACATTAGTAAGGACGAGCAGCCTACTGGAACACAAAGACGTTGGCCTCTGCCTTCAGCTCCACTCATGTTTGACTCCTCCTTTAAGTTCTGTCACTTACTCGCCATGACTTAGCTTTTCTGTGTCTCAATTTACTCATCAATGAAATGGAAATGATAAGAGTAGGGATACCTCACAGGATACCACTGTGGTTCTTACATAAGAATCTATACTAAGTATTTTGAAGAGTTCCTGGCACAAATAACAGCTCAATGATTGTTAGATACGATAATTATTACTATGACTACACATAACAATGATGACATTTCAATTAACTAAAATAATATAATTATATCTCCTTTGTGATAAGTTTTAAAGATTAAGATATAATACTTTCTATGATTCTAAGATGCCTATTTTCTGACATTCTCACACCTCTGACACTGGAATACCACTTACAATTCATGATTTATTATAACTACAACTTTAAAATTTCTCTTATTGATGCATAAGATAATGAAGAGTCACACAATCCATGGTGACTTAATATTAAATATAATTTGGTATAAAAAAATGAAAACAAAAGTGACCTTCAAGCCAAGAGCTCTCGAGCCCACTGACATGGAAATTTCCTAAATTCCTGCAGCTACAAGAAAAGCTGTGTTCTTGCTAAACTCCCAAATTATAGGAGCTACCAGGAAAAATATCAGACCCTTCTGAACTCTGGTTTCTGACCAAGACTATCACAATTCTGACTGGCCAGAGGACTGGTCTTATAAAAATTCTTTCCTGATAATCTACTGCAAACCCCAGGCCTGTCTCCACCAATTTATGGAGATTGTGCATAAATTATCTTTGTGTCCTTAGTTTACCTTGTCATCCAAATTCCCTTTCATATTAATGCTAAAAGCCAGTCCCCAAGAGAACATGGGATGTTACATACATGTTTACCCAATGTGAATGAACTTGTCCCCCCTCGTAAATGTATATAGATTTTTCTCAGACATGCTAAGTTTGTGTGATTCTATAACACAGACCCTATGAGGGACAAGTTAGCTTCTCCTTTCCCTCTTTGGAGAATAGAAACCTTTGGTTCACACTGGACACTGTCTCTCCCTGGCTTGCAAACTGATATTGCAAATAAAACTCTCCTTTCTGCTTTCTAGCCCCCTTGGGGGTCCTTTGGATGATTTATCTTTGTGGCTATCGACTTTGAAGTATTCTCAGAGGTGAAGGGGCTCACTTCCAAGGTGTATTTGTCACTCAAAACTACATTAAAACTAAGGCATACACTTTGACAGAGGTTGTCCTATGTCTTTATTCTACTGTCTTTGTGTTGTCATTATGTAAGGAGCTCTGGACCCAGAATAGAACTGTGTGTATAAACTAGCCAGTTGAGTCAAATTGATATCATGGCATTTTCCAGTGTAGCAGTCAACCTTAGAAAGGGTAATTATGTATTTCTATGATTACTCCCCCTTGTAAAATGAAGACAGAAAAAGAGAGTAGAAAATGTGGAAACACTTGAGAAGCAAGTCCAGACACTGTGTAAAACGTGGGGAAAATGCATGTTCATCATGCTTATCTGTGCTGCTTGCTTTCCTGTGAGAATTGCCTGAAAATTCTTGGCAAAGAAAAAAGTTGGATCTCTGGGCAGCTCTTGCTCTCAGGTACAAAGGATGTGCCAAACCTCAGGATAAAAAACCTACTGCCCATTTTCAGTGAAACTGTCCTGCCTACTAATGCTGATTGGAGAAACATCCTGTGATTCTATTGATACTTAACCTTGTGAATCTAATGATTCTTAAGTCTTCCCTAACTTCCCATTCCAATGGGACAAAGCCAGTGAGATTTAGGTAGAGTAACTGACCTGCAGGCAGTCTGCATAAGACCGACCAGAGGGTCAAAACTTGTGTGGTTTACTTTAAGGGAAAAACGTAACATAAAAGCACCAATCTAATCCTCTGTTTTAAGAATCTGAACTAACATTTAGTTAGCAGTGTTGTATTTGGTTGAAAAGTAAATGTGCTATTAGGACATGTGACATAATAGACAGCAACTATGACTACTTAAAGCAGCAGTTCTCAACCTGTGGGTTGCGACCCCTTTGGACTATATTAAAGGGTTACAGCATTAGGAAGGTTGAGAACCACTGACTTAAAGGAAGCTGGTTGGCAGGAATGGGCTGGATAAAGAAAGAACAGCAGAGAAAGATACCACTTTAACATGTTGACAAAGACATCTCTAGAGACAGAGGACGATGAAAAACAGTCCAGCCCCTAGAGTCACCCTGATTCTCCATGGTGCCCTAGTAACATATCTGATCCTTTCCATGGGTCACCTTTCAAAAAGTCTTCTTTTTGTTAATGGTAGTTGAGTGAGTCTCTGTTCCTTGAATCCAAAACACCAACATTTTCAAAACAGAATGAAATAGTACATGCTTATTCTCAAATGATCCCGGAGCCTTCTACAGTTTTGCATTAGTGGCAAAATGTAGGCTTCCTCTTGTGTATGAATGAACAAGGTTTTAAGAACTATGTTCTTATTTAACAACAGTTTCTCAACTTTTAAAAATAAGAGTATCTGAGCCATCGAGGGCTGTTAGGGAGGTTTTTGCTGGAATGTTTTGTTCGAGAATATTATAGCAAACCACATGTATTTCGTCTGGTCACAAAACCTAGAGTGATAAGTGGATTATTTTTTAAGGTCTAGTCCGCCCACCCCTGGACTAAAATTTAATTTAATCAGATTTTCCACATACTTAGTGTCAAAACTGTGGTCAATTCTGTCATCTCACTCCCTGCAGTATTTTCTCAGTCATGTC